>NW_020949503.1:0-23499 GCF_900497805.2 Vombatus ursinus | reverse complement strand
AGTAGGTGCTTAATCAATGTTTATTCCCTTCCCCTAGCCCTCTCTTGATGTTGGCATTTATATTTGACATTTAACAATGAGCAAAAATTGGAATGTGTTGGAAAGAACCCCAAATACTACTAATTAATTGCTTCACCTGCTTCTGATATTTGAAACCTAAAGTTCTTGAGGTTGGACCTCTTAACTTAGTGTTCCAGGGGTGGGGAACCTGCAACCTCCAGGCTGCATGTGGCCCTTTTGGTCCTCAAGTGTGGCTCTTTGACTGACTTTACAGAACAAATCCTTTTATTAAGGGGATTTGTTATTAAGGGGATTTATTCTGTAAAGTTTGTATTCAGTCAAAGGGCTGCACTTGAGGACCAAGAGGGCCACATGTGGTCTAGAGGCTGCAGGTTCCCCACCCTTGGTTTAGTCTTTCGTTTCCCAAGTATATCTGCTTTTAGAACTGTCTTTGTGCAGACGATATAAAGAAGTGCATTTCAAAGATTGAGCATAGAACACCAACTTGGATTCTTCCTCAACTCAGATTCAGGTTGTCTTTTGAGTGAAAATATCTGAGTGATGAATAAAACCCAAAGAAGACATGTGGACATGTCTTTGGGACATGAAGCTTCCTGCTGGGATTTACTATTAGCTTATGATTTTGTGTAGAAAAGTTAGTCGGGAGTAGTTTTAGTGAAATAATGAAAAATTCAAAATTCAGAAGAAGTGATGGAAAAAATCTTTTCTCTCTTTCAAATGTACATACAGGTTTTTGATGCTACCAATACCACAAAAGAGAGAAGAGACATGGTCCTTGATTTTGCAAAAGAAAACGACTTTAAGGTGAGTCCAAACCTCTCACCATAGAAGGGGACTTTTGGTCCAGAGTGTGAGTGGTAATAAAGCCTTGGGGCTCAGTTGATTGTCAGGTCTAAACCCAGCTTAACTTAATCTACCCATATCTCAGCTTCCCCATGGGGCTGTTTATCAGAATGCCTTATTGAATGAAGATGCCTATGGAAATGTTCACCCTGTGAGTGAATTTGGGGGTGTGGGAATAGGAGAGGATGAGCCTCTTAGAATCTGTAACTTCCTTCCAAGCCTAACTCAGGTACCACCTTCTACGTGAGACCTTTCCTGATTCTTCCCCCCTATCTTGTGCCTCCCCTTCGCCAGAATTACCTTGTATGTATTCATGTACTTTTCTGTGTACATGTAGTTTCCTTACAATGCTCCATGAAGGCAGGGACAGTTTTGTTTCTGTTTTTTATCCCTACCATCTAACACATAGTGCCTGGCACATAGTATGTGCTTAATAAATGTTTTTTGATTGCTTGATAGCATCCCTGGTTGTTTTACATTCAGGTTTCTTTTCTCCCTTTTCCCAGGTTTTTTTCATCGAGTCTGTGTGTGATGACCCTTCTGTAGTCGCTTCTAACATTATGGTAAGAGCAGAAAGTCCTGCCCTAGTGTTGAGAGGCACTCAGAGCAGGGCATGTGTGGTAGGCCTGTTTCAGGCCAGAATACTTTATCTAAGAGAAGCTTTCAGAGGAGAGTGTGCATGTAGAGAGTGTCTTAAGGGAGTCAGATTGAGCCCTTGAGAGAGGATGGTTCAAATAAGCAAGTCTCCTGGGGTTCGTAGGCAGGATTCATGCATCAATTAAGCAATCTGTAAGCTAGGTGGTAAAGTGGGTAGAGCTGAGGTCAGGAATACCTGATTTCAAATCCAGCCTGAGATACTTCTTAGCTGTCTGACCCCGGACAAGTCACTTAACCCTGTTTGTGTCAGTTTCTTTCTCTGTCAAATGAACTGTAGAAGGAAATGGCAAACCACTCCAGTATCTTTGCCAGGAAAACCCCAAATGGGTCACAAAGAGTTCCCTGCTGAAGGACACAATTGAAACAACTGAACAACAACACATTAACAGAATAGCCCTAAGAGGGAGTGAGAATGATCTAATGTATTTATTTACAGTTAAAATCCCAGGTAACAGAAACATACACACATGTATATTCATGTTTTGTAGGACTCAGAAAAATCAAAGTCGGGTTCACATGAGATTGTGAGATTCAGTTAAACTGTCTGCCCTTAGGTAGATTGTGTGCAGTAAAACTATTCTTCCACACTTTCTATTTGAGGAAAAATACTATAGTAGACAAGTGTAAATGAAATGAAATGAGTAATGCACTGGACTATATTTCTATTTTGATGTGATAATATTTGACACACTAACAGCACTAAATAAAGGGGTCACAACAGACCCTTCATCCCAGATGAAAGAGCCCATATTTGCCTTCTCATTTTCTTAGACACTAAACCCGGAGGTATCCCTAAAAGTGATAGCAGTTACTTATAACCCGACATCTAGTAGAACAGGGATTCTTAACCTGGGGTCTGTGAACTTAAACGTTTTTTAAAAATTATTTTCATAACTGATATTTCTATACAGTTGGTTTCTTTGGTAGTTGTATTTAAAAAAAAGATTTTGTGAACCTAAAGACATTATTCTGAGCAAAAGGGTCCACTCTTCATAAGGTCCGTTCAAAGACGGCCATGACGCAAAGATTGGGAACTTCTATTGGTGGATTGTTAAAGAAGAAAGGGAAGAGTGGAAACCATAGGGAAATAGTTTATGGCACAGTAATTTAAATCACGAGCTTCACTGAATTTCTTTGTTCTTATCCCCTGAAGTTCCACCTGGGAATAGAGCAGGTTTCAGTAGCTTTTAAGTAATGAGTCATCTTTTCTGTAATTATCTATAAACTCAGGATTTGTTTCTCAGTTCAGTAGACCATTCAGGCAGCTCTCAGCATATGTTTGGGTGTAATAACAACGTGGCACTCATACCACTCTGTTTCTCTACCTTTACAAAAGATAGGGACCAGACATGCAATTCATTGATTTAGTGAACTCCTGGGTGAGTAGCTGTTCTCTACCATTGCAGGCCAGACTTTGTTTTTTGCAACTTATTGTCTTAATAAATTTCCTGCAGAACACTGAGTGACTTGTCCAGGGTCACATAGCCAGAATATTTTGGAGGCAAAACTTGAATCCATGTACAGTGCCTGTTACATTTTAGGTGCTAAATAAATGTCTTTTTAATTGACTTCCTGACTCTAAGACTGTTCCTTATCTACCATGCCAGGCTGCTAAATTTAGTATTGAAACAACCACGTAAATTAGAGATATCCATGGTGCTCTTGGGTCTCTCAGTGGTACAATGGATAGAATGCTAAGCCTGGAAGTCAGGAAGATTCATCTCCCTGAGTTCCTAAGTTCAAATCTGGCCTCAGACACTTATTAGCTGTATGACCCTAGACAAGTCACTTAATTCATTCTTTTTACCTCAGTTTCCTCATCTGTAAAATGAGCTGGAGAAGGAAATGACAAACCACTTTGTCAAGAAAACACCCCATAAAGGGTCACGATAAGTCAGCCATGACTGAAAAACAACAACAAATGGTGCTCTTAATAGAAGTATCACATAGCGAAGGAATGAGATATTTGGAAAATGAACATAGGAGGAAAACTGGACCAAATTTTGAAGAGCATCTTTTGCTTTCCTTTGTGTCCTCTGAAGTTGATTATGAAGAGAAGGCAGGATTTAAATAAACCCTTTGGTCATCTTATCCTTATTTTACTCATTTATTTAAATGTTTTCAGCAAGTTTTTATCAGTAGTCTAGTTAAGAAACAGGCTATTACTGGTTGAGATTCTCACTTTTCTCCTTTATCTTGCCTCTGTGAAAAACAAACAGAAGGAAGTAGGCAGATGAGCGTGGGGGCTCAGTGACCCACAAACTGGGTATTCATTCTCAGAATTATGGAGAATGAACACTAGGCTTTGTTTCCGGGATGGGAGGAGGAATGGGACTCAGAGGTGGGGGTGCCTCCTGAATTACACCTTTTAGTAGCCAGCTTTTTCATGCTGGGCACATAGTAGGCACTCAGTACATACTTATTAAGTTAACTGAAGGGTCAGACTGTCTGGTGACTTAAGTCATTGAGTTCATAATGAAACATTAAATCATCAGAGACATCCGTACGTACGTGGTCATTACTGAATCTCTCTGGATGCCTTTTTCTATCTTCAGTAAGGGCTGTGTGGAAGATGTGCCCTCCGGCCATCTGTCCTTCGTCCTACCCCTCACCCTCTTTATATTCGGTTTCTGACTCTACCCAAATTTTTTTCAACACTGGGTATTAGGATAATCTTTTTTATCCAGAGGCCTTCTGTGCTTTCGCCTATTGAGAGCCCCAAATCCTGATTAATCTGAACCGAAAGCCTTTCTGTATGACTCATCAGCTGCTTTTTTGTGTTGTTGCAGGAAGTTAAACTCTCCAGCCCTGATTATCGAGATTGCAGCTCAGCAGAAGCCATGGAGGACTTCATGAAGAGAATTGATTGCTATCAAGTCAACTATCAGCCTCTTGACCCAGATAACCATGATAGGTAACTCAAGGAAATTCTCATTCTCCCTCCAATGGCCCCGTTTTGATATTTACTTCTGTGTGCCAAGGGAAGACATTCTTAAGATGATCTTAAGGCATGTTATTGTTAATTCTAAAACCTTAGAATACATCTTATAGTTCTTCTTGAAAGGTTTGTTAAAGTTACCCCCTTTATCCTCACTGTGTTCTTGCAAGGCAGATATAGGCAAATGAGCTTCCCAAGTTAAGGCAGAATCATCACAAGTCCCAAGTGATAAAGCCAAGGATATTATTTCCCAGTCCCTTGTTCTTGACACAAGATTTAATTTTGTTTTCCCAAAAATCTATTGGGATTCTGATAACTGACTGTTGTGAAACATCTGGCTTAAAGGACTTGTGAGCAATGGCTTGCCATGACTTTTAGCATCAAATTCAGTCTCTTCTATTTGGAATTTAAAGCCCTCTACAACCTGGCTCCACTCTGCTTTTCCAAGCTTAGTATACATTACTCTGTTTTTGTATCCCCAGCATCTAACACAGTGCTTGGCCTATTTTTGTTGTTTAGTAGTGTCCCACTTTTTGTGACCCCATTTAGGGGTTTTTTTGGGCAAAGGTACAGGAGTGTTTGCCATTTCCTTCTCCAGCTCATTTGACAGATGAGAAAACTCAGGCAAACATGGTTAAGTGACTTGCCTAGGGTCACACAGCTAAGAATTGTCTGAGGCCAGATTTGAGCTCAGGTCTTCCTGACTCTAGGCCTGGCACTCTTACCTGCTGCGCCACCTAACTGCCTGACCTATAGTAAGCACTTAATGCTTATTGATTGATCCTTGCATTCTTAGTTGTAGACATACTGGTTTTATGTCACACACACAGGACATTATCTCCTGCCTTCATGCCTTTTCCTTGGCTGTGCCCCATGCCTGGAAGGCATTCCTTCTTCATGTCTACCTCTTAGAATCCAGTTTCCCCCAAAGCTCAGCTCAGGAGCTATCTTCTATATGAGGTCTCCCCTGATTTCCCCCCAACTGCTAGCATTCTCTTACTCCCACCCCAGTTACTTTTATATGTTTCCTGATTATTTGATTTACTCTTTGAAGTGAGTAGGAATAAATATATTGGGGACATGGACTTCAAGACTTCCATAACTCATCTCTTCATTGCTTGGTACATTGATTTTTGTCATCTTTCCCTTTTCTTCTCTTCCCTTTTCTCTTCCCAAGTCCCATAACCCCAGTATCTAGTGGGGAGAAGCCAGTCTGTATTCTGCCTGCATTAAGCACTTTCTTTGTTTGGACTTGGGGACTCTGGGATTGATGTCTGCGATAAGCCATGCTCAGACCTCTTGGGCTTTGGGGATTATCCCGGCCACTGTTTTAGCTAAATGAGGGTGTTGAGAGAGAAATAGCCATTATGTGGCACATTTGGGATCTGAAAAGGGGGGAGGGAGACTTTCTTACATGAGCAAGGATATGGGACACATACTGTGATGGATTTGTGTTCATATCTTCACTAGTGCATAACAAAACCTCTCCATGCCTTTTTATCCTCTTGCCTAAATGTTTCCATAAATCCCCTGCAGAAGATCTACCCAATGTATGGGCAGACTTCCTGTAATGTTTCATGGGCACAGTCTCCGGCTATGCATTGATTTATATCTAGTCCTTGCTCTCACTCCATCATTGTCTCACCTCAACTTTTTAGTCCTATGTGTCCTTGTGATATAAAAGTTATCATTGGTCATGTGTATTTTCATCGCCTTTTAGTGACTGGCCATTGTAATTCTTCTGAAAGAAGTTGTAGCAATATAGTGTCACTGTGAGAATATTCATGTCATTTTATTCCTTATCTGAAGGAACAGGGTACATAATACTGTAATGCCCGTGTTAAAAAACAGAATAAAAGAATTTCTTTGCTCTCAAGGAATTTGTAGCCTAATTCTTGAATTCCTTCAAGGAAGAATACTTGTGAAAATGTTAAGCAGCTTTAAACTGACCTATTTTTAGAATTTCCCTTTTTTGTCATGAATTTGACAAACACCAACATATTATGAATATTTCCTTATACCAAGAGGAGCAAGAAGACTGAATATGGCACCATGATTCTCTACCAACTGCCATTCACGGGGCAGGCAAGCCAGTCAAAGTGAAGCGAGATACGTTGGGGGAAAACAGGGAAGCAGTATATCCAGGCCAGTCAAACTTCCACCATCTCTTCTTATCCCCTGATAAAGACAGCCCCGGACTCTCAACCCAACAGTCTTGGGAATGGCAGTGTCCTCCAAACCTGCTGCCAGCCATTCCCCACAGCCATGACTGAGGGAAGAAATCATTGTGGAGAAGGGGCCCACATTCCTCAGTCCCCACTGGCAGTAGCTGCTGCAGCTGCCACCAAGGTGGATAAGCATAAGAACCCTGGGAATGGCAGCACCCCAGACTGCTACTGGTCCTCTTCTTAGGCCAGCCCTCCCTGCCATCATCCTGGGAAGCTGTCCCTGTGGAGATATACAGAGACTGATAACTGCTTGTATAGATTCAGTAGTCGCAGTTACTGAAGACCCAGAAAAGAAAGTTATTGTCACTGGAGGTCCTCAGCGCAGTTGTGGCTCAGCATCAGAAACTGATGATGATTTCATCAGTGGAAATGACATCATAGAAGTATTTGCCATTGTACTCTCAGCACCATGGGAACTTTCCATCTGACTTGCAAATAAAATATCCTGTATATATCGTCTGCCTTCCAATAGTTCTTTGAGAGCAGAGATTGATGAATTCTTTTTGCAGATACCAAGTGTTTAACAAATACTTTATTCATTCATTCACTGTATAAAGCTTTGTTTTCTTACATGTTAAATTTAATATGATTATATTATATATAAAATTAATAGTATTATTGTTATAATTAAATTTAATAATATTTAATATTAAAAATGGCGTTTAAATTTAATATGGTAATTCTAACACTGCATATTTGTGTTTTCCCCTTCTTAACAAATAAGTATAGTTCCAGGGAACAAATTCACACATTGAAAGGGCTTTTTACAGGAAATTGAGATATTGATGCATAATCCTGTTTTGGTTCATTCTCCCTGTGGTTTGGGTTTCTTTACAGGGATTTGTCACTGATCAAGGTACTTGATGTTGGCCGACGATTCCTGGTAAACAGAGTCCAAGATTACATCCAGAGCAGGATAGTCTATTACCTGATGAACATCCATGTTCAGCCTCGGACCATCTACTTATGTCGCCATGGGGAAAGCGAGTACAATGTCCTAGGGAGGATTGGTGGAGATTCTGGCTTGTCCATCCGGGGGAAGAAGGTAGGAGCCAAGAGTGGAGTGGGTGTGCTTCCTCTTCAGTTAAGGGAGCTAATCTCGTAGTCTGATAAGGGAATGTGGGATGGTGTATGAGAGGCAGGGAAGGAATGGATTTCTGGGGCTAAGAGGCCTAAGGTGGGTGTGCTGGGGTTGTGCCCTGGCTCTGGGGCTCTGGTTCTTTGGTTAGCCATAACAATGAGGGGGCAGTGGTGGGTGGCAGACTGAAGGGTGAATTCTCTGCTTCCCAAGAGGTTGGAAAGTAGTGTCATGCTCCAACGTCCAAACTCTCTCCATGTTGCTCCTTGACAATTTCAGTTCTCCATTGCCCTGTGCAAGTTCCTTGAGGAGCAGAATTTGAAGGACCTTAAGATATGGACCAGTCAGCTTAAAAGGACGATCCAGACAGCAGAAGCCCTCAAGTTACCTTATGAACAGTGGAAGGCCCTCAATGAAATCGATGCTGTAAGTATATCTATCTGGCCATTGCAGTTCGAAGATCTGGGCTTGAAGGGTGGGGTGGAGAAGAATGTCTTTTTTTTTTTTTCCCCATTATATTTGAATTTACTTTAAACTTAAGTACAAAATGAGAAAAGAAAAAACAAACATTGCCATGTACACAGCACAACATGAGAGGAGTATAAAGCAATAAATTTCCATTTCAGGAAGACCGATGTAATAAAATACTATACATTATTTTCAAAGCTTGTTCCTCTTTTCTTTGCTTCCTTGTATGTTTTCTTTTGTCCTCTGCTATGCCCTTTTTACTTTGTTTTTTTCCTCTTACCCCCACCCCCCATGAAGGCTACAATTAAGCACGGATATATATGTGTGTATGTGTGTGTATATATGTATATACATATACACACACATATACATACATATAGGTTAATATCTACATATGTACACATACACACATATATGTATATAAACATATATACTCATCCATATGTGTAAGACCACGTTATGCTCATTTCTACTTACCATCTGTTTCACTACAAGTGGATAGTATCTTCTTTACAAATTCAAGTCTTTCCATATTTTTCTAAATCTATCCGCTCATCATTTCCTACACCACAACAATATTCTGACCCAATCACATTCTTTCTGGGAGATGGTAAGAATTTTCCCCTCAATTTTTCTGCATTCAAAGGGCATTTTCTGAATTTAGCTAGGTTAGGAAGAGGGCAAGTGAGGAGGGCATGTCTCTGTACAAGTAATCTTGAGATGTTCTAACGAGTTTTTGGCCTACAGGCTTGGCCCTGATGGTCTAATAGCGGCACCTTTTTGTGTCTGTGTCACGACATCTGATTGTTTCTCTTCAGGGAGTCTGTGAAGAGATGACCTATGAAGAGATCAAGGAGACTTATCCTGAGGAGTATGCTCTTCGTGATCAGGACAAATATTATTACCGCTACCCTACTGGAGAGGTATATTTGCTGGGGTGTGGCTTTCTCCTTGAAAACAGTTGGGTCATCTTTTTTTGGCAAACCTTCTTTCTTTATCTGCATTCATTCCCTCATTCACCAAAGATATATTGAGTGCTGTGATATCCAATGGCACTGTGTAGCTGGAGGTGCTCACTGGGCCTTGGATCAGGCTCAGATCAGAGTTTGTTTTGGGTATTTCAGCTTGTGCTTTGCGTATAATAAGACAGTCAATGGATAGGCTTATAGGAACTTAGACCAAAGGCAGGTGTATGGAGCTTAAAGGGGAGAGATATGTTTGTCCTTAAACTTTGTGTCCTCTGAATGGGCAGAAGGAAAGCTTCAGTGGATGATGATTCTCCCATTTTGAGCAAAATTGATATACAAAAATCTGACTGATAGAAAAAGATCAAGTGTAATTAATAATATAAAACGTAACTTTTATAATTTGCTTCAAGATTGTGCTATTTTTTAAAAAAATCTTTTCCACTTTGATTTTATTTTTATATTTTATATTGCCTTCATTTCCAAACCTGTCAGTTCTCCCAGCAACTGTCTAAAACAATACATTACAGATCTGCATCTGGGAAGGGAGCATCCACATGGGGTGTCCCTTTACTTCACAAATTAAATTACAAGTCCCATCCACTTCCCTCCTCCAAAGGTGGAGAGGAAGAGTCGGTCTAGGTTCCTTGGAGGCAAGTTTTTCAGATGATCAGTCCATGTTGGGGGAAGTCTCTGGGCATTTTTCCCTCAACAGTGACAGTATCTGGGAGGAAATGACTCACCTAGTATAAACCTTTCTCAGAAAGCCAGAATCCAGCCTAAGGCCATGATGCTGGTAAATGTCACCTACATTCTCCATGGAAAGAACTTCCAATTCATTTTTAAATTTCTTTCCTTGCTGACCAAAAATGAGATCTTTGTCCTAACTGATCAATTACTTGTCCTATTTAACATAAATAAGAACAGAGACTGTTCCCACCTGCCTCATCTGATGCTACAGATGCCAGATTGGGCAGCAACCTGGTGTCTTTTTTTTCTTCTGGAAGTGACAGGTGGGATCCTCCAGTACAGAGCAAAGAGGCTAAACAAAAGTGATGATTAGTATACTCCTTCTATAGAAAACAGCCACACCAAATCTTTAATGATACCCAAGCAACTTGCCTAGAAAGCCATTTTTTACTTTAATCTAGAAAGGGATTAGCTTCTCTCACTTTCCCCTTACCCATTTGTGAGAGGCCCAGGGGTTTAACCTAGGCTATGAAAATTGGATCCTCAAGAGATCCTACCTGAATAAGAATCCCTTTTACATCACCCTGGCAAATGTTCGTTCATTCATGATTTCTCCTCGTAGTGCGTGATTTATTCTCCCTATATTTATAGATGCAGTTGTCTCGATATCTTTGCCTTGGATGAAGCTTCTGGAAATATATATCTCTTTTGTCTTTTAGTCTTATCAAGACCTAGTTCAACGCTTGGAGCCAGTGATCATGGAGTTGGAGAGACAGGAGAATGTATTGGTGATCTGCCACCAAGCTGTCATGCGTTGCCTTTTGGCTTATTTTCTAGATAAGAGTGCAGGTATTGCCTATTTTTTTTTCCTTTTGTGTGGGGATGGGGGAGGTATTGTTTTTGACTCTGGAATTTAGTAGCTTCAAGACAGTGGTGTTTGTCTTCTGTAATTCAGAATCCCAGTGTCCCAACTCCCAGGCCTGTGACTCTGTTGTTCCCTCATGATGCCTGTCTCCACTTAGTTCCTCTGCTGTAGAAAGCTCTATGTTGCTTATAAACCTTTTATGTAGTACATATTTTTTTTCATACCTTTCAGTTTAGCAAAGTTGCTTTCTGTCAAAACTCCTTGGCCATATGGTAATCAAATTGACTTTTAAGGAAAGAGGCTTGGGAACAAGTCCAGTACTTTAACAATATCATTAAGCCATCTGGAGAGGTGTTATTGGAGCTTTGGCTTCAACATACTTCTTTCATTGTGAGAGTTTTCTATGACTTTTAGACCTTTCTCTACTGTAGGGGAGATTAGATCTCTGAGATATCTTGTTTTAAGGCCCACTGTATATGGCACCCTGATGGAGTCATGTTTGTTTTCCTTTCCTTTCGTTAGATGAAATGCCGTATTTGAAATGTCCCCTCCACACTGTGTTGAAATTGACACCTGTGGCGTATGGTAAGTGCCTTTCCAATGGTCAAAAGACCTTGTCCCTTATACCTGAGACTCCTGGTGGGGCAGGGGGGCATTCCTAATTAGCTGGACCTATATTCTTTTAAAGATTCTATTTCCTTATCCCTTAGGTTGCCGTGTGGAATCTATTTATTTGAATGTCGAAGCAGTAAACACACACCGGGAAAGGTCAGAGGTGAGTACCCACCCTGATGCCTCTGACTTCAACCCAGGAGAGTTAGTTTAGGAAGCAAAGAACTTTTCTAGGGGCAGCTGTGGAGGACTTTTATGGCTTTTATGGAGTGGGAAGCGACTAGTCAATATAAATAGACTGCAAATAAAGTCTTCATTGTTGGTTTGTGTATTCAATGCTAATGTATACTCGAGTTGGCTCTTGTGATAACTTTTTGTTTGAAACAGGCCCAGGTGGCTTTTTGCCCTCTCCTTTTTTTCTGTGTATATTGGACCTATCATCTTTTTTTTCCCCCATCTGTGTTATGATCTCACAATCTTTTCACATTTTATTTTTACCTCCCTGACTTTTAACACCTGACTTGAGAATTCAGTGGAAGGTGAAAGTAGATGTTCTTTTAAAAAAAAAAACTTCCCATTATCTTCTTTCTTCTTTTCTTTCAAATAGATCTAGAATTGCAGTACCAGGTTTTAGAACTCTTTGGTTGAATCAACATTGGTAATCACAATTTGGACTTGGGTGTAGAATGATCAGAAATAGAAAAAAGAGGGAATTGGAGAGAAATGGAAAGGATGGAGAGAAGCTTTTCCAAAATCTATAGTCCCCAAGTCTGTGTACTCTGGCCCTGGCTGATTTCTCCTGTCAGAGATACAAACCTAATTGGTTTCAAATCTCAATGAAGGAGAAATCAGATTGGGACTGACCTGAAAGTAAATTTGAACCCACTTTTATGTAACTTTATCTGTCTAGAGACAATGTGGTATGGAGGATAAGAGAAGTGCCCCCCTCACCCCTCAAAATAAGAAGACCTGGGTTTACTTACATCCTTGACAAATACTGGCTGTGGGATCTGGGGCAAATCACTTAACTAACCTCTTAGACTTCTAAAGCACCTCTCTTAATTCAATGAGTTGCAAAGGTGGTTATACTCTGCATTGGTAGAGGTTGTCCCCTTGAAATTACAGGTCCAGTCCTTATCTATCAATGTGTAATATCCTTTTGCCAGGGATATGATTCAAATTCCCCTTTTCCGGCAGGGTATCCTGCTGGCTTCATTCCTTAAAACAGACCTGTCCCTAAGGGAGGAGTCTGATTTTAGGACCTTAGCTTGAGGTGATGTTTGCTCAAAACACTTTCTGGTCTACAGTGGGGGATTTAACCTAGCTGCGTCTGAATAAAATTAAAGAGATGCTTTGAAGATTGGAAAGGCCATCCTACCACATTCTTAAATGAAGAACTTGGCCTGGGACAATAATTGAGCAGAAAGAAAAACACACCTGCAATCGTAGTACCTCAAGAGTCATGTATTCACCCAGTATTTTACCAGGTCCCTGTTGAGGTTTGTTGCCTAGATCGAATTAGGTTCAATCAAGTTCATGGTTTTGGACTAATGACTCAGGCCTGAAACCAACTCTTGACCCTCAGCCAGAACTTAAACCATCCCAAAAAGAGTAAGGTCTCTCTCTCTATTTTTAAAAAATAGGTTTTATAGATGGAAATTCCATCCTTTCTCTCAGAAACTTATTCAACCAATTAGAAGGTTAACATATAACTTGGCAATGTTGGTCCTGGCTGGCTGACTTCTGCCTCCACTGACAAAATGATCATTACCATAGTCAGTCTTCTCATGGACCTGTTTACTTCCTGTCCAAAGCCTGCAGAGGCTGTGAATAGTCTCATTGAAAGACAGAGATGTTCCAGTGAGAGGTTCCTTGATCCTGGATTGCCAGCATACCTAGTCAGTTGCTGGCAGGCTAAAGAAAACATTTTTCCCCCTTGCTACTATATTTCTCTGATTTTTTCCTGGGATAACTCTAGCCTTTTTCTTGTCCAATATGTAACTGGCTTTCTTTTCCCAGTTCTCTCTCCTTCCCTCAGTTTCTGGGAGCCAGAGGGAGGAGGAAGGTGGGTGGACCTGGAACAGCTTATCTCTGTTCTGAATCAAAATCGAGAATTGGTATTGATGTTTCCTTTTACCTGCTGCCTTCCTCCCTACTTTTCTGCAAAAAAAAGTCATGTTTGTGTGTCTCTTTGGGGATAATCTGGGGGAAATGCATGGGAGGGAGGGGAGAAGCCCATTTGTTTCTTTTTACTTGGGAGTTGGTGGCTGAACAGACATTTTCCTCACCTGAGGTCTCTTGGTCACTTGCTGTGTAATCAGCAGCTTGGTGGTGAAGTGCATAGAATATGGGCTGTGAAATCAGGCAGACTTGAATTCAAATCCAGCCTCAGATACTTACCGGCAGTGTGACCCTGGGCAAGTCACTTAACCTCTGTTTGCTCAACTGTAACACGGGGATAATAACAGACTTACCTTCCAGGATTGTTAAAGCACTTAGTGCAGTACCTAGCACACAGTAAGCACTATATAAATTAATGTTTGCATGTTACTGTGATTGATCAAAGTCTAGAAACAGAACAGACTTTTTTTTTTGCTATTGTTTCCTTTTCCACCCCTGCCCCTTTCTCCCTTCAGTTTCCCCCCATAACTGTCGCCTTATCTCTTTTGTCTTTGTCTTGATTAGGAAGCAAAGAAGGGACCTAACCCGCTCATGAGACGCAATAGTGTTACCCCACTAGCCAGCCCTGAGCCCACCAAAAAGCCTCGCATCAACAGCTTTGAGGAGCACACGGCTTCTACTTCTACTTCCCTGCCCAGCTGCCTGCCCCGGGAGGTACCCACGCAAGTTAGTTGACTCTCTTCTCCTGTCGCCTCTAAGCCTATTGCATAGAGAAGATAATAATTCTGTTAAGGTTCAGTTGTCGTCATCTTTCTAATATGCCTTTCTGTAACCCCTTTTTAAGGGAAGAACACAGAAGTCCTTTGTGTATGATCCTTTGGAGTAGGTAATAGCATGGTCATCTTCTCACCTGATGCCTGATAGAACTGCATAGACACCTGCTTTCTAGGCAGGTTCTTTTACTTGGTAGAATCAGGCAGAGCAGGAAGAAAGCAAGGAATTAGTACATTTTGTACTCTTCAGTCATGGAGAGGTTAGGGTTACGTGGTGGCCAGTTCTGTATTGGATCCATGGCCGAAATATGGGACGCCTCCCAGTAGGGCCTCATCTGACCAGATGTCATTAGCCACAAAAGGTATCTTGTGCTCTACTGACTGGCCAAATCCGATGTAGGGCTGGTCTTTCATTCTCTGTCCTAGGTGTGTGTGTCTGTTGGAGGAATGCATTTGGAATCACTGACCAAGGCCACCTTTGTGGGGCAGTAGTGAGTGGTAGAGAGTATTGTGGTAACAGAAATCAGTCATGACTGGCTCAGCAAATTAACCCTGAAAATTGTCACTGGTCTCTCTGATGGTTAGCTATTGGGGGTGAGGGTGATATACTTAATATAGGGTGCTGAAAGGTTTTTTTGTCCCCTTCCCTAGAAGACAGCTTCTTAAAGCCATTAAAAAACCCACTGTAAATCCCTCCCCATAAATGTAGGTAGCACCAGTCTTATCATCTAGAACCACCATCCTCTTCCTTCTGAGCTTTGTCTTTCCTTTTTTTCCTTTTAAGCCTTGGCCCCCTCGTAAGAGCTAAACCAGTCTTCAAAAGATTTAGTGCTAAAGATTTCCTAAATCTGTGACTGAGAACATGGTTTATATTTGAGTGTTTTGCATTTTGAATTGAATTTTCTGCCTTGTTAGCTGCAAAGTATCACTCCCAGCATTAGCCTTCCCAAAGCTCCCCAATTCTACCCCTTGTTATAATCTGTACTTTTTTTACAAAACTTTTTTTTTATTTAAATAAAGCCTGTAATGTCTGATATTTGGCATTCCTGTGAAAATGGTGGAGGATTTATAGGACTTGGAGAGGGAACAAGAGGTAGTATCTGGTGACTGTTCCACCCATGGTGTCATGCTTGGCAGTTGGCCTTTGATCCCTATAATAGGTGACTAAGTGCAGATGATGCAATGTGCACCTTTTTCCATTTTCCCTCCAAATTTGGATTTGGTACTACAGCTTTTTAGGGGGAGGAGGGGGGAGGCTGAGTCTTCCCATCTTGTCCCACTCCAGTACCAGTCAGCAGCAGAGAAACTTTTGACCTGGGCTGCTGGTTCATCCCTCCTTAGGCAGCCTGGTGGCCCTCTGCTCCCAGTGGCTCCCTGTACCTGTCTCAGATTTAGTGCCACACTTGACTGATGAGCTTTCTCCCTTTTGCAGCTCAGAAATCCCAGACTCAAGCAGTTTACCCAAAGCTCCCCCACCCCTGCCCTGGCGTAGAGCCATGCCTGGCCACTGTGGTTTTTTAAAGGACATTGTCTAGTTGTGTAGGCATTTGGAATTGCTAGCAATCATCAGGGTATAAACTTGAATTTATAGGCTTTCCTGGTAGCATTAGGGTTTGCCATGATAAGACTAATTCCTGATTTCAAATGCTGTTTTTGTGTCTTTCCCTTCTTCTCCTACTGACCTTTCTCTCCACTTGTCTTCTCTCTGCAGCCTTTACTAGGGAAAGCCTGTTTGTAAGTATTTTTCTCTGAGCTATTTATAACTCCTTCTTCCCTCCTCCCATTCCCCCTATTCTCCCATCTTTTGGGTACTACACAATTTGGAGTCTGTGGCTTATGAAGCCTATAGGCCTGTGGGGAGGGGGATTTTTGGAGAGAAGAAAAGAAAGGCTTTTGAAAAAGTTGGAGCATCTTATGATTCAAGTCACTCTTTTCTTTTATCAGAAAGCTGCCTTTATTACTGACATTGCTTTACTCTTGCTGCTTCTGCTCTTCCCTTTCCTACTTGGTCTCTTGGGTTTCTGTTTGCAATTGGTGATAATATTAAACACCACCTGGGTCTCAGGTGTTGGGGGAAACGATTCCCCACCTAGGCATTCGTCTCCCTGTTAGGCCATATAGCCTCCTATCAGAGCCTGGCAAGCTTTAGTAGTTACGGAATCGACTTTAGGTTTCCAATTGGTGCTGTTTCACTAAGCATATTGTGTGATTCTTTTGAAGGGCCTATTTCTGTGTGCAAAATAGTAAATTAACCACTTCCATGGGCATTTAACCTTTTGTGTTCAACTCTTTCTTGGCTATCTGGTTCTCGTAGCGGGCCCTGGGAAGTTCAGTATTTCAGTAGCAACCTATTGGCAGCCTGACTCTTCCCTGCCCATTTCCTTATTCAATGAGTCAGGTCACCTTGTTCAATATGCAAAAATAGAGATTAAGATTTCTGCCTGATAAACTTAGAACAGTAGATCATTTCTTTAAAAAAAAAAATGGGAGTGTTCAGCCCTGCCTTCTTAAAAGGAAGAGGGTCACTATAAGTTTTATGTGATCTAGGCTCAGTTTATTTGTGCTTTGGCCACAATATTTCCATTTTACCTCCCTTTAAACAATAACAACATCCATAATGGTAGGGACTATTTTAGCTAAGTTTTGTGTTTGGGCCTAGTTACAAGTAGGACTTCTGCATTGTATATCTTTTTCTAACCATTTACTTAATAGAGCAAAAGTAGGGTGTCTCACCTCTGATACTTGTTTATCATCTCTGCTGATATTATTTTAAAATTTCAAATAAACATTACAAAAGGAAATAGACTAAAAGATCATATTCTTTCTGTTCTGTTTTTCCTTCTCCTGCCCCTACTCTGTGTTTAAAAGACAGATTGTCTGTCACATGTTCTCCAAGTATTCTCCTTTTGACATTTGAATAGGGAAATATAGCTCAGTGCATCCCCCTTCTCTCTTTCCCTGGCATCCTTGAGTGACAGTATCTTGGCTTGTGTTAGGACGAGCTGTTCCAAGGGAATGTGATGCAGTTGTTTGGGGTAGTATTGTATGGAGAACTTCTCCACCATTTCCCCTTTGTCCCTTTCTTCTTCTCTGTGCGTTCTGTGGGATTAAATTATGAGAGAGGGGTGTGTGTGTGTGTGTGTGTGTGTGTCTGTCTGTCTGTCTGTCTGTCTGTCTGTCTGTCTGTCTGTCCATCCTATGCTTGGTGTGGCTCCCTGGAGTATTATTTTATGTGTAATGCTTGCTGCAAGTCCTGGTTTGTGAGAGGACTACAATAGCTTTGCATCTTAAGATGCAAAACTCTAGGCTCATACAAGAGGCATCTGGACCATTCCCCTTGCCCCTCTCTCCTCAGAGTGATGCTTTGGTAGTAACCAAATCTGTATGACCTTGGGAAAAATCACTTTCATCTTTCTGGACCTTAATTTCTTTGTTTCTCATGACTTTTCAGCTCAAAATGTTATGGTCCTATTTTGGTACATATTTATAGATTAAACCTTGTCTACCTAAATGCCAAATCCCAAAAAAGCTAACACCTCACCCCCAACTCCAGAACACAAGTGTTAAAGTTCTTGGCAGACTTAGGTTACAGAGTGGACTTGGGAGTTTTATCTAAATCCTAATATTTGGGAAGGCTGTTTTGCTTCCTTGGATTGAGATTCAAAGGATCTTGTATTCTTAGGCCTAGCATAGAAGCCTCAAACTCTTAAGTTGGCCCCAGAACTGACCTAACCTTACCTTCCTGGGATTTCCTTGCTTAGGTCACCTAAGGCTTGTCGAGACGAGTGGGCCTACCAGGTCCAGGTTTGTGTCATAGGGTTGGGGATAGACTCAGTTAAATCTCAGGACAGTAGAGTACAAAGTCGCTTTGTGACTTCTGGGTAGGACTGTTAGATTGGATGGAAATCCATAGATGAAACTAAGATCTTAGGGTTCTGGGTTTTTTTAGACCACTAAGGTAGGCTCAAAGTGAGAACTGTCATAAGTACGTAGTTTCCTTATCACCTTCTTCCCCCACTCCCACACACACCTTTAAAAAACAAAACAACCTTAATGGGAAAGGAAGAGACCAAGCATCTTAGGGAGTAGCCTTATGATTTGTTTCTTTTTGTTTTTGAGACCCTTGATGGGTCTCAAAAAAGGTTGAAGTTACTCATGCTAAACAATGGGAAAGAATCTATAGTAAGCATCTAAATTAGGGGTTCTTAACCTGGGGTCTGTGAACTTGTTTTTAAAAAACAGTTTGATAATGCATTTGAGTATAGTTGATTTCATTTGTAATCCTATATATTTTATTTTATATATTTAAAAACATTCTGAGAAAGGGTCCATAGGTTTCAGCTATCTGTTAGAAAGGGCTAAAGACCTCTGAGCTGAATTCTGTGGCTGGTGTGTTTTGTTTTTCTTTTCGATGTTTGTGTGTGGCAGTGGTGCTTCTTGTCAAGACCACCCTAGTCAAAGTTGGTATGTGAGCCCTAGCAATTTGGGGCCCTAGCTGAAATGCCTCTGGCCAAGTCCATTTGTATCTGTCTCCCTTCTCCCTGGCATTGTTGCTGACTTTCTGCATTTTTCTTCCATCTCCCCCAACCCAGGACAGACAGTCTTCCATCCTGGGCATTTACCCCCAAATTCATGTAATTTAGCTTTGTATTCTAAGCTTATTATAGATTCTTATGGCTATTTTAAAATTCTAGTGCTCCTGTCAGCCAAATTGTCAGCAGAGCTTTGGGAAGGGGAAGCTTAACCATGTGCAAAGTACCCACTGAACCACTAAATGACACAGGGGGAGAAATTTTCCTTTGGAGCAATCAGTCTGTGGACAGACACACTCCCTCTAGAGAATCATTTTTAAATGTTTGGTTTTATCCCTTAAGCTTCTTGACTTTTCCTACCTTCTTTTCTTCTTCTCTTATGGCCAGAAGAAAGGCCTTGTGTGTGTTTCTTTTTTTGTTGTTGTTTGTTTTTAAAGCATATGTGCCCATGGGTAACTCTACTACTTTTCACTTTGTGGTTTTGATAATAAATTTACATTGGCTCCCTGGGATGCTCTGGCCTCTTTGGGACCACTTTGCCAATTGATGCTCTGCAGGACTATGTTCTTAGCTTTTATTCCCCCCCTGTGTGTGGGAGAGGTCTTAACCTGCATGATAATGAGTGTTTTGCTTTAGGGGCTTGAGTGGAAATAAACTAATTCTTTCTTTTCTCTTCCCCTTCAAAACAGAACCTGAACCTGAATAACTCACAGAACCAATTTTGACTCTTCCTGGAACTCTGTAACAAAAGAAACCAGTTGCATTCCATTGCCATTTCTGAAGCTTGGCTTGTGCTCCTCCATTTAACCTGAGGCCCAGATAATCCCAGCTGCTTCTTCCATAAACTGACCAAACTGTTGGGGTGAGGGCGGGGTTTATCAAATGAAAATTCAGTACTTTTGACTCTGATCATCCAACCACCTTGTGGTGACTTAAAGGCAGTGTATAGCCCTCCTAGTGTAAAGAATCCATCGTTTTCCATTTTACTTCTTATTTTTTCTCATTATCCCATTCTTCATTTTCAGTGGATGTCTATTTGTGGCAACCTCTCTGGAAAGGCTTTAGAAGAATGGGGAGGGGAAAATTAGCTGAGAAGGGAATGTCTTTGCTTCTTTTCTCCCTTTCTACCTTACCAGGAAATGTTTCAGAATGACAGGTTGGAATTTCTTAAGGTTACAGGAAAATTCAAGATGGCTGGCCTCCTAAAGAAACCATCTGCTTTTTTTGTCTTGGCTTCTGAAGACAGTACTTCATTAGGAGTGGAACCAGCAAGTAATGGTTTGGAGGTGGTGTACCCAAGCAAAATATGACTTTGGAGAAGTAGACGTCTCCTCTTTAGGAATTCCTGAGTCAGAAATCTGCTTTTTGACTAAAGCAAAGACATTACTCTCCTTTTATGTTTTCATTCAGAGTCTTTGTTCTTTCTTTAAGCCGGATGTGAGAATGGGTACCTATCACCCCTCACAGAGGGGTGTTTTTCTGAGTTTGGAAAGATACCATTCTCTTTGAACTGCTTATATTTGCACCTTTGTGGAAGAAGTAGGAAGAGAAATCTGTACCTTTGTTCTGTGGAACTTGGATGTTGGGTCATGCATCATAGAAGCTGGGTGAGATTGTGAAGGAAACATGATGAACAGGGAATACAGACTGGGTTAGGAAACAACTGCAGGGCAAGGCTTGTTTCCCCGAAGAGTTGCATGTCACTGATTTGAGACTGGCTTGATATGAAACCAGCTGGCCGCTAAGCAGCATAGTCAGTAAATTGACCCTGGAAGGTTGGGGGAGGAGGAGGAGATCCTGTCTCTAGGATTGTCTTCTCACTGTGGTCTCTTTCAGGCTGGACAGAATAGCCAGTACAAGGAAGAAGACTGCCTGATTTCAGTTCAGTATTTATTGAGCATCTGCTGTGTCTTTAGCCTTGGGCCAGGTACTCAGAACAGAGGAGATGGGGATGGCTATATAAGTTTGACATCATCCCTGTCATGCTAGAGCCTATACTATTTGCAGTGCAGAGGGTGGGGAAGACTTCCATAACACACAGATGCCCTTCAAATGGCATTTCCTCTTTGCCCAATGTTCCACAAATGGGAACAGAAAAAGAGGAGCCTGTATGGGGAATGCATTTATTTTGCTTCAGGAAGGAGTTAAAATTGGTGGGGAGAGGAAGAGACAGACCACAGTGCCTCATACCATAATCAATAAACATTTCTTAAGCGCCTACTCTGTGCCATGCACTATGCTAAGCGCTGGGGATATAAAAAGAGGCAAAAGACAGTCATGGTCCTCCAGAAAGTTTAGTTTCTGTGTGCTCAGAATTGTTCCTCTGTCACCAAAAACAAAACAAAAAAAAAAAAACATCAGTGGGGGCTCATTGTAGAGCTCATATCTGAGTCTTAAGACATGTTTATTGGCAGCCCATTGACAAGTAGACATGTGCATAGATTGTCATAAGCCTAGAATTCCGCCCCCCCCTTTTTTTTAACCACCTTGAGTCATGTCAACCACCCACCTCTCCTTGTGGATGTGCAAGCAGGTACAAGTGCATGTTTGTATGTGAACCGTATAGTTTTGGATTCACTTTGTTTTTTATAATAGGTTTGCTGGTAATCTGCTTTCTTGGACTCATTTCTGTTTTCAATTGACAGAAAGGGGCCAAGAATAGAATTTTGTTTAATTATTTCATTGTAAGGGTCTTTATCTGTAGTGTATTTTCTCTCTTTTTAAAATTTAAAACAACAAGCTAGTTTTACCCAACAGGAGGATTTTAATTTGGGAAGAGTGAGGAGGATTGAGTATATCCAGAGATCCTGGAGAGATGCTACTTACCTTAGAAGCTAGTAGTAGTAGTAGCCTGAACTACACTGAAGCATTTCATAAAGGGGTGTGCTTAATGCACAGTGGGGAAGGTCTCGCTGGGACTACTGACTTATTTTTTACCATGTTCCACTGGAACCAGTTTTTCTGAACTTTGTATATTTGTTTGGGGGACACAGGTGTTTTCCCCCTATTCTATCCTGAGAGTGGCAGAACTCTTTTTAAGAATTAAGGAGGGGGAGAAACTGATTGAACCACATCCATGATACTGTTTTTATTTGTAATACTTGAAATTTATTTTTTTAATATTATTTTGATAGCAAAAATGCTATTTATTTATTTAATGTGTATGATGGTGCCAGGTGAGAGAGAGAGAGAGAGAGATGTTTGGGGGGTTGGGGAGGGTTTTTTTTTCCTAAACTTGTGACTTATTAGGTATGCTTTATGTTTGTCTTAAATAATCACCTGGGATAAAACTCTGCTAGCTTGTAAACAGGGTATGCCTTTCAGAAATTTGTATATTTTGCAGTTGCTAGACAAATAAAATATCTTGTTAAAGTATACTGTGGAATGTATCTGATTTTTATTTGAAAAAAACTTGTTTTGATATTATTACTGTTATTATTTTAAGTAGGACTAATTATGCTGTACTGTAATATCAGACATGAGAGTTCTTCTCTTGGAACTAAAATTCTTCAAGGCCCTCTGGGCTTTCCAGAAACACATTAGTTACATTAGTCACTAACTAGAAACATCAGTAATATTACAGAAACATTAGTTACCTCCCTGAATTTGAGGAAGAATATGACATTTAATTCAACAAGTGTCAAGGACAGAGTATATTCAAAATATACTGTTCATAGACTCATTTTTACACTGTTGAAATTTAAAAGTCAATTTCATACAGGCATTCAGGGTCCTAAATATAAGGGCTTGAACTGCAAAGTAGGTGAAGTTCAGTTTTAAGACACTGGGTGGGGAGTAGAATGGGAAATTCTACTGTAGAAATACAGAAATATTAGTGGGATGATTCCAAACTGCCCTGGAGTTAAACGAACCTCCTCTTTCACCGTCTTCCAAAATTTTTCCATGTTCCAAAGTTATTTCATTCTCCCTTCTCCTTGTTTCCCTCCCTCTCCATCCTTAAGCTTGCCCAAAGATTGGGGACTAGAAATTTGGAAGTCCATTTGCTCAGCCCCAACCTGGAGGATGGATGTCATGAAATACAAAGTTAAGAAATGTCAGAACTTCAGATCCTAAGAAACAGGGCTGAGGTGTAGCTTGGTGTAGGACTTGGTCCCTAAGCTAGTTTTAGGATTTTGAGCAATCCAGTATATCTAGAATCATATGCTAACTCTTGAAGAAAGAGCTGACCTATGTACATGAACTAAGCAGAAAGGAAATTTCTGAAGCTTATCAGTGCTTGATAAGGAGGACCCTTCAGGATTGTAGCAGGGTAAGGAAGCCAAAATCTGTTCCTGTCTCTTAGGTAGTAGGGAACTCCCCTGACCAGGACCACCCCCAACCTTTATCTGGAATGATAATATCTATGTATGAGTCATCTTTACAGATGTTTCCGGTTGCACAGTTGGAGAGAGATAACATTAGATTATCTCCGATTATAGAATGGAACATACCAATAAGGCCATAGCAACCAGAACAAAGAAATGTCAAATTTCATTGGTTAGAATCTCCTTGACTAGGGGGCAGCTAGGTGGCGCAGTGGATAGAGCACTGGCCCTGAAGTCAGGAGGACCTGAGTTCAAATATGGCCTCAGACCAAACACTTGACACTTATTAGCTGTGTGACCCTGGGCAAGTCACTTAACCCCAATTGCCTAAAAAGGAAAAAAAAAAATCTTGACTCTCCAACAAGTGAAGTGGGGTTAAGTGT
>NW_020949502.1:0-14793 GCF_900497805.2 Vombatus ursinus | reverse complement strand
TTCGTTGCCAAGACGTAGGTACCGAGGTGCGGGAATTCTAGCCCCCCGGGGATGGGAGGGACCTACGGCGCGGACGTGCGCCTCTCCTCTAGCCTTTGTGTCTTGGTTTGTTTAAACGTGAACCCTTTGGAAAGAGCTATTGTGTGACTGCGACCGGAGAAGCACGCTTTTGTGTTCGAGGCGGGCTGCTCGGGTGGTCCTGGGATCTGTTGCGGGTGGGGAGTTGGAGCGTGGAAGGAGGAGCCCCCAGGAGGAGGGGTTGGGGGGAGGGGTTCCCTTAGTTCTGGAGCTGCAGGTGGTCATGCTCCTTTCCGACTCCAGAGCCAGGGGTAGCTTTGGTCCTAGGTGCTTGGGGAGGATGGAGGAGACGTGCTCGGCTAGATGGAGTGCGGGAGCCTGCGGCAAAGCAGCAGGGGCTTCCTTCGTTGCATCCGGGCAGAGCTCTAACTGCCACGGCTGCTCCTCATCTCTCTGTGGGGGGCGACGGAGGGGGCGGAGAGGGTTGGCGCAACCTGACACCATCCGGGCTCACGTTGCTAGGCTGGAGCCCCGCGTCTCCGCTGCGCCTGGGTGTGTGTCGGTAGAGGGAGGGATGGAGGGGGGAAATTCCAGAGGGAGGAGGGAAGATAGCCGGGGGGCTTAGGGAGTGGGGGTTAAAGCTAGTTCCCCTCCACGTGCGCCTCCCGGGCGGGAAGGGGGGCGTAGCGGGCGTGCCCAGCCCGGCGGCTCATTCAGGAAAGCAGGGACGAGAGGAAAACCCGGAGAGCAGGATATCTCGGAAG
Organism: Vombatus ursinus; assembly: GCF_900497805.2. Taxonomy (NCBI): domain Eukaryota; kingdom Metazoa; phylum Chordata; class Mammalia; order Diprotodontia; family Vombatidae; genus Vombatus; species Vombatus ursinus. The sequence continues at coordinate 14,011 of NW_020949502.1, read as the reverse complement.
AGCCCGATGCCGGCTCTGCCTCTGCCGGGGGTTGGTGGTCGGCTGCAGGGAAGCCGGAGCTGCGGTCCTTGCTCAGTCGGTGCCTCTTCTTCCTCGCAGTTTTCCGCGCTTCTGGGTCTGACTTAGACAGGCCCGTCTTTGAACTTGATTGTACCGCTGGGGCCCGAGCAAGGTCTCGTGACTTGCAGGACTCGGGCTCCCGTCCGCCTTTCCCCTCCTCCTCGGCTCAGCTGGTAGCTGATGGAAGGTGCATCACGCGAGCGCTCCGGGCCACTGGAGGAGCGGGGCCGCCGAGCAGCCTGCCGAGGGCGGGCCTGCGGGAACTGGGAGAGCTAGGAAAAAACCGAAATCCTGCACGAAGGGGCTAGGGGAGCGTGGCAGCTGCCTGGAGACCGGCCAGCATCGGAGTAGGGCTCTCTCCCTCCCCTCTCTCCTCTCTTTTAACCTTTATTCCAAAATGTACTTGCAATACCTTCTCCCCTCCGCAATACGCCCTTCCTTTCTGCAGTACTCCCTTTTCCTTTGCAATGTCCCTTCCACTTTATAATACCCTTATCCCCTTTCCCAGATTAGTTTGACCAGGTACATCTCTTAGAGTAAATGCAGAATGATTGACATCAGCCACTACGTATTTACTCATTAGGTCGCCGTCAGGACCTGCTCCTGAATTCTGCTGGAAGAGATTGGGCTTGAATCCACCAGACAAATAAAGCTGACTTTTATAGTCGTCTTTTTTTTCAATAAAGCAATACTTGGACGTCTTCCTCATCTGCACTGTAATTGTAAATGCTTTACAGTGACTTCTGTTCTTTTGGGGTCCAAGGCATTTCTGAGTTTGGGAGATTGGTTCCTGGGTTTCTTGGACTCCTGAGATAGTCATCTTTAAGATGTCCAGGCATATCTGCTTCTCTGTCAGCTCCTAGAGGAAAGATAGCACCTCGATAGTTGTAGATGGTATCTGATGCATTCAGGTCCTGCCGCCTTGTTTCATGTCTCCCACCTCCTAGCAATTCAGGTCTGTTTTGTTTTTAAGTGGGATTTAGTAATTGTGAAATCGGTCCGGTTCTTACTTCTTAGTATACAGTGCCTTGCACTTAATAACTGACTGACTGACTTGGAGATGGAAATTTGACCTTGGGGATTTCATTCCTTGGTAATCCATTCTAGTGGGGGGGGGGAGAAAAGAAGTCTGTTCCTTGAGAGCGCTAAAATGCAGTTCCTTGCATTTAATCTCCCCTTCGATTTCCAGCCTTCGTAGCTGCGAATAATTTGGTGGCTGCAAAAATTTGATTGCTACAGCAGTTGATGAGTCCTTTTGTTACCTGCTAGTTACCTGCCACTCCTAGGGAGTGGCATTATATTCTGTAGTCAGATAGATGATAGGGTTTGTATATCAAATTTCTTGGTCTTAGACTTAAGTGCCTGGTGTAATTGAATGTCTGTGGAAACTTACCAGTGCAATTTGGAATGCATTTTCTCGATTTGGAATAAAGCCAAATTCTAAAGCTCTGAGTCGGGAAAGGCAAATTTCGGGAATAAAATCTTATTAATTTTTTTTTCATTGACTCTATGGGGCATTTGAATAACCCAGTCTCGAAAGGTGGATATGTTAATGTTGGGGTTCATGGTAGGATTCTAAGGGTCCTTCAGTATTGACAGAATTACTCCTTGAATGTTTGACTTTTGGAGAGTGCGAGTCATCTTTTTTTATTTGGGTCACCATTACGCTTCCATGGTCCTGCACGTCTCACACGAAGAGAAATATCTTTTAAAGCTCAATTGCATTCTTAGGCATTCAAAGCACTGGGGAAGCGAGCGGGCAGTGCCGCTGAGGAGGGGCATTCTTGAAAGCAGATGGATTGCCTTCCTCTTTTCCTTTGAAATCTCTGGGGAGTGTGCAGCTCCATAAATTTGAACCTGGAATTATCTCTCGGAACCCTTTAATTTACGTATCTTTGCCTTTCACCTAACTTAATTTCTGATCCCAGACAAAATATCAAAAGAGCCTCATTTTGTCTCACAGAAAAGGAGAAATTACTGTCGTTGCAAGACGTCCTTCTTCCCCGTTTGGCTTTTATGATGCTTTACAACCTGGCTGCCACCCATCTCTATAGTTCAGCTAACCTGACCTTTTTCTCACAGGTGTCACTCCTACCTGTCTTGCCTGAACTCTTCCCCTCCCCCTCTAGACTGTCTTCCTTAGCCCCAACTAAAACCTCACCTAAAGGAAGCCTTCCCCCGTCCCTCTCAATTTCCAGCGGCTTCCTTCTGTTAATTATGTCCTATTTATCGAGTTTATAGCTTGCTTTGCATATAATTGTATGTTGTCTTCCGGTATAGATTGTAAGTTCCTTGAGAGCAGGGACTATCTTTTGCCTCTTTTCTGTACCCAGCACTTAGCACAGTGCTTGGCACCTTATAGGCACTTAATAAATGTTGATTAATTTTTTTTCTTTATCTCTAAATATTTATTGAATGTCTGAAGGACCAGGCATTATTGCCAGATTTTGAGTTTAGAGGGATGGCATAGTAAAAGACTGATCTCGGAGTTTATCGGAATTGGGAAGAGGGTTGGCAATGTCAGGGATGTGCATGAACGCTCAAGAAATGTGTGGGGAAAATTTACATAATAATAATAGCTCACAATTACATAGAATCATAGATTCTCAAAGTTGGCCAGCAACCAATGCTTCCAGAAACAGATAAAAGTTTAATTAGGAAATGTTTGGGGCAGCTAGGTGGAGAAGTGGATAGAGTGCCTGGAGTCAGGAAGACACATCTGATTTGAACTCAGATACTTCCTGGCTGGGTGACCCTGGGCAAGTCACTTAACCTTGTTTGCCTCAGTTTCCTCATCTGTCACATGAGCAGGAGAAAGGAAATGGCAAACCACTCCAGTATCTGCCAAGAAAACCCCAAATGAGACACAAAGAGTTGGACGTGACTGAACAAAAAAGGGAAATGTTTAACAAAAACACAATACGATGTTTTTTATTTTCTAAATCATTATGTTTCCCGAATTGAGTTTGACTCCACTGATCCAGGACATTCCAGCCATACCTGAGCAAGAATCCCCTCTACAACATTCCCGACAATTGTTACCCACAGAGCCAGAGTTGGAATGAACTTTATAAACTAGCATCTTAGCCCAACCTGTAACCTGAATAAGAACTCACTATGTCCACAATCTACATAACAGGAGGTCAACCCATCCTTTGATTGAAGACCGTGAGTGATAGAGGGAGTCCAATGGCTTCTTGTGTGGCTCTAATTGTTTTTTATTTAAAAAAAAAAAGTCCTCCTGTCTTGCTGACCGTGCAAGTATAGGGGCAACTCACAGGCCAATCCCATTCTGCTCTGTTTGCCACTTGGGCCAGTTTGCCCATTCGATCGCTCACCATATTAATATCAGACTTAGTGCTGACCTTAGCACAGTGCCTCAAACGTAGTAGGGTTGATTGAACCATTTGTGACTGAGGGCCTGACTGCTTTTGGAGTTAGCCTGTCATGAAAGGAAAGGATCTCATTTTTGTGAGGCTTGACTTCTCCCTGCTGGCTCTCAGATTGATGCTGCCTTATCTAGATGTTTACCCAGCATATATGTATTAGACATTTTAGAATTTGGCCAGGAATTGGAATCAGCTTCACTGGCCTATGGTTTGTAGAATATACTCTTAATTTTTTTTTTTTTTTAATCTGAACATCTTCCTGTGGTACCTTCTGTTGAGTATTTTTCAGAGATCTCTGACTGTAGTTCAGCAGTCACATCCACTGATTCTTTCAGGACCTAAAATGTTTCATTTGTAATGGATGACTAGAACTTGAAGGACAAATACCTTATCTTGGGTATCAACTCTATTAACTATTTTTGTTATGCTTGTTACAGTTCAAAGATCAGTTTCTTTGATGGAGGGAGGGGGAGGAGCCCACAACAAGGAGAATAAGGGTTGAATGGTTCTACCTTTTCTCCTTTATCGGTAATCATCTCATCTACTCTGAGCATCAGTATTCTCCCTTTTCTAATCTCCCCCTTTTTTTTTCTTCATAGGATAGGGATTAAGCCCTTATTTCACTGGTTTGAGAAGTCTTCTATCTATGGAAGTTGACAAGTCAACTTCCTTTGCTTAATTTAAGAGCCTTAGAGAATTGTTTGGAATCTTGAGAGATTAAGTAACTTGCCTAGACATTTACAAGGCAGCTAGGTGGCACAGTGGATAGAGTGCCAGGACTGAAGTCAGGAAGACTCATCTTCCTGAGTTCAAATCTGGCCTCAGACACTTAATTGAGCTATGTGACCCTGGGCAAATCACTTCACCCTGTCTGCTGCCTCGGTTTCCTCACCTGTAAAAATAACTGAAGAAGGAAATGGCAAGCCACTCCAGTATCTTTGCCAAGAAGAAACCCAAAGGGGTCATGAAAAGTCAGACACGACTGAAATCAACAATTAGGAATTTATAGCCAGTATGTATTGGGAATTGAACCTCATTCTTCATGGCTCCAAGCCCAGCTCAGTATCTACTATATCATGCTGCCTCCCTTTTTCTCTAGTATAACTTATCACACTGCCCATCCACTCATCATTAAAAAAAAAATATCCCTAGCTTTCCTCACCAGCCTCATCTTCTGAATGTTTTACTTCTGGTGCCCTTTATATGGGATGAGGTCTATATTCTATTACCTTCCACGTTAAAAAAAAAATCTCAGTTGGTTAGTGATATATCAGTCTCTTTAGAGACTTTAGAAAACTCCTTTTTCCTCCTCTTTTCCTCCCTTCTTTTGTGTCTTCAGAATTTCTTTGTTGAGAGCTTCCTTATCCCTCTTGGGATATCATCTTTGGAATGTGATCCTTTTTAACCTAACTCTGAACCTTTTGAAGTCTCTCCCCAAATCTAGGGCGAATGTTAGACTATTCTCAGCTTTTCTCTCCTCCATCACAAATTCCACAGTGGGGAGTGGTCACTAGCTTCCAAAGTTCTTGATGTTTCAACTCTGCAGTTTCTCCTAGGAGGTATCAATCAGATCCAGAAAAAATTACTTTTTTTTTTAAGGATGAAATTATCATGAAAGTAAATCAAGAGATTATCTTTTCTGTTTTGGCAGAAAGGACTCAGCAGACATCTAGGTGATTGAAATCCCTTGCTACCAGTATATGATCTCTCCGTGCCAGGCTTGTGGTCTGTTTCCTGAACACATCTATTTCTCCTTTTTGAGCATCTGTAGTGGTCACTGATGAAAATAGTCTTCTGTTTTTTGCCCCCCCCCCCCAGTTTTCACCTAAATGTATACCTGTATCCCCTCTTGACTGTAGATTTTTTTGCATGCATATATCTTTATAATATGCAATATTAATGTATTTCCATCTCCTCATGGCTTTCCTTTGCTTATTTCTTTTGAATAAGGGGCTATGGTCTAGTCATGAGTCTCCTCCCGCTGTCTCAGAGGCACCTGTAATTTAGAGTGGAATGTGTAGTGCACTGGGTTCAAGCCTTTAATTTTTTTTTTTTTTAGAGAAACAGATGTCTAGGCATAAGGATTTAGACGCGATATGATAGGTAACTGAATGAACTATATTTGGTAACTGCTATCTTTTATGAAGACCCATTCTAGCTCTAGTTCTGTTTTTTATGGACTGTTCATAGGATCACAGGACATAGGGATGAATAACAGTGTTGGTTGTGGAATCAGGAAGGCCTAGATTCAAATGCTGCCTTCATAGTTGTATGACTATAAGTCACTTAACTTCTGAGCCTCAGTTTCCTCATTTGTACAGTGGTTATAACTAATACTGATAATAGCATCCAGTAGGCGAAAAATGAGACTGGGTCTTTTGAGATTGGGTGTTCCCTTGTTATAAAGAAGCGGCAGCTAGCTGGTGTGTGTTAGGCACACACAGCAGCGGATAGTGTGTCAGGCCTGGAGTCAGGAAGAGTCATCTTCGATCTAAGTTCAGGTCTGGCCGCAGATACTAGCTATGTGACCCTGGACAAGTCACTTATTTGCCTCAGTTTCCTCATTTGTAAAACGAGCCAGAGAAGGAAATGACAAACCACTCCAGTACCTATGCCAAGAAAACCCCAGATGGGGTCACAGAGTTGGATATGACTGAAACTGGCTGAACAGCAACAAATATTATAAAGGAAATGGCCATTGAAACCATGTTAGAGTTCAAGAGGGCATTCCTAGCCTTTGACGGTGGTGTGGTGTCCTTAAGGACAGCTACCATAATAATGATAGAACTCTATTTTTAAAAATGCTACTTAAAGTTTTGAGAATGCCTTTATATGCCATTTTTTCCCCCTGTATATCATCATATCAGTCCTCTCAGGCAAACAAAGCAGTTATTTCCCCTATTTTACAGATGAGAAAATTGAGAAACAAGAGGAAAAGTGACTCTTGGTCCAAGGTTGCCTAACAGGTTTCAGTTTCCTTGACTGTAAAAATCAGCAGGTTGGACAGGATGACCCCAGAGGTTCCCTCCAAGGCTAGACTTGTGATCCTATGAATGGCTCATAAAGAATAGAGCTGGGGCTAAAATGGAAGCCCAAGCCTTCTGACTCTCTGCTACACCATAATTTGTTCCCTTACAAAATGTCCCCCGCTGCTGCTCTTAAGAGACTGAATTCTGGGGTTGGATGGCCCATTCATCGGTTTGATCCAGGGTGTTTCTATGCTTACGGATTTGATACGATGAATCTGGATGCCCATCAGTAACCTTTCTTCCATCACCTGTTTTATTCCTGCTCTGCTGTTTTTGCCGGGTGTTTCCTGCATTCCATTCTGATGAAGGCCTAGGCAGGAGACTTATCTGTTTTCCATAGACTGCTGAGGGGGTGATTACATAGCAGCAAGGTTAAGGCAGGTAGGTTTTCACTTTAGCTTTCATTTTTGCCACTCCCTAGCTTTGAACTGTTTCTCTTGGTTACTGTCATCATGGTAGGATTAAGCAATAGAAAAGAGGGTAATTTTAAATTCCATTAAACAATCACTGAGTGATCCACTGCCTTTCCTGCTTGCCTTGGCATAGGGGCCCCATGTGAACCCTGTTTTTTTGAGGGTAGCATCTCATAGAGCCATTTACCTGGAAGGAAAGTGGTTTAGTCTATTAGACTAAATGGTCACCAGGCCTTAATTCTCTGTGGGAGAAGGAAGAAGAGTTGGGGGGGAGAGAAAGATAATAACACAGAGGAGGGATGATTACATTTGTTGTTTGTCACAACCTGTCATCAGTTCTGAGGTCACAGGAAATTGAAGGCTCCCTAAGGAGGAAAAGGGGAGTGGAGGATGGTCAAAAGGGATGCCTCAGATAGGTCCATCTGTTAAAGAATGATGAAAGAAGAGAAACTGAGGCAAGGGGGAATTTTTGAGAACCCAGTTTAAATGTACAGTAGGAGAATGATTTTGTGCATATGATCAGGAAATAGGAAAAGGGAGAATAAGACAGAAACATCCGAAAGTTTCCCCTGTTCTCCTAGGAGTCAGATCAGGGCAGGGGGTTCCTAAACTTTTTTTGTGTCATAAATGCTTTTGGTAGTGGACAAAGCCTAATGTCCAAACATCAAATGTATAAAACATGTCCAAAAACATTTAAATGTATAAATGTATTCTCACAACACATTATGCTGTATACATACATTATATATGATTGGTTTCCTTTGTAACAGACACATTTTATGCATTTAGATATATATGATACATACATACACTTGTGTATGTGTGGTTTCCTTTGTCATCTTGTGAATTTTATGCATTTAAATGTTTTTGGACATGTTTTATACATTTAATATTTTATGCATTTGGACATTTAAGTGTTTCTAAATGCATAAAATAAAATGCAGAGAATTACAAAAGAAACCAATTATATGTGTGTTTACATATCAGAATATTAAAACAACACCATAAACCCCAGGTTAGGAATTCCCCTGGTCTAGGGAGTGAAGCAGAGAGGTAGTGACAGATGCTGCTGTCTCAAATGTTTGGCAAACTATTTAGACTCTTCCCATACAGAAGAAACCAAATTTACAAGATCATACATAAGGTCATAGATTTAGAGATGGGCAAGACCTCAGAGAGATCATTTAGTAACTAGATTTTAATCTAACCACTGCTTCCTCCAGTTTTACAAGATGAGGGAACTAAAGCATGGAAAACATGTATTTGTGGTCATGGAAAATTGCCTTTAGCGTTGGCACTGATAAGGGGATGGGGGTTTGTTTGGGTTTGAAGTTCAGTATTCTTTCCTTCTCCTGGAAGGTGAAGTTTTCCCTTTCAGAGTATCTGATTCCAGAGATTTATTTTTGAGATTAGTGAATAGTAGTAGAAAGTCTGCATCTCCACTTTGATCCTTCTGCCCTGGCCTCTGCTCTTAGGTCAGGGAGAGAGAATTCTCACAGGTGTGCACATGTGTATCTCTGTGCATGTCTTTGAATGCTGGTTGATCTTCTCAGAGGATTCTTATTGCCTGGTGGCCATATCTAGTAAGGGAGCGTAAAGCCTTGCTTTTGTGTCTGGAATCTCGGCCTGGGACGTAGTACAACAGATGTGGCCATAGACCTCACCAAGTCACCTGATGCCAGTTCTCTGGTTAAGCAGTGGCCAAAACATAATAATGAGTACCTGACATTTATGTGATACTTTAAGGCTTACAAAGCGTTTTGAATACTTTATTTCATTTGATCATCACAATAAAATAACCCTTAGAGCAGAGGTGCTTTTAACCATTTTTGCATCATGAACCCCTTTAGTAGTGTAGCAAAACCTGTGGTCCCATTTTCTGAATAATGGTTTTAAATGCATAAAATAAAATGCACATAGCATTAACAAAGAAAATAAATTATTTTGGAATAGTTATTCTTTGCCTATTTTTTCAGGTGGGGAAACTGAGGCTCAGAAAGGTTGAGTGACTTAACCATAGTCTTACCACTAGTAAATGACAGGGGTGGGACTTAAACACAGTGCTAAGTCTAGCATACCATCTTTCCCAACAGAGATACTTCTTAATCTGCTCTTTCTTTCTCCAATGACCTAGCTCCTGTGCTGGCCCATTTGGTTAGTCCTTTGACCTCTCAAAGAACTAGGAAGCAAGTCTGAGAATAGCTAAGTGGGTGTTTGAAACACTTGATCTCAGCCTATTAAAACACAGGACAAGCACTGCCATGTTTGGATGGAGTTAGGATGCCCAGCTTAAATGAAAGGTTGCTCCTTTCCTTGGCCCCCGGAAGCAAGGTGCCTGGTAGGCTGTTTGTATATCTATTCTGACACTTAGACACCTCAGAACTGCATATTAAAGTCTTTGTCTAAATACGTGTCCATTTGGATGAGTAGTAAAATGTGATAGTAAAGATCTTGTAGCGACCTGTGCATCTTGGCAGCTGCCTCTTTTAACATGAGACTCTCGCTGGCCAGTCAACTCATTTGAGGACCAGGACTGTCTTGCCTTGGTTTGGGATTTTTCTGACTGCTTGTCTCTGTTTCCATTGAGAAATAGCTCATGAACATAAGGGACATGTGGAGAATCAGCCAGATGACAGACTAAGGAAATTTGGTGCTATAGATTTGAAGATCAGTCCCTTGTGTGCGTCTTTCTAAGTAATTACAGCTGTCATTTATGTAAAACTTTTTATTCTCGGCATAAATGATTTCATTTTGATAGACTTGTGGAAGTGTGTAGAAGGCCTTGGAAGATATTTCCTGCTTTGGATTGGTGGGATTCAGGTACCTGAGTTGAAGCCAAGAGCAAGCTGTTGTACATCCCCCTTTCCCTGGAATCAGTGACTCTGGCTGGGATTTTGCCTGACATGTAGTGGACTTGGATGGAGTATTTGCCATCCCTTGACTTATCATTCATTAAGCAGGTGCTGGCTTGAATCAACACTGGATCAAGTAGAAGGAGTAGTAGGGGAGGGCCTGAGAGCAGTAGAGATGGAAAAATTAGGTGTCTGCATATCTCCTGACCAAAGTCAGTCAATAAACATTTATTAAGCACCTGTTACATGCCAGGCACTGTGGAAAGCTCAGGAGACTAAAAGAAAAAAAAATACAATCCTTTTTTCACAGAGTTCATAGTCTAATGGGGGAGACAATGTATGAACAGTTATGTACAAATATGCTGTATAAAGGTTAAATTCAAAATAATTGAGGGAAGAAATCAGGATTAATAAATAAGTTAAAACTAAATAAATTTCAGTGACTTTGCAAACTTGCAGCTTTCCCATTTTCTAGGTGTTCTTTTCTGTTGGGGAAACAACTGGGAGCATAGAGCTGGGGCATTCAAGTATGGCAGAGTAAATATAAATTATATCTGGAAGGGTCTTTGAGTTAAGCTGTGTACCTGTGTAGATCTGCAACTATGCTGATTTGATTCTGAGACCCAGGTGTGGATTTATGGTCTTCTTCCTTATTCCAGCCTGTGGACCGCAGCTGACCAATTCCCCTACTGTGATTGTCATGGTCGGACTCCCAGCAAGGGGAAAGACTTATATGTCCAAGAAGTTGACACGCTACCTCAATTGGATTGGTGTCCCCACAAAAGGTAAGACTGGGTTCTTATGCTGGTATGGTTTAACTTGGGGGGAGGGATCTAGCTGTTGCTTGAAGGCTTTATTGCTGAGTAGAGGCAGCTGTGGGGGAGTTGATAGAATTCAGAAAGGCCTAGGTCTTTTATCCCACTTCGGATACTTACAAGTTATGTGACCATGGGCAAATCACTTAATTTTCTGAAGTTTTCTCTTCTCTATAAAATGGGCATCATGACGCCTGTATTATCTACCTCCCAGGCATAAATGAGGATATGGAAATGTAATTTCTACAGGCATTTATTACCTAATTTGTGCAAAGTTCTGGAGAGGCCCTGCCCTCAAAGAACTTCCATTCTTCTTGGGGGATTCAACCTTTATACAGATAAATAAGTGCACAGTATATTCAAAGTAATTTAAAGTAGGAGAGTATGCTCATAACTAGAGGTGAGGAATGGGAAATAATCAGGCTTATATAGTAGGGTGGGACTGGACTGTGTTTATCTTAGAGAAACCTGTTCTGCAACATAAAGTTTTAGAATTCACTAGAACATTAAGAGATTCAGTGCATCTCCCAGGGTCACATAGCCATTGTATGTCAGAGATGGGACTAGAACGTACATCTCCAGTTTCTTAGGCTGCTCCACATCCATTATTTCCAGATTTTCTCTGGACATTTACTAGCTGTGTGATCCTGGGAAAGTCACTTAACCTCTGCCTCAGTTTCACTCATCTGTAAAATGGATTAATAATGACTATTATTACTCCCTCCTATGGCTGTTATGAGGATCTCTGAGACTCTACCTCTATATGTGGGGTCATGGTTGTATGGCCACAGCCTTGTCAGTTTCACATCCTTGAATATGGGAAGTCCCATTGATGGTGGTACTGGATAATCAGTCAACAAATATTCTCAGTTAGATTCTGTGGTAGGGGCTAGAGTATATAGACAGAAGAATGAAACAGACCCTGCCCTCAAGGTGCTTATATCCTGTTAGGAGGGACAATCTGTACATATATAGGAAGTTACAAAATAAATATAAGCTAATTTTGGGGGGAGGATAAGGTACTAGCAGCTGGGGGGATTAGGAAAGGCTTCATGTGACCCTTATGTTGGGTTTTGACAGAAAATGGAGATTGTAAAAGATAAGAAATTCTAAGATAAGGAGAATACATTCCAGGCATGGTGGGCAGTCAATGTGAAGGCATATCTACCAAGCCTTATCACCCTTATGTACAGTCAGGGCTGACTAGATGCAATGGTTGAGGGAGTCTTGGAATCCATCTTTTCACAGGAATGGATGGAGATTTGGGGGGAACCTGTATGTTTCAATTCAGTGTCTTCACACATTATCTAAGTAAGAGCTTTTGGTAGAAGTGGTACCCTATCTCCTTTGTATGTGTTGGAACCTTTCTACTTTCTCTGATGGTGTTGTCACTTTACCTTCTGTTACAGTTTTCAACGTTGGGGAGTACCGCCGGGAAGTGGTAAAGGAGTTCAGTTCTTATAGCTTCTTTCATCCTGACAATGAAGAGGCCATGAAAGTTCGGAAGTAAGTTGGAAAGTTAAATGTATTTTGCCTCCCTTCCTCCACTTGAACCATTTTCTATATCTGGGTTTCTTCTCCCTTAGGGCATCTCCTTCAACCATCCTCCTGGGTCTTATTTTTATCATCCTGTTTGTTTAAGGGGATGGAGAGAATGTGGAATGCAGAGGCTCTTTTGGCCTGAAGTTTAAAGGGGAGAAGCAGGGACCACAAAACAAAGATACTCCCTTTGTATGTAACTTGTGGTGGTCGTGGTGATGTTCTTCAAATCATGCAGCCTCTCTGATTCCCAACTTCTAGTACCTGTCATCCTCTGTTAATGAACCTTAGATAACTGATGGGTAGAAATGAATAACTTACATTCCATTCATGTTTTATATTTGGAAAAATGTGTGTATTTTCATTTGCAGGGGATTAAAAAAAAACCACAGAGGTGATTCTCAAAACCTGGGTTGGGATTTGTATAAGAAAAAAGTTTTGCATGAGTCTTTCCTTTTCTTATCTAGGGAAAGGTCAAAAATGGCTGTTCTGGTTCATGACAATCACTAATAACATAGTGACCAAAAGAAAGACATGTTAGCTAGGCTCCTTCAGTTGATTCAGACTCTTTTAGATCTTCTTCTCAAATTAGTTTTATCTCCCTTTTTGTTAGGGTAGACAGTCCTAGAATAAGTGCTATTCAATAAAGCATTTTGGTCTTGGGGACTTTAGAAATATATCTGTGAGTTTATTCTGAGCCAGTTCTGTTTCTGCTTATATCACTTTGCATCAGTCACCTGTCTTCCTAGGCTTTTCTGTAGTCATCATATTCGTAGCTTCTTATGCCCCAGTAATATTCCATTGCATTCGTGTACCATACTTTCTATAACTATTGCCCATTCACTGGGCATAGCTAGGCAGCTAGGTGGTGCAGTGGGTAGAGCGCTGGACTTGGAGTCAAGAAGACCAGCATCAAATCTAGCCTCAGACATTTACTAGCTGTGTGATCCTGGGAAAGTCACTTAACCTCTGTCTCAGTTTCCTCATCTGTAAAATGGATTAATAATGACTATTATTACTCCCTCCTATGGCTGTTATGAGGATCAAATGAGATGATATTTGTAGAGTGCTTTATACATCTTAAAGCAATATGTAAATAATAGCTATGTTTTGTTTTCAGTCCTTTTCTACCAGAGAAAGTGTTGCTACAAATATTTGTTGTATATGAGGCCTCTCTGCCTTTGACCTCCTTAGAGATCTCTGGATCAAAAATAGGGGCATTTTAGTAGTTTTCTTAGATATTGTCTTGGAAAACTTTTTATTTTAAACCTTTATTTTAATGTGGAAAATCTAAAGTCCTAGGAATAGAGGCAAGGAGGAGATGCTCAGGAATACCTGGGCAAGACTGTCTTCTGATGCTTGTCTTCTGTGTTCTTGTGTGTTGCAGACAATGTGCATTAGCTGCCTTGAGGGATGTCCAGTTGTATCTGAAAGAAGAAGGTGGTCAGATTGCAGTAAGTTAAGATAGCAGTTGTCCTTCTGTCTCTGATCCCACGCTTGGATGGTGTTTCCTCACAGGCTCGAGTCCCAGACAAGTGTTGTGTTTTTTTTTCCCCCCATTACCAGAAATTTTCCTAAGGCTAAAGCAGTTTGCTCCATCTTTACCTTTTGGAGGAGTGGATGGAAAGAACTGTGCAGTGTCTCAGGAAGAGTTAGCAGGGAAGTGGTAGCATATTGCTTGTGGATGGTCAGCAAGACCATAGGTGTTCATATACAGAGAATGACAGCTCCAGTGGATAGAGTGCTGGGCCTGCAGTGAAGAAAATCTGAGTTCAAATGTGGCTTCACACACTAGCTGTGTGACCTTGGGCAAGTTACTTAATTTCTGTTTGCCTTAATTGCTTAACTGTAAAATGAGGGTAATAATAGCACCTACTTCCCATAGTAATTGTAAAGATCAAATGAGATAATATT
>NW_020949501.1:0-14796 GCF_900497805.2 Vombatus ursinus | reverse complement strand
TTCGTTGCCAAGACGTAGGTACCGAGGTGCGGGAATTCTAGCCCCCCCGGGGATGGGAGGGACCTACGGCGCGGACGTGCGCCTCTCCTCTAGCCTTTGTGTCTTGGTTTGTTTAAACGTGAACCCTTTGGAAAGAGCTATTGTGTGACTGCGACCGGAGAAGCACGCTTTTGTGTTCGAGGCGGGCTGCTCGGGTGGTCCTGGGATCTGTTGCGGGTGGGGAGTTGGAGCGTGGAAGGAGGAGCCCCCAGGAGGAGGGGTTGGGGGGAGGGGTTCCCTTAGTTCTGGAGCTGCAGGTGGTCATGCTCCTTTCCGACTCCAGAGCCAGGGGTAGCTTTGGTCCTAGGTGCTTGGGGAGGATGGAGGAGACGTGCTCGGCTAGATGGAGTGCGGGAGCCTGCGGCAAAGCAGCAGGGGCTTCCTTCGTTGCATCCGGGCAGAGCTCTAACTGCCACGGCTGCTCCTCATCTCTCTGTGGGGGGCGACGGAGGGGGCGGAGAGGGTTGGCGCAACCTGACACCATCCGGGCTCACGTTGCTAGGCTGGAGCCCCGCGTCTCCGCTGCGCCTGGGTGTGTGTCGGTAGAGGGAGGGATGGAGGGGGGAAATTCCAGAGGGAGGAGGGAAGATAGCCGGGGGGCTTAGGGAGTGGGGGTTAAAGCTAGTTCCCCTCCACGTGCGCCTCCCGGGCGGGAAGGGGGGCGTAGCGGGCGTGCCCAGCCCGGCGGCTCATTCAGGAAAGCAGGGACGAGAGGAAAACCCGGAGAGCAGGATATCTCGGAAGAGCCCGATGCCGGCTCTGCCTCTGCCGGGGGTTGGTGGTCGGCTGCAGGGAAGCCGGAGCTGCGGTCCTTGCTCAGTCGGTGCCTCTTCTTCCTCGCAGTTTTCCGCGCTTCTGGGTCTGACTTAGACAGGCCCGTCTTTGAACTTGATTGTACCGCTGGGGCCCGAGCAAGGTCTCGTGACTTGCAGGACTCGGGCTCCCGTCCGCCTTTCCCCTCCTCCTCGGCTCAGCTGGTAGCTGATGGAAGGTGCATCACGCGAGCGCTCCGGGCCACTGGAGGAGCGGGGCCGCCGAGCAGCCTGCCGAGGGCGGGCCTGCGGGAACTGGGAGAGCTAGGAAAAAACCGAAATCCTGCACGAAGGGGCTAGGGGAGCGTGGCAGCTGCCTGGAGACCGGCCAGCATCGGAGTAGGGCTCTCTCCCTCCCCTCTCTCCTCTCTTTTAACCTTTATTCCAAAATGTACTTGCAATACCTTCTCCCCTCCGCAATACGCCCTTCCTTTCTGCAGTACTCCCTTTTCCTTTGCAATGTCCCTTCCACTTTATAATACCCTTATCCCCTTTCCCAGATTAGTTTGACCAGGTACATCTCTTAGAGTAAATGCAGAATGATTGACATCAGCCACTACGTATTTACTCATTAGGTCGCCGTCAGGACCTGCTCCTGAATTCTGCTGGAAGAGATTGGGCTTGAATCCACCAGACAAATAAAGCTGACTTTTATAGTCGTCTTTTTTTTCAATAAAGCAATACTTGGACGTCTTCCTCATCTGCACTGTAATTGTAAATGCTTTACAGTGACTTCTGTTCTTTTGGGGTCCAAGGCATTTCTGAGTTTGGGAGATTGGTTCCTGGGTTTCTTGGACTCCTGAGATAGTCATCTTTAAGATGTCCAGGCATATCTGCTTCTCTGTCAGCTCCTAGAGGAAAGATAGCACCTCGATAGTTGTAGATGGTATCTGATGCATTCAGGTCCTGCCGCCTTGTTTCATGTCTCCCACCTCCTAGCAATTCAGGTCTGTTTTGTTTTTAAGTGGGATTTAGTAATTGTGAAATCGGTCCGGTTCTTACTTCTTAGTATACAGTGCCTTGCACTTAATAACTGACTGACTGACTTGGAGATGGAAATTTGACCTTGGGGATTTCATTCCTTGGTAATCCATTCTAGTGGGGGGGGGGAGAAAAGAAGTCTGTTCCTTGAGAGCGCTAAAATGCAGTTCCTTGCATTTAATCTCCCCTTCGATTTCCAGCCTTCGTAGCTGCGAATAATTTGGTGGCTGCAAAAATTTGATTGCTACAGCAGTTGATGAGTCCTTTTGTTACCTGCTAGTTACCTGCCACTCCTAGGGAGTGGCATTATATTCTGTAGTCAGATAGATGATAGGGTTTGTATATCAAATTTCTTGGTCTTAGACTTAAGTGCCTGGTGTAATTGAATGTCTGTGGAAACTTACCAGTGCAATTTGGAATGCATTTTCTCGATTTGGAATAAAGCCAAATTCTAAAGCTCTGAGTCGGGAAAGGCAAATTTCGGGAATAAAATCTTATTAATTTTTTTTTCATTGACTCTATGGGGCATTTGAATAACCCAGTCTCGAAAGGTGGATATGTTAATGTTGGGGTTCATGGTAGGATTCTAAGGGTCCTTCAGTATTGACAGAATTACTCCTTGAATGTTTGACTTTTGGAGAGTGCGAGTCATCTTTTTTTATTTGGGTCACCATTACGCTTCCATGGTCCTGCACGTCTCACACGAAGAGAAATATCTTTTAAAGCTCAATTGCATTCTTAGGCATTCAAAGCACTGGGGAAGCGAGCGGGCAGTGCCGCTGAGGAGGGGCATTCTTGAAAGCAGATGGATTGCCTTCCTCTTTTCCTTTGAAATCTCTGGGGAGTGTGCAGCTCCATAAATTTGAACCTGGAATTATCTCTCGGAACCCTTTAATTTACGTATCTTTGCCTTTCACCTAACTTAATTTCTGATCCCAGACAAAATATCAAAAGAGCCTCATTTTGTCTCACAGAAAAGGAGAAATTACTGTCGTTGCAAGACGTCCTTCTTCCCCGTTTGGCTTTTATGATGCTTTACAACCTGGCTGCCACCCATCTCTATAGTTCAGCTAACCTGACCTTTTTCTCACAGGTGTCACTCCTACCTGTCTTGCCTGAACTCTTCCCCTCCCCCTCTAGACTGTCTTCCTTAGCCCCAACTAAAACCTCACCTAAAGGAAGCCTTCCCCCGTCCCTCTCAATTTCCAGCGGCTTCCTTCTGTTAATTATGTCCTATTTATCGAGTTTATAGCTTGCTTTGCATATAATTGTATGTTGTCTTCCGGTATAGATTGTAAGTTCCTTGAGAGCAGGGACTATCTTTTGCCTCTTTTCTGTACCCAGCACTTAGCACAGTGCTTGGCACCTTATAGGCACTTAATAAATGTTGATTAATTTTTTTTCTTTATCTCTAAATATTTATTGAATGTCTGAAGGACCAGGCATTATTGCCAGATTTTGAGTTTAGAGGGATGGCATAGTAAAAGACTGATCTCGGAGTTTATCGGAATTGGGAAGAGGGTTGGCAATGTCAGGGATGTGCATGAACGCTCAAGAAATGTGTGGGGAAAATTTACATAATAATAATAGCTCACAATTACATAGAATCATAGATTCTCAAAGTTGGCCAGCAACCAATGCTTCCAGAAACAGATAAAAGTTTAATTAGGAAATGTTTGGGGCAGCTAGGTGGAGAAGTGGATAGAGTGCCTGGAGTCAGGAAGACACATCTGATTTGAACTCAGATACTTCCTGGCTGGGTGACCCTGGGCAAGTCACTTAACCTTGTTTGCCTCAGTTTCCTCATCTGTCACATGAGCAGGAGAAAGGAAATGGCAAACCACTCCAGTATCTGCCAAGAAAACCCCAAATGAGACACAAAGAGTTGGACGTGACTGAACAAAAAAGGGAAATGTTTAACAAAAACACAATACGATGTTTTTTATTTTCTAAATCATTATGTTTCCCGAATTGAGTTTGACTCCACTGATCCAGGACATTCCAGCCATACCTGAGCAAGAATCCCCTCTACAACATTCCCGACAATTGTTACCCACAGAGCCAGAGTTGGAATGAACTTTATAAACTAGCATCTTAGCCCAACCTGTAACCTGAATAAGAACTCACTATGTCCACAATCTACATAACAGGAGGTCAACCCATCCTTTGATTGAAGACCGTGAGTGATAGAGGGAGTCCAATGGCTTCTTGTGTGGCTCTAATTGTTTTTTATTTAAAAAAAAAAAGTCCTCCTGTCTTGCTGACCGTGCAAGTATAGGGGCAACTCACAGGCCAATCCCATTCTGCTCTGTTTGCCACTTGGGCCAGTTTGCCCATTCGATCGCTCACCATATTAATATCAGACTTAGTGCTGACCTTAGCACAGTGCCTCAAACGTAGTAGGGTTGATTGAACCATTTGTGACTGAGGGCCTGACTGCTTTTGGAGTTAGCCTGTCATGAAAGGAAAGGATCTCATTTTTGTGAGGCTTGACTTCTCCCTGCTGGCTCTCAGATTGATGCTGCCTTATCTAGATGTTTACCCAGCATATATGTATTAGACATTTTAGAATTTGGCCAGGAATTGGAATCAGCTTCACTGGCCTATGGTTTGTAGAATATACTCTTAATTTTTTTTTTTTTTTAATCTGAACATCTTCCTGTGGTACCTTCTGTTGAGTATTTTTCAGAGATCTCTGACTGTAGTTCAGCAGTCACATCCACTGATTCTTTCAGGACCTAAAATGTTTCATTTGTAATGGATGACTAGAACTTGAAGGACAAATACCTTATCTTGGGTATCAACTCTATTAACTATTTTTGTTATGCTTGTTACAGTTCAAAGATCAGTTTCTTTGATGGAGGGAGGGGGAGGAGCCCACAACAAGGAGAATAAGGGTTGAATGGTTCTACCTTTTCTCCTTTATCGGTAATCATCTCATCTACTCTGAGCATCAGTATTCTCCCTTTTCTAATCTCCCCCTTTTTTTTTCTTCATAGGATAGGGATTAAGCCCTTATTTCACTGGTTTGAGAAGTCTTCTATCTATGGAAGTTGACAAGTCAACTTCCTTTGCTTAATTTAAGAGCCTTAGAGAATTGTTTGGAATCTTGAGAGATTAAGTAACTTGCCTAGACATTTACAAGGCAGCTAGGTGGCACAGTGGATAGAGTGCCAGGACTGAAGTCAGGAAGACTCATCTTCCTGAGTTCAAATCTGGCCTCAGACACTTAATTGAGCTATGTGACCCTGGGCAAATCACTTCACCCTGTCTGCTGCCTCGGTTTCCTCACCTGTAAAAATAACTGAAGAAGGAAATGGCAAGCCACTCCAGTATCTTTGCCAAGAAGAAACCCAAAGGGGTCATGAAAAGTCAGACACGACTGAAATCAACAATTAGGAATTTATAGCCAGTATGTATTGGGAATTGAACCTCATTCTTCATGGCTCCAAGCCCAGCTCAGTATCTACTATATCATGCTGCCTCCCTTTTTCTCTAGTATAACTTATCACACTGCCCATCCACTCATCATTAAAAAAAAAATATCCCTAGCTTTCCTCACCAGCCTCATCTTCTGAATGTTTTACTTCTGGTGCCCTTTATATGGGATGAGGTCTATATTCTATTACCTTCCACGTTAAAAAAAAAATCTCAGTTGGTTAGTGATATATCAGTCTCTTTAGAGACTTTAGAAAACTCCTTTTTCCTCCTCTTTTCCTCCCTTCTTTTGTGTCTTCAGAATTTCTTTGTTGAGAGCTTCCTTATCCCTCTTGGGATATCATCTTTGGAATGTGATCCTTTTTAACCTAACTCTGAACCTTTTGAAGTCTCTCCCCAAATCTAGGGCGAATGTTAGACTATTCTCAGCTTTTCTCTCCTCCATCACAAATTCCACAGTGGGGAGTGGTCACTAGCTTCCAAAGTTCTTGATGTTTCAACTCTGCAGTTTCTCCTAGGAGGTATCAATCAGATCCAGAAAAAATTACTTTTTTTTTTAAGGATGAAATTATCATGAAAGTAAATCAAGAGATTATCTTTTCTGTTTTGGCAGAAAGGACTCAGCAGACATCTAGGTGATTGAAATCCCTTGCTACCAGTATATGATCTCTCCGTGCCAGGCTTGTGGTCTGTTTCCTGAACACATCTATTTCTCCTTTTTGAGCATCTGTAGTGGTCACTGATGAAAATAGTCTTCTGTTTTTTGCCCCCCCCCCCCAGTTTTCACCTAAATGTATACCTGTATCCCCTCTTGACTGTAGATTTTTTTGCATGCATATATCTTTATAATATGCAATATTAATGTATTTCCATCTCCTCATGGCTTTCCTTTGCTTATTTCTTTTGAATAAGGGGCTATGGTCTAGTCATGAGTCTCCTCCCGCTGTCTCAGAGGCACCTGTAATTTAGAGTGGAATGTGTAGTGCACTGGGTTCAAGCCTTTAATTTTTTTTTTTTTTAGAGAAACAGATGTCTAGGCATAAGGATTTAGACGCGATATGATAGGTAACTGAATGAACTATATTTGGTAACTGCTATCTTTTATGAAGACCCATTCTAGCTCTAGTTCTGTTTTTTATGGACTGTTCATAGGATCACAGGACATAGGGATGAATAACAGTGTTGGTTGTGGAATCAGGAAGGCCTAGATTCAAATGCTGCCTTCATAGTTGTATGACTATAAGTCACTTAACTTCTGAGCCTCAGTTTCCTCATTTGTACAGTGGTTATAACTAATACTGATAATAGCATCCAGTAGGCGAAAAATGAGACTGGGTCTTTTGAGATTGGGTGTTCCCTTGTTATAAAGAAGCGGCAGCTAGCTGGTGTGTGTTAGGCACACACAGCAGCGGATAGTGTGTCAGGCCTGGAGTCAGGAAGAGTCATCTTCGATCTAAGTTCAGGTCTGGCCGCAGATACTAGCTATGTGACCCTGGACAAGTCACTTATTTGCCTCAGTTTCCTCATTTGTAAAACGAGCCAGAGAAGGAAATGACAAACCACTCCAGTACCTATGCCAAGAAAACCCCAGATGGGGTCACAGAGTTGGATATGACTGAAACTGGCTGAACAGCAACAAATATTATAAAGGAAATGGCCATTGAAACCATGTTAGAGTTCAAGAGGGCATTCCTAGCCTTTGACGGTGGTGTGGTGTCCTTAAGGACAGCTACCATAATAATGATAGAACTCTATTTTTAAAAATGCTACTTAAAGTTTTGAGAATGCCTTTATATGCCATTTTTTCCCCCTGTATATCATCATATCAGTCCTCTCAGGCAAACAAAGCAGTTATTTCCCCTATTTTACAGATGAGAAAATTGAGAAACAAGAGGAAAAGTGACTCTTGGTCCAAGGTTGCCTAACAGGTTTCAGTTTCCTTGACTGTAAAAATCAGCAGGTTGGACAGGATGACCCCAGAGGTTCCCTCCAAGGCTAGACTTGTGATCCTATGAATGGCTCATAAAGAATAGAGCTGGGGCTAAAATGGAAGCCCAAGCCTTCTGACTCTCTGCTACACCATAATTTGTTCCCTTACAAAATGTCCCCCGCTGCTGCTCTTAAGAGACTGAATTCTGGGGTTGGATGGCCCATTCATCGGTTTGATCCAGGGTGTTTCTATGCTTACGGATTTGATACGATGAATCTGGATGCCCATCAGTAACCTTTCTTCCATCACCTGTTTTATTCCTGCTCTGCTGTTTTTGCCGGGTGTTTCCTGCATTCCATTCTGATGAAGGCCTAGGCAGGAGACTTATCTGTTTTCCATAGACTGCTGAGGGGGTGATTACATAGCAGCAAGGTTAAGGCAGGTAGGTTTTCACTTTAGCTTTCATTTTTGCCACTCCCTAGCTTTGAACTGTTTCTCTTGGTTACTGTCATCATGGTAGGATTAAGCAATAGAAAAGAGGGTAATTTTAAATTCCATTAAACAATCACTGAGTGATCCACTGCCTTTCCTGCTTGCCTTGGCATAGGGGCCCCATGTGAACCCTGTTTTTTTGAGGGTAGCATCTCATAGAGCCATTTACCTGGAAGGAAAGTGGTTTAGTCTATTAGACTAAATGGTCACCAGGCCTTAATTCTCTGTGGGAGAAGGAAGAAGAGTTGGGGGGGGAGAGAAAGATAATAACACAGAGGAGGGATGATTACATTTGTTGTTTGTCACAACCTGTCATCAGTTCTGAGGTCACAGGAAATTGAAGGCTCCCTAAGGAGGAAAAGGGGAGTGGAGGATGGTCAAAAGGGATGCCTCAGATAGGTCCATCTGTTAAAGAATGATGAAAGAAGAGAAACTGAGGCAAGGGGGAATTTTTGAGAACCCAGTTTAAATGTACAGTAGGAGAATGATTTTGTGCATATGATCAGGAAATAGGAAAAGGGAGAATAAGACAGAAACATCCGAAAGTTTCCCCTGTTCTCCTAGGAGTCAGATCAGGGCAGGGGGTTCCTAAACTTTTTTTGTGTCATAAATGCTTTTGGTAGTGGACAAAGCCTAATGTCCAAACATCAAATGTATAAAACATGTCCAAAAACATTTAAATGTATAAATGTATTCTCACAACACATTATGCTGTATACATACATTATATATGATTGGTTTCCTTTGTAACAGACACATTTTATGCATTTAGATATATATGATACATACATACACTTGTGTATGTGTGGTTTCCTTTGTCATCTTGTGAATTTTATGCATTTAAATGTTTTTGGACATGTTTTATACATTTAATATTTTATGCATTTGGACATTTAAGTGTTTCTAAATGCATAAAATAAAATGCAGAGAATTACAAAAGAAACCAATTATATGTGTGTTTACATATCAGAATATTAAAACAACACCATAAACCCCAGGTTAGGAATTCCCCTGGTCTAGGGAGTGAAGCAGAGAGGTAGTGACAGATGCTGCTGTCTCAAATGTTTGGCAAACTATTTAGACTCTTCCCATACAGAAGAAACCAAATTTACAAGATCATACATAAGGTCATAGATTTAGAGATGGGCAAGACCTCAGAGAGATCATTTAGTAACTAGATTTTAATCTAACCACTGCTTCCTCCAGTTTTACAAGATGAGGGAACTAAAGCATGGAAAACATGTATTTGTGGTCATGGAAAATTGCCTTTAGCGTTGGCACTGATAAGGGGATGGGGGTTTGTTTGGGTTTGAAGTTCAGTATTCTTTCCTTCTCCTGGAAGGTGAAGTTTTCCCTTTCAGAGTATCTGATTCCAGAGATTTATTTTTGAGATTAGTGAATAGTAGTAGAAAGTCTGCATCTCCACTTTGATCCTTCTGCCCTGGCCTCTGCTCTTAGGTCAGGGAGAGAGAATTCTCACAGGTGTGCACATGTGTATCTCTGTGCATGTCTTTGAATGCTGGTTGATCTTCTCAGAGGATTCTTATTGCCTGGTGGCCATATCTAGTAAGGGAGCGTAAAGCCTTGCTTTTGTGTCTGGAATCTCGGCCTGGGACGTAGTACAACAGATGTGGCCATAGACCTCACCAAGTCACCTGATGCCAGTTCTCTGGTTAAGCAGTGGCCAAAACATAATAATGAGTACCTGACATTTATGTGATACTTTAAGGCTTACAAAGCGTTTTGAATACTTTATTTCATTTGATCATCACAATAAAATAACCCTTAGAGCAGAGGTGCTTTTAACCATTTTTGCATCATGAACCCCTTTAGTAGTGTAGCAAAACCTGTGGTCCCATTTTCTGAATAATGGTTTTAAATGCATAAAATAAAATGCACATAGCATTAACAAAGAAAATAAATTATTTTGGAATAGTTATTCTTTGCCTATTTTTTCAGGTGGGGAAACTGAGGCTCAGAAAGGTTGAGTGACTTAACCATAGTCTTACCACTAGTAAATGACAGGGGTGGGACTTAAACACAGTGCTAAGTCTAGCATACCATCTTTCCCAACAGAGATACTTCTTAATCTGCTCTTTCTTTCTCCAATGACCTAGCTCCTGTGCTGGCCCATTTGGTTAGTCCTTTGACCTCTCAAAGAACTAGGAAGCAAGTCTGAGAATAGCTAAGTGGGTGTTTGAAACACTTGATCTCAGCCTATTAAAACACAGGACAAGCACTGCCATGTTTGGATGGAGTTAGGATGCCCAGCTTAAATGAAAGGTTGCTCCTTTCCTTGGCCCCCGGAAGCAAGGTGCCTGGTAGGCTGTTTGTATATCTATTCTGACACTTAGACACCTCAGAACTGCATATTAAAGTCTTTGTCTAAATACGTGTCCATTTGGATGAGTAGTAAAATGTGATAGTAAAGATCTTGTAGCGACCTGTGCATCTTGGCAGCTGCCTCTTTTAACATGAGACTCTCGCTGGCCAGTCAACTCATTTGAGGACCAGGACTGTCTTGCCTTGGTTTGGGATTTTTCTGACTGCTTGTCTCTGTTTCCATTGAGAAATAGCTCATGAACATAAGGGACATGTGGAGAATCAGCCAGATGACAGACTAAGGAAATTTGGTGCTATAGATTTGAAGATCAGTCCCTTGTGTGCGTCTTTCTAAGTAATTACAGCTGTCATTTATGTAAAACTTTTTATTCTCGGCATAAATGATTTCATTTTGATAGACTTGTGGAAGTGTGTAGAAGGCCTTGGAAGATATTTCCTGCTTTGGATTGGTGGGATTCAGGTACCTGAGTTGAAGCCAAGAGCAAGCTGTTGTACATCCCCCTTTCCCTGGAATCAGTGACTCTGGCTGGGATTTTGCCTGACATGTAGTGGACTTGGATGGAGTATTTGCCATCCCTTGACTTATCATTCATTAAGCAGGTGCTGGCTTGAATCAACACTGGATCAAGTAGAAGGAGTAGTAGGGGAGGGCCTGAGAGCAGTAGAGATGGAAAAATTAGGTGTCTGCATATCTCCTGACCAAAGTCAGTCAATAAACATTTATTAAGCACCTGTTACATGCCAGGCACTGTGGAAAGCTCAGGAGACTAAAAGAAAAAAAAATACAATCCTTTTTTCACAGAGTTCATAGTCTAATGGGGGAGACAATGTATGAACAGTTATGTACAAATATGCTGTATAAAGGTTAAATTCAAAATAATTGAGGGAAGAAATCAGGATTAATAAATAAGTTAAAACTAAATAAATTTCAGTGACTTTGCAAACTTGCAGCTTTCCCATTTTCTAGGTGTTCTTTTCTGTTGGGGAAACAACTGGGAGCATAGAGCTGGGGCATTCAAGTATGGCAGAGTAAATATAAATTATATCTGGAAGGGTCTTTGAGTTAAGCTGTGTACCTGTGTAGATCTCGGTGGTCGCCGTTTTGATACTGAGACCCAGGTGTGGATTTATGGTCTTCTTCCTTATTCCAGCCTGTGGACCGCAGCTGACCAATTCCCCTACTGTGATTGTCATGGTCGGACTCCCAGCAAGGGGAAAGACTTATATGTCCAAGAAGTTGACACGCTACCTCAATTGGATTGGTGTCCCCACAAAAGGTAAGACTGGGTTCTTATGCTGGTATGGTTTAACTTGGGGGGAGGGATCTAGCTGTTGCTTGAAGGCTTTATTGCTGAGTAGAGGCAGCTGTGGGGGAGTTGATAGAATTCAGAAAGGCCTAGGTCTTTTATCCCACTTCGGATACTTACAAGTTATGTGACCATGGGCAAATCACTTAATTTTCTGAAGTTTTCTCTTCTCTATAAAATGGGCATCATGACGCCTGTATTATCTACCTCCCAGGCATAAATGAGGATATGGAAATGTAATTTCTACAGGCATTTATTACCTAATTTGTGCAAAGTTCTGGAGAGGCCCTGCCCTCAAAGAACTTCCATTCTTCTTGGGGGATTCAACCTTTATACAGATAAATAAGTGCACAGTATATTCAAAGTAATTTAAAGTAGGAGAGTATGCTCATAACTAGAGGTGAGGAATGGGAAATAATCAGGCTTATATAGTAGGGTGGGACTGGACTGTGTTTATCTTAGAGAAACCTGTTCTGCAACATAAAGTTTTAGAATTCACTAGAACATTAAGAGATTCAGTGCATCTCCCAGGGTCACATAGCCATTGTATGTCAGAGATGGGACTAGAACGTACATCTCCAGTTTCTTAGGCTGCTCCACATCCATTATTTCCAGATTTTCTCTGGACATTTACTAGCTGTGTGATCCTGGGAAAGTCACTTAACCTCTGCCTCAGTTTCACTCATCTGTAAAATGGATTAATAATGACTATTATTACTCCCTCCTATGGCTGTTATGAGGATCTCTGAGACTCTACCTCTATATGTGGGGTCATGGTTGTATGGCCACAGCCTTGTCAGTTTCACATCCTTGAATATGGGAAGTCCCATTGATGGTGGTACTGGATAATCAGTCAACAAATATTCTCAGTTAGATTCTGTGGTAGGGGCTAGAGTATATAGACAGAAGAATGAAACAGACCCTGCCCTCAAGGTGCTTATATCCTGTTAGGAGGGACAATCTGTACATATATAGGAAGTTACAAAATAAATATAAGCTAATTTTGGGGGGAGGATAAGGTACTAGCAGCTGGGGGGATTAGGAAAGGCTTCATGTGACCCTTATGTTGGGTTTTGACAGAAAATGGAGATTGTAAAAGATAAGAAATTCTAAGATAAGGAGAATACATTCCAGGCATGGTGGGCAGTCAATGTGAAGGCATATCTACCAAGCCTTATCACCCTTATGTACAGTCAGGGCTGACTAGATGCAATGGTTGAGGGAGTCTTGGAATCCATCTTTTCACAGGAATGGATGGAGATTTGGGGGGAACCTGTATGTTTCAATTCAGTGTCTTCACACATTATCTAAGTAAGAGCTTTTGGTAGAAGTGGTACCCTATCTCCTTTGTATGTGTTGGAACCTTTCTACTTTCTCTGATGGTGTTGTCACTTTACCTTCTGTTACAGTTTTCAACGTTGGGGAGTACCGCCGGGAAGTGGTAAAGGAGTTCAGTTCTTATAGCTTCTTTCATCCTGACAATGAAGAGGCCATGAAAGTTCGGAAGTAAGTTGGAAAGTTAAATGTATTTTGCCTCCCTTCCTCCACTTGAACCATTTTCTATATCTGGGTTTCTTCTCCCTTAGGGCATCTCCTTCAACCATCCTCCTGGGTCTTATTTTTATCATCCTGTTTGTTTAAGGGGATGGAGAGAATGTGGAATGCAGAGGCTCTTTTGGCCTGAAGTTTAAAGGGGAGAAGCAGGGACCACAAAACAAAGATACTCCCTTTGTATGTAACTTGTGGTGGTCGTGGTGATGTTCTTCAAATCATGCAGCCTCTCTGATTCCCAACTTCTAGTACCTGTCATCCTCTGTTAATGAACCTTAGATAACTGATGGGTAGAAATGAATAACTTACATTCCATTCATGTTTTATATTTGGAAAAATGTGTGTATTTTCATTTGCAGGGGATTAAAAAAAAAACCACAGAGGTGATTCTCAAAACCTGGGTTGGGATTTGTATAAGAAAAAAGTTTTGCATGAGTCTTTCCTTTTCTTATCTAGGGAAAGGTCAAAAATGGCTGTTCTGGTTCATGACAATCACTAATAACATAGTGACCAAAAGAAAGACATGTTAGCTAGGCTCCTTCAGTTGATTCAGACTCTTTTAGATCTTCTTCTCAAATTAGTTTTATCTCCCTTTTTGTTAGGGTAGACAGTCCTAGAATAAGTGCTATTCAATAAAGCATTTTGGTCTTGGGGACTTTAGAAATATATCTGTGAGTTTATTCTGAGCCAGTTCTGTTTCTGCTTATATCACTTTGCATCAGTCACCTGTCTTCCTAGGCTTTTCTGTAGTCATCATATTCGTAGCTTCTTATGCCCCAGTAATATTCCATTGCATTCGTGTACCATACTTTCTATAACTATTGCCCATTCACTGGGCATAGCTAGGCAGCTAGGTGGTGCAGTGGGTAGAGCGCTGGACTTGGAGTCAAGAAGACCAGCATCAAATCTAGCCTCAGACATTTACTAGCTGTGTGATCCTGGGAAAGTCACTTAACCTCTGTCTCAGTTTCCTCATCTGTAAAATGGATTAATAATGACTATTATTACTCCCTCCTATGGCTGTTATGAGGATCAAATGAGATGATATTTGTAGAGTGCTTTATACATCTTAAAGCAATATGTAAATAATAGCTATGTTTTGTTTTCAGTCCTTTTCTACCAGAGAAAGTGTTGCTACAAATATTTGTTGTATATGAGGCCTCTCTGCCTTTGACCTCCTTAGAGATCTCTGGATCAAAAATAGGGGCATTTTAGTAGTTTTCTTAGATATTGTCTTGGAAAACTTTTTATTTTAAACCTTTATTTTAATGTGGAAAATCTAAAGTCCTAGGAATAGAGGCAAGGAGGAGATGCTCAGGAATACCTGGGCAAGACTGTCTTCTGATGCTTGTCTTCTGTGTTCTTGTGTGTTGCAGACAATGTGCATTAGCTGCCTTGAGGGATGTCCAGTTGTATCTGAAAGAAGAAGGTGGTCAGATTGCAGTAAGTTAAGATAGCAGTTGTCCTTCTGTCTCTGATCCCACGCTTGGATGGTGTTTCCTCACAGGCTCGAGTCCCAGACAAGTGTTGTGTTTTTTTTTCCCCCCATTACCAGAAATTTTCCTAAGGCTAAAGCAGTTTGCTCCATCTTTACCTTTTGGAGGAGTGGATGGAAAGAACTGTGCAGTGTCTCAGGAAGAGTTAGCAGGGAAGTGGTAGCATATTGCTTGTGGATGGTCAGCAAGACCATAGGTGTTCATATACAGAGAATGACAGCTCCAGTGGATAGAGTGCTGGGCCTGCAGTGAAGAAAATCTGAGTTCAAATGTGGCTTCACACACTAGCTGTGTGACCTTGGGCAAGTTACTTAATTTCTGTTTGCCTTAATTGCTTAACTGTAAAATGAGGGTAATAATAGCACCTACTTCCCATAGTAATTGTAAAGATCAAATGAGATAATATT
>NW_020949500.1:0-2912 GCF_900497805.2 Vombatus ursinus | reverse complement strand
AACAGGGTCCGGTGGGGTGCCGGGAAGGGAACAGGGTCCGGTGGGGTGCTGGGAAGGGAGCAGGGTCCGGTGGGGTGCCGGGAAGACAGATCAGGTCATTTACAGAACAGGATGTTGCACCCCACCCTTGAGGATTTCACCCAGGGTGTTGTAACAGCCGTTAGGGGAAGCTGAGCCAGAGGCCCCGGGGCGTGGAGACTTCCCTGGATTCCCTAACGGAGGGTCTATCACATTCCCCCCTTTTCAAGAGCAAGTTATACAGAGGACTCAACAGAGTCCAGGGGCGCTAACTCTTCCAAATCCGGGGGTGTATAGGATTTGCGTAGGACAAACAGTTTCAGAGACTGTATACGCTGCTGGATGTAGCGGGAGAGACAATTCATGATGCAAGGGGCGACCAATAATCCTAGGAGGAGAAGAACCAAGGGGCCCATTATAGCAGAGAGTAGAGTGGTGAGCCAGGGGGACCAGTTATACAAGTCCTGGTACCAGGAGGAGCTGCGGGCTCGGATCCAACAGGAGGGACTGGTAGTGAGTCAGACGAGAATTAGAGATCCACCGAGTGGGAGGGGTGTGCAGCAACTGCTCCAGGTGGTGAGATGCAGAAATCTCAAGGGGCTGGCCGAAGGTCAGCTTTGTTGCCTCCCTGACCAGGGTCGCGACAGCCGCGACAGTTCGAAGACATGTAGGCCACCCAGCAGCGACCGAGTCAAGCTGCTTGGAAAGATAGGCCACTGGGCGATTCCAGGGCCCCAAAGGCTGGGTTAGCACTCCCTTGGCCACTGCCTGAGATTCTGAGACATAGAGGCGGAACAGCTTAGTCAGGTCTGGCAGGGCAAGAGCGGGGGTGCTAGCTAACGCTCCGCGCAGTTTGTTAAAAGCCTCCTCCTGCCTTGGTCCCCACAGGAACTTGGCAGGCTCACCTGACAGTGCCTCATACAGTGGTTTAGCGATTTCCGCAAATCCTAAGATCCACAGTCGGCAGTACCCGGCCATTCCCAAAAATTCGCGGAGCCCGCGGCGGGTTGCTGGGGCCGGCATGCCCAGGATAGCTGACACACGTTCCCGCGAAAGCAGCCTTTGTCCGGACTGCAGGGTGAATCCCTCGAATCCATCCAATTTTTGCAGTTTTCGCCGGATGTCAGGAGCCGAATTAGACACAAAGTCTATCACCACTGCTCTCCGGTTGTTAGGATCCTCAGGGTCAATGGGGGTGTAAGTGCGGTAGGCCTCATACAATCTTTCCAAATAAGCAGCTGGAGATTCACTTTTCCCGTGCTTGATCTCACTAACCTTAGACATGTTGGTGGGCTTCCGCGCTGCTGCCCTTAACCCCCCTAACAGTAACTGGCGATACCTGTCCAAAGCCTCTCGCCCCCGATCAGAATTTGGGTCCCAGTCAGGGCGACTTTCGGGAAAAACATGATTCCGGCGGCCCGGATCAGTTGAGGGGCGGCCGTCGGGGTCCATAACCCTTTTCCTGGCTTCCAATATGATCTTATCACGCTCCTCAGTGGTGAAAAGAACCCGCAGGAGCTGCTGACAGTCATCCCAAGTAGGCTGGTGTGTATAGAAGACTGTCTCCAAAAGGGAAATCAGACTTTGGGGCTTGTCCGAAAAGGACGGATTCTGTTGTTTCCAATTGTATAAATCACTGGTTGAAAAGGGGACATAGACCATGAAGGGTCTCCCCGACTCCCCGGGGGTCGTGGGGACCTGTCGCAGGGGAAAGGCAGATACAGTGGAGTCGGGGGAAAACCCGGACCCGGAGGAGCCGTAAGGCGTCCCTGTTCGAGTATGAGGAGGACTTGTCAGAGGCGGGGCCGAGGGGTGGCTCGACCCCTGAACAGGATATGGTGGGGGTCGGGGCTCAGCCGGGTCCAGGGGGTCAGGATCGGAAGGGGGTAAGACCTTGGCTCCTATTTGCGTAGTCCCGGGAACTTTTTGACCGGATGTTGGCCCCGAGTGCACCCCAACTTTGGACAAAGCTTGAACCCGGAGTGGCTTTGATGGGGGTTTAAAATCTATCCATGCAGTTATATATGGGATCTGATCGGGATGGCCAGGGGTCCCATAAGCAATCTTCCTGACCCTCCCAGTAATGGTCATGTCAAATGTCCCTTCTGGGGGCCACCCAACCCCAAATGTAGGCCATTCTTGTTGGCAAAAAGTGGACAAATTTTCTTTGGTAACCTGAAACTCATATCCCTTGGCAATGCGCCGAAACTGTTTAAAATTCTGTAGGACAACTGAGAGAGGGGTCCCCGGTGCGGGGCTTGACGGCCCCTGACCCATCGCGGACGGGAAGAGGCGAATCAATTAGGACAATCACAGACGGATAAAACATATAAGACAGACATAAACAGTTAAGGCAACACTCCAGACATTAACATGTGGCGCCAGACTGCAGATAATCAGGACTCTCACACGGCGTCCCGTGGAGGTCAGTAAGGGCGTTACAGCTGCGTCCAGCCAGGCCACTTACTTCCGTTGAGTACTCACCGATCAGACTGAGACCAGAGCGCTCGGTGCCCAATTAAGAAATTTAGAGGAAGAATACGGGGCGGGCTGGTTCGCACGGGATAAGTCAGTGTTCGGGGCCGGGGCACATCTTCCCGGTGGCCATCCCCTGAACACGTCCCACCCCAGCCTTCCAGCAACGCCGAAGCAGCTGGCCCAAAGGGCAATCTCGGTGGGACCTCCAAATGAACTGGACGCCCGAGAGAAATCAGAGCATCACACCCAATTGACTTTAATTGAGAGCGCGTTTATTTGAGCCGGCCGGCGACGGACCCCAGGCGTGCATCCCAGGGGCCGTCCCACCGAGGGTTTCATCTGAGATATTTATACTGTCCGGTTACAAAACAGGGTCCGGTGGGGTGCCGGGAAGGGAACAGGGTCCGGTGGGGTGC
>NW_020949499.1:0-2751 GCF_900497805.2 Vombatus ursinus | reverse complement strand
GTGTGTGTGTGTGTGTGTGTGTGTGTGTGTGTGTGTGTGTGTGTGTGTGGAGGGGGGGTTGGTATTATTGAACAAAGGAAGTGGCCCTGGCATTGAGGCAGGCAAACATCCTGTTGTTTGTGGTTTGTTTTTTTTTTTTTAAATGGGAAGAAAGTGTATGATTCAAACTATGGATCAATGCACTCAACATTGATTTCTGCTAAAATTCTAGAATGGGTTATTAAAATGATCATTTGCGAGCACTAGGGGAGAAGTGATACAGCTACGTTAAAAAATCATAGCAAACTAAACTCATTTTCATTTTTGACAGAATTAAAGAATTACAGAAGCTCAGAGCTGGAAAAAATTTCAGAAGGCATATATTGTCCAATTCTCACTGCTTCAATATCTTTGACAAGTAGTTACTTAGCCTTTGCTTGAAGCTGATGAATGGTAAACCCACTTTCTTAGATAATCCAGTACATTTTGATATAATTCTACTTCTCCCCCCTGATTTTGAGTGTAAATCTATCTTGACCATTTCTGCCCACTGTTTTAGTTCTGACCAACTGGACTGGGCAGGGCAATGGCACAGTGTATAGAGCCTGACATGGAGTCAGGAAGATTTGAGTTCAAATCTGGCCTCAGACACTTACTAGCTATGTAACCTTATGCATGCCACTTAACCCTGTTTCTCTCAGTTTCATCATCTGTAAAATGAGCTGGAGAACCCCCAATGGGCTCATCCATGGTCAGACATGACTGAAATGACTGAATAACAACAACGGGATTGGGCAGAACAAGTCTAAACTTCATTCCACATGACAGGCCTTCAAATAGTAAAAGACAGTGATCTTGTACCAGCTTTCAATCTGATCTCCTCTAGATTTCATAGATTCAAAGACAAGGAGAATGAGATGAAGATAGCTGGATAGCAATGAGTCATTTGGCAAGTTTTCACATGACGTATTTGTGGAAAATGTGGAAAGTCGTTCTTTGTTTAATAGTAAAACTAAATGTTTCATTTGACTTTGTCCCTGAACAGGGCCCAAACCAAGATCTGGCATGGATTATGTCATCACAATTATGCCTTCCACAATGCTGGAGTTAGGGGTGTGCCCCACCTCCTCCCATCTGGAAAATCCATGTAAAATTTTTTGGCCCTCCCTTTGTACCAGAGAAGAAGTCTGAATCTTTTGCTTTTAACATTTTTCTTTTATGGGATGTTTGCAATACCTTATTATAAAATTTGGATAGTCATAGTCTATATATATAGTATAGTCTATACTATATATAGTATAGTCATAGGCTATATTACATAATATTATACATATATTTTATGCATTTCTGAGTTTCTAAGCTTTTTCTGTGCTGTCTGCTGGCCAATGCATGTCATCCATGGCTTCTGCAAAACTCCCCAAAATTCCTGTTTGATTTCTTATGCCAACCTGTGATATATTGAAACTGTGATGCAGAAAATAGTGATGTGAGAGGGATAACCGTATTTAGGATCTATAGAACTAACTGAACTCTCTGTTGCTTAGAGAAGGGTGAAAAGTACAATGGAGAACCTCGTTATAATAATAGGAAACATCTTGGGAGGTCAAGAACTGTGCTGTATTGAACTAACTGACCTTTTTTAGGATTCATCATTGGGTATCTGGTAGACAAATTGACAAATGGCATAGGACTAGAAATATATATAGTCAATCAGAAGCAAGATCAAGGTCAGAGGTTCATAACAACTTGTAAGAGTCCAACTAGAAAAATGAAATTCTGGGTTTTAGGTCCCGAGAGTTTGTGGCAGGTTAGAGAAATGGAATTGATCTACACCAAATAAATAGTTTAAATTTGTTTAACTCAAGAGCCTTCATGGGCAAGTGTGAATTTTAAGTCCATCCTACACATAAAGACCTTGCTTTCTAGTCTCTCTAAAATTCCCTCTAACTAGAAATACAAATTAAAGATTGGAGAATATGACAGAACAAAAATGATAAATATTGTAGGGGATGTGGGAAAACTGGGACATTGATGCACTGTTGGTGGGAATGTGAACTGATTCAACCTTTCTGGTGAGCAATTTGGAATTCTGCCCAAAAAGCTATGAAACTTTGTACAAATCCATTGATCTGGCAGTTCCATCACTGGATCTGTATCCCAGAGACAAAAAGAAAGAAAGAAAGAAAGAGAAAAAGAAAGAAAGAAAGAAAGAAAGAAAAAGAAAAAGAAAGAAAAGAAGGAAGAAAGGAAGAAAGAGAAAGAAAGAAAGGAAGAAAGAAAGAAAAAGAAAAAAGGAGGGAAGGGAAAAAAGAAAGAAGAAAAAAGAAATAAGGAAAAGAACCTATTTGTACAAAAATATTTATGGCAGCTCTTTTTGTAGTGGCTAAAAATTGGAAAATGAGGGGATTCCAATCAATTGGGGAATGGTTGAACAAGTTGCAGTATATGATTGCAATGGAATATTATTGTGCTACAAGAATGATGAGCAGAATTATTTCAGAAAATCCTGGAAAGATTTATATGAACTACTACAGAGTGAAGCGAGCAGAGCCAGGAGAACACAGTAATAGCAAATTACATGATGCTCAATTGTAAATGACTTAGATATTATCAGCAATACAATGATCTACGACAATCCCAAAGGATTTAGGATGAAAAATGCTATCCATCTCCAGAGAAAGAACTACTGGCATCTGAATACAGACTGAAGCATACTATTTTTCCTTCCTTCCTTCCTTCCTTCCTTCCTTCCTTCCTTCCTTCCTTCCTTCC
>NW_020949498.1:0-2751 GCF_900497805.2 Vombatus ursinus | reverse complement strand
GTGTGTGTGTGTGTGTGTGTGTGTGTGTGTGTGTGTGTGTGTGTGTGTGGAGGGGGGGTTGGTATTATTGAACAAAGGAAGTGGCCCTGGCATTGAGGCAGGCAAACATCCTGTTGTTTGTGGTTTGTTTTTTTTTTTTTAAATGGGAAGAAAGTGTATGATTCAAACTATGGATCAATGCACTCAACATTGATTTCTGCTAAAATTCTAGAATGGGTTATTAAAATGATCATTTGCGAGCACTAGGGGAGAAGTGATACAGCTACGTTAAAAAATCATAGCAAACTAAACTCATTTTCATTTTTGACAGAATTAAAGAATTACAGAAGCTCAGAGCTGGAAAAAATTTCAGAAGGCATATATTGTCCAATTCTCACTGCTTCAATATCTTTGACAAGTAGTTACTTAGCCTTTGCTTGAAGCTGATGAATGGTAAACCCACTTTCTTAGATAATCCAGTACATTTTGATATAATTCTACTTCTCCCCCCTGATTTTGAGTGTAAATCTATCTTGACCATTTCTGCCCACTGTTTTAGTTCTGACCAACTGGACTGGGCAGGGCAATGGCACAGTGTATAGAGCCTGACATGGAGTCAGGAAGATTTGAGTTCAAATCTGGCCTCAGACACTTACTAGCTATGTAACCTTATGCATGCCACTTAACCCTGTTTCTCTCAGTTTCATCATCTGTAAAATGAGCTGGAGAACCCCCAATGGGCTCATCCATGGTCAGACATGACTGAAATGACTGAATAACAACAACGGGATTGGGCAGAACAAGTCTAAACTTCATTCCACATGACAGGCCTTCAAATAGTAAAAGACAGTGATCTTGTACCAGCTTTCAATCTGATCTCCTCTAGATTTCATAGATTCAAAGACAAGGAGAATGAGATGAAGATAGCTGGATAGCAATGAGTCATTTGGCAAGTTTTCACATGACGTATTTGTGGAAAATGTGGAAAGTCGTTCTTTGTTTAATAGTAAAACTAAATGTTTCATTTGACTTTGTCCCTGAACAGGGCCCAAACCAAGATCTGGCATGGATTATGTCATCACAATTATGCCTTCCACAATGCTGGAGTTAGGGGTGTGCCCCACCTCCTCCCATCTGGAAAATCCATGTAAAATTTTTTGGCCCTCCCTTTGTACCAGAGAAGAAGTCTGAATCTTTTTCTTTTAACATTTTTCTTTTATGGGATGTTTGCAATACCTTATTATAAAATTTGGATAGTCATAGTCTATATATATAGTATAGTCTATACTATATATAGTATAGTCATAGGCTATATTACATAATATTATACATATATTTTATGCATTTCTGAGTTTCTAAGCTTTTTCTGTGCTGTCTGCTGGCCAATGCATGTCATCCATGGCTTCTGCAAAACTCCCCAAAATTCCTGTTTGATTTCTTATGCCAACCTGTGATATATTGAAACTGTGATGCAGAAAATAGTGATGTGAGAGGGATAACCGTATTTAGGATCTATAGAACTAACTGAACTCTCTGTTGCTTAGAGAAGGGTGAAAAGTACAATGGAGAACCTCGTTATAATAATAGGAAACATCTTGGGAGGTCAAGAACTGTGCTGTATTGAACTAACTGACCTTTTTTAGGATTCATCATTGGGTATCTGGTAGACAAATTGACAAATGGCATAGGACTAGAAATATATATAGTCAATCAGAAGCAAGATCAAGGTCAGAGGTTCATAACAACTTGTAAGAGTCCAACTAGAAAAATGAAATTCTGGGTTTTAGGTCCCGAGAGTTTGTGGCAGGTTAGAGAAATGGAATTGATCTACACCAAATAAATAGTTTAAATTTGTTTAACTCAAGAGCCTTCATGGGCAAGTGTGAATTTTAAGTCCATCCTACACATAAAGACCTTGCTTTCTAGTCTCTCTAAAATTCCCTCTAACTAGAAATACAAATTAAAGATTGGAGAATATGACAGAACAAAAATGATAAATATTGTAGGGGATGTGGGAAAACTGGGACATTGATGCACTGTTGGTGGGAATGTGAACTGATTCAACCTTTCTGGTGAGCAATTTGGAATTCTGCCCAAAAAGCTATGAAACTTTGTACAAATCCATTGATCTGGCAGTTCCATCACTGGATCTGTATCCCAGAGACAAAAAGAAAGAAAGAAAGAAAGAGAAAAAGAAAGAAAGAAAGAAAGAAAGAAAAAGAAAAAGAAAGAAAAGAAGGAAGAAAGGAAGAAAGAGAAAGAAAGAAAGGAAGAAAGAAAGAAAAAGAAAAAAGGAGGGAAGGGAAAAAAGAAAGAAGAAAAAAGAAATAAGGAAAAGAACCTATTTGTACAAAAATATTTATGGCAGCTCTTTTTGTAGTGGCTAAAAATTGGAAAATGAGGGGATTCCAATCAATTGGGGAATGGTTGAACAAGTTGCAGTATATGATTGCAATGGAATATTATTGTGCTACAAGAATGATGAGCAGAATTATTTCAGAAAATCCTGGAAAGATTTATATGAACTACTACAGAGTGAAGCGAGCAGAGCCAGGAGAACACAGTAATAGCAAATTACATGATGCTCAATTGTAAATGACTTAGATATTATCAGCAATACAATGATCTACGACAATCCCAAAGGATTTAGGATGAAAAATGCTATCCATCTCCAGAGAAAGAACTACTGGCATCTGAATACAGACTGAAGCATACTATTTTTCCTTCCTTCCTTCCTTCCTTCCTTCCTTCCTTCCTTCCTTCCTTCCTTCC
>NW_020949497.1:0-5000 GCF_900497805.2 Vombatus ursinus | reverse complement strand
GTTATATGCATTTCTTTTTTGAAGACTCAGCTGCCAAACATATACCAGCGTACCTCAGCCTAGTAGTCATGTCACAGCTAGGCATTAACTCGGTGGAAACCATGCTATATAGAACCTGAGTTAAGTTGCAAAAGTAGAAACAATTAGACTTGATAACAAATAGACTATTTGGAATATGTATGAGAGAGGAGCTAGAAATTATTTGATCCCGAGTGACTAGGAAGATGGTCATGTTTTCAACAGTAATAAGGAAATTCAGAAGAGGAAAAGGTTTGGGAGGAAAGATAATGAATAGCAGAAAGGGAAGAAATAAATATTTGCAGTGCCTACAATGCGGCACAAACATATTACAAATAGTAGCTCATTGGCTCATAAGGAGCTCATAAGGCTCCTAAACTTTCCCTAGAGATTGTTAACTCTGCCTTCTACAACCTGCAATGCAAGCACATAGATCCCTCTTTTGCAAAATACTGATACTTTGGGCACTGGTCAAATCGATCTACCATTAATCTAGCACTTGCCAAAGGCATAATTGAGGCCCTTGATATTTGAGAGCTACTGTTTAATGGATATATTGACTAACCATGCCTCTACATTCTTTGAGCCCTCAGGTCAAATGGCACCTATTTCATGAGGCCATTCCTGACTCTCCATCAGCACCTTCCTGCTGCTAATGCTCCCCTATCTGTAATACCTCCCATCTGCAATCACCTTGCCTTTACTTTGTATGTGTTTTCTCTTTTCTTCTCTGTGTAAATGATTGTTTTCCCCAACATATTATAAACTCCTTGAGAACAGTAATTGTTGGATTTTTATCTTTGCGTTGCACAAGGACTGACACAGAGCTGGTGCTAATAAATGTGTGTTCATTGATACTAGAAAAAATTTTTAAAAAGTGAAAAGGTAGGAAAAAAGTAGAAAACAGTGGAAAAGGTAGAAAAAAGTAAAAACATGTATGAATCTTATGATATTTACCCCATATATAAATGGTCTCACTGAGTTAAAATTTAATGTTCTGCTCTCAGGTTTTACGTAGACTTGAGTAACACTGTATTGTAACACTCATTTGAGTATTATTTCTGTTTTTTATAAGACCATCGTTAAAGATGTTTTCCATAACATTGCCCACTATCTCTTATGTAAAGACTTAGACAATAAATTACTTTTTAGAATCAGTCCAGGGAAACATTTGTCTTTCTAGAATAACTTGAGTGCTTTCCTTTTAACAGTCAATGCGAAATCTGTAATCCCATGCATCATACAGTTTAGTCTTAGCTACCATGTAGGTGTCATACAGTGGGAGTTGAGTCTTCCATGCTGCTGCTGAGATGTTCCAAATCACAGATGAAGGGAAAGTCATAGTGGAAAGATGCCTGCTTAGGGTAGAACCAGATACTCCAGATATGGATATTTATTTAAAAGTTCATAATTTCAAATGGACAACCTAAAATCAAATCTTGATTTTAAAAGACCATTAAAAAAGTTTAGATACAGAGATACCCATTTTCATGATGCCAGAAGTGTCTGTTTATCCTGTTTTAACTTAACTAGAGTTGACTCACAATTAAATATTAGCACTTTTGTTGCTAGGAAACAGTGCAGCTACCTAGCTCTCAGAGACTATTAAATGTTAAGAGTCAATCCTTCTTGCCAAGTTAAATTGAATGGAATCACACTTAGGTATGTGTGATTCTGAGCACTGAGAATAAATGGCTGGTCAAGCAAAAGAAAGAGCGAATCTATTTACAATTTTATTTGAACTGGTGTCAGTACATGCTTAGCCTATAAATCTCTCAAAAATAGGATGCTGTTTTTCTAACTGTGAGTCAAAGTGAGCCTGGATATAACAACAGTGTTAGTAGGCTTGGAATAATCCAATGTTCTTTCTCTTTTAAATGTCAATATGTATTTTTATTTACATTTTTACCATGACAAATTTATCAAAAATGTTCAGTTATAACAGAAGTGTTTGAAAAGAAATATATAATAATTCTTTGCCAAATTCCACATACGGTCACTGTGTGTTCAAAACAGTTATAGAAGAAAACAAGGCCATGTTCTCTTTATAACCCAGAAATAGAACTATGACTGAAAGAGATGTGAGCATTTTAACATGAAACACATTTCTTGCTTCTGCTTTGACTGTATTTAAAGTATTCTGTTTTTCTTTGACATAAAGCTCAATGAGATTTGAAAGTAAAGCTTGTGAAAACCATCTTCTATAGTCAGTTCTGGCAGATTAATTTGTCTATCTAGGTGGCCTAGAATTCACCAGATAAATGTACAAGCTTTTGTTTCAATTGTTTGCTTTAAACATTTTAATAGAGTGATTGCTCCAGAAATGATCTGCTTAGCTTTATGAAGCATCCATGTAACCTTGTGTGTGTGTGTTGTGTGTGTGTGTGTGATGTGTATGTCTATGTCTATGTGTATGTGTCTGTATGTTGGGGAACAGGTGGTGACTAAGCCTTTCTTGGTCCAGAAAACTCCTAATGTGGAAATTCATTCCAACATCAAAGACCAGCAACTATTGTGTGACATGATTTTTGAGAGAGGTCATTAAAAGGTTAAGAGACTTGTCATGGTCACACAGCTGGTATGTACCCAATGCCCAGGTTTTCCTAAATCCAAGGCCTGCTGTCTACCCACTATGCCCCACTACTACTCATATAACCTAAGTTTTATTAAATTGATAATGACTATTTATTGAGCCCTTAATAAGTATTCAGTTTTTACCCTGATATATGAATTCAAATTCCATCAAGTGGATTGTAAACCTTTATGGCTCTGTTGCCTTCTAATGTATTTCATAATCAATTATTTTTCTTATGTTTCATTCTCACACAAGGAGACAAATGTGTTGAATAGAGGTGATGTGTTGAACAAAGAATTAGATACAACCCCTACCTATCATTTTCAAAATATATAGACTTTCATTGTTTGTCAAACTTATATAATGAATTTTGCAGTTTACAAATTAGACAAAATATATATGTTAATTGTGCAAGGCATAGAGGATTAAATTTTTACCTTAGAGTTACTTGACTTTACACCCTGCCTCAGACACTTAGTGGCTATGTGACCCGAGATAAAACACTTTACCTCTGAACCTGTCTCCTTATTGATCAAATAACACCTCAGAGGATTTTTGTGCAGAGCAAATAATATATATCGATGAAAATGCTTCACAAATCTTAAAATACTATATAAATGTCAGGCATTGCAATTATTAATAATATTGAATAATGACAAAGTATTTGATCACTGTAATAGAAATTTCAAATTTCAAATAATGAATCCCTAGGTGGGGGATTGGGACTTAATAAGATATTCTCCTTGCTAACACTGATACATATGAGGGTATCCTGGGATCAGAGATCAATGCAGTAAGAGAAGCAGTTATATGGCAGCTCAAAGGTGGACCACTTAAGTGGCAAACTGATAAAAAGAGGGGTGTGTACTGTTAGGCTCCCTACTGCTCCTGATTTTCTCTCAAACCGTCCTGTTCCTCCAATCCACCTTGTTCCACCTTTCTACTAGTCCTCTGAATCTTTCTACTCTAGATGTATCTTCAATAAGAACACAACTCTGATTTTATAATGAAAGTCCACAGGAAAAAAAG
Source organism: Vombatus ursinus (assembly GCF_900497805.2). Classification (NCBI taxonomy): domain Eukaryota; kingdom Metazoa; phylum Chordata; class Mammalia; order Diprotodontia; family Vombatidae; genus Vombatus; species Vombatus ursinus. The sequence continues at coordinate 1,378 of NW_020949497.1, read as the reverse complement.
AGGTTTGCTCTCCAAAATTTTGCCTTTCAGAGACATCTGTATTTCAAAGATACTTGTACTGGTCACTTTAGAGAGGCACCCTGTGATTTACTATATGATTCCTGTTGTTACAGATAGATACCTTTGCAATATATCTAAACTTCTCTTTGCTTTGGGAAACTAGAAGCCCTCATATTTTTCCGTACCCCAGACAAATTTCTCTAGCCCACTTGCTAAGTGTGTGTGTGTGTGTGTGTGTGTGTGTGTGTGTGTGTATCAAAGATATACTCCCTATGCATATGTCAAACAGGCCCAACAGGCCATAACTTTGGCTTAACAGTTTATGGGAAATGAGACAGTGAATAATCTGTTTTCATACTCTCACTAATCACAGCATTTCCCCTGTATCATTTTCTCATGGTTGAGCAGTTTCACAATTTGCAAATTCCTCTGACAGGAGTGTCTCACCTTCACAAAAGCTCTTGACAGCTGGCCAAACAAATACACACTGCAAGAATGTCTGGGTTGCCACTATTTTTTTCCAAGTTGAAACATCCAGTAGTTCTTGGACTCTTCATCTGTTATCCCTCACATTCAAAGTGATATTTCTAAAGCACTAGTCTGACCATTTCATTTCACTTTCATCAAAGCTCTAATGGCTTCCCCTTCACTGTGAAATAAAATACAGAGTACTTTTTTGTCATTTAAAGCCCCGCCTAATCTGATTCCAAACAAGTAAATAAGTAGAGACAAAGAATGATAGCTAGATTAGATAGATAGATAGATAGATAGATAGATAGATAGATAGATAGATAGATAGATATGAAACTAGCTTACTTGCTTTTTCTCATACATGATATTCCACCACTCTTCATACATAGGCCTTTGCCCAAACTTTTCCTCATCTGTAGAGATTACCCCTTCTTCCCTTCTATCTCATAGAACCTTTAGTTTTGTTCAAAGCTCAGCTCACGTATCAACTCTTTAATGAGCTCTACTTGCTAGCGTTCTACTCATCTTAGAAATTACTCTGTATATTTTTTCATTCATTTATATGCATTCATGCTATTTCCTTCAGTAGAATGTAAAATACTTTAAAAGACAGACTGCTTTATTATTATTGTCATCATCATCATCCATATCTCCAGCTCCTAGCCAAGTCATTGGTATATAGAAGGCACTCAGGAAATTCTTTACGAATAAATGAATGGAATGCACTCTCTCCTCTCCATTACTTTTTGGAGTCTTTAGCTTTTTTCCAAGGTCAACTCAAGTTATGCTTCTTATGCAAGGTCTTGACTGATACTCCTAGCTATTAACATTTACCTGTCCCCATATTTGCATAAGTTTTACATTTATTTATCTGTGTGTGTATATATATATATATATATATATATAT
>NW_020949496.1:0-23923 GCF_900497805.2 Vombatus ursinus | reverse complement strand
TATATATATATATATATATATATATATTGTGTTTCCTCCACTCCCCAAAAGAATGTAAACTTCTCATGGTCAAGGAGTGTACTTGTTTATCCATTTTTGTATTTTGTATCCCGAAGTCCTAGCACTGTGCCTGGCATATAGCCAGTGCTTAGTGAATAAAGGAGTGTGTAGCTTAGTCTTTGGGGCTCACTCTCTCAATCCACATTTGGACTAGTTGGTCTGGTCACCAGAGAATAGTTACTACTTTTCCCCTTAGAGTTCACAGGTTAACTCTGAGAGGTAAAGGGAAAGCTGACAAACCCCCATCTAGTATGTTTCTGCCTCCTCAAATCATTTATCAGTTAACATATGTTCGAAATCATTTAACCAAATAACATCATTTAGCTGCTACAAAGGAATACTTACCAAGATGACATATCAAAACAGAAACAAAACATCCAAAATGAGGAACATACATATCCTCTTTAAACCTCAAACACTGAGGAAAATGAGCTCAAATATAAAATGTTTGCTGCAAAACATCCCTTCTGTCCGGCCCCCATTCAAATTTATTTATAGTTGTTTTAAAACCAATGGCTAAGTCAATGTCTTGCTTGTAGGAAATCATGCCATTTCTGATGGGTTAATTCACTACTGGCCTGAGTGAAACAGATGATGTCTCAGGGATAAATTCTCATTGTCCTTAGGGGCTGCTACTATTGGCTCCAGTTGCTGAGGGGCCTTTTGATGCCTTTTATGACTTTCCAAAGCTCATAATGTCATACTATGATCCATTGTTTCTCTGATATTTATTCAGAGAGGATCAGAAAAGAATGAAACACCATATCATCAGAATAAGCTCAGGTGCCATGAATTCATAGCCAAATGGAAGTTGGGTAGAAAAAGAGTGTCAAGAATCCTCACTTACCCAGAGGCCCACAGCAGTTGCATCATTTGCCAAGAGAAAAAGAATATGTCCATTCCAGAGGTCCAGTTTGTTCTAAGGTTAGTGGAGTTAATAGGGTTGCCTGACATTAATGGATTCTTAAGGATTTTGTAAATATATTTGGAAGGTCTATGATTTTAAAAAAAAGTGTTTATAACACTTTCAATATAATTGATTCATTTTATAATTCTATGTATTTTATTACATATATATGTACATACACAAACACACATATATACTGTGTATATTACATATATATATATATACATTTTTTCTGATAAGCCTTCTATAGGCTTCACCAGACTTCCAAAGTGATCCATGAGAGTAAATAGATTATGAACTTCCAGTCTATTGGAATCTTTTGTGGTCACAATCAGTTCTAGATCAGCTTACAATTAAAAAAGCTTTTTTGTCACTACACTGCACTCAGAGAGCAAATAGATGACACTTTTTATGTCCTCTAAAATAACTAGGGAAAAGAAACCTTCATTACACATGCCTGAAAGGTATCTCACCAAACCTCCATGTAGATTGGCAACAGGCAGAGTAAATTGTATTTACTCTGAGGTCTGGACCCTCTTTGGTCAATCCTTCCATACCAAATGAATGAGCCAGTCTTTAGATCATGATGGTAACAGAATGACCAATTTTGGTTTGGCCACTCACTCATGCTCAATGGCTATAGGTTGAAGCTGTCTTCACCATCATCCTTTTACTTGGATGATGTGTTATGGATTCAAGAAGTAAGTAGGTTCAATTCAGATTATGTGTCATTATGGAATGGGAAGCTTTCAAGAATTAAGCCCTAAATGGACTATCCATGGGGTGTATTAATGATGGTGATGGGAAGGTTAGTATCAATTAATCAGCACAGTATTGAAGTTAGTATTAATCTAAAAGCATATTCAGGACATCTTCAAAGGACCATATTTTCTCAACTGGTATCACCTTCATTTAAATTGTGTAAAGGAAATGATTGAGAACAGACATTAAGTTTAAAAATGTTATGAACAGAAAAAGAACAAGTGCACTAGTTTAAAGAATAGTTAGAGTAACCTCATTAACAAGCTTTCTAGCTTCAAAACTAATCCCATTATCTGTCTCATCATTTATGTTTATTCTTTTGCTCCCCTTTTAGTGACAAATGCACAGATGGAGAGATACTGTAGCATAATAGATATTTGCTTAGTCTTGAAGAAAGGAAGACCTGAATTTGAATTCTGTTCCTGACACGTACTAACTGTATGACCATGGGTAAATCATTTGAACTCAAAGTGTCTCAGGCAACTCTCTAAGGCTATAGATGAAAGAAAAATTGCTGATCTGAACTTGACCTGCATCAAGAGATTTCTTCACAGGTCCAGGTTTGCCCCATTTCAAACATTTCAAACACACACACACACACACACACACAGAGTAATTAAGAAATGAAAAGGAAAAAAAAAGACTCAAAACTCAACAAATCTTTATCTCTAACATACCAGATAAATTTTTTGACAGATTCATCCAGCTGGTCCAGGTGATAAAAATATCATGTTACAATTTCAGAAATGATGTTACAGATATATATCATGTTCTGACAGATAAATTGAACCTCTTTGATATAGTGGTCTGTCAACTTTCCAAGGTGGAGAAGGTTGACGAGTCTATTCTAGTATTTTTGTTTCAAGTGAATTCGTTGAAATTTACCACAAAGTGTGTCTTTAGTGTTTGGGGGCTACTAAGAATGCCATAGTATACACTTTAGTCTTTTATTTGTCAACATTGACCCATCAAAGTAAAAAGCAAATCACTTTCTTTATCCAGTATTTCTAGATGTGGTAAATAGAAAATGTATAGCATTAATCAGCACCATCATCAGGATCATGATTTAATTTTGAAAACATTATGCAAAATGAACAGCAAGGCCCATTTTGCTGAACAGAGGTGTGTTCACTCAATCTTTAAATGAGTTACTTACTACAAACTCAGATGATCACACAATGAGGAGCTGTTCAACACATTTTTTTATCTTTCCTCAATGCTTTTTTTTTCCTTTTTAAAGAGGTTCTCTGAAAGTGTTAACATTATGAGAGTTCTCTTATATCTAAGAAACAAGGGCCAATGTGACCTGAGATTGTTGAAACCTGCTTTAGATATTTACTAACTTTGAGAATGAGGGAAGACACTTAACTTCTCTGGACCTCAGTTTCCTCCTTTACAAAATGAGGAGGTTGGACTAGATTTTCAAGGTACCAGCTCTAAATCTATGATCCTTGTTGGGAAAGATTTTGATTAGTGTTAATAAACTTCAATAGAACCTAGTTTTCTTCTGAGAGCATTCCATTGGTACAGAACAAATAACTGTACCATGAGGAACATTCCTAAATATACACTCTCAGTTTCTAAACATTATGCTAGGGGAACATCAGTTCTGGCAAATTGGATAGCCTTTGAGGATCAGAAGAATGAAGAGATTAACTGACATCTGTTGAATGAGGACCAGCCTTGCTAAATACAATGAGGATCATCACAAGAAGGATAGACATCAGGTGATATTTTTTCAGGTGCAACAATTTATGATGTCATTTTCCCCTTCCTTTTAATCAACACCCTGATTTCTATCAAGAGGAGAACTATCCTTTCAGTTTCATAACCTTGGCTTTATCTTTGAATCTTCACTCTCTCACCCTATCTCACCATAGCAAACCATCTCACCATATCAAACTATATCACCATATCAAACCAGTTGCCAAATCTTGCTGTTTCAAGTGTCAACATATAGTCACATAGGCCTTATTTCATAAACGTGGCTATAGAATTCAGGGTTACATTTTCAGAGAGCCTTTTTTTATTTGAAAAAAATTAGAAAAATGATATAAATTTCAGAGCCGAGATGGTGGAGTACAGGCAGCAACTTGGCTGAACTCTCTCAACATTTCCCTCCAAACAACTTTAAAACAATGGCAAAATTGAATTCTAGTGTGTCAGAGCCAACAAAGGATTGTGGTGAGACATTATTTTCAGCCCAAGACACTTAGGAGTTCAGCAGGAAAGGTCTGTGACGTGGGGGTGAAGGTCTGTCACAGCATAGGACAGGCCACAGTAACTCCAGCAGCAGGCCTTGTAGGCAGTAGCAACAGCCTCAGCAGCAGCTGTAGGAGCTCTCAATCCAGAGATGGTAAAAGGTTCAGACAACTGGTCAGAAAGAGACTACAGGGGAACCCGGTCTGGCACTAGGTGCTGGACAATTTACATTGCCTGTACACACTTCTGGGTTGCAGCCTCAAGGCAAAGAGAAGCACTAGAACTTGCATTGGCAGGAGAATAAGGGTATTGGTTACAGATCCATGGCAAAGAAAAGTGCTTATGATCTCTCATAAGGAAATAGGGACTCTGGTCTCAATTCCAAGGCAGAAAGGAGCATTAGCTCTTATAGCTGCAAGACACTGGGTGACTTGGGCACAGTTTCAGGTAGAAGGGGGGGTTGCTAGTACTTCTGGTTGCAGAAGAATAAGGTCCCTTCCTTGGTAGAAACAAGAGCACAGGCCAGGAGAGTAGTGACCACATCTCTCCTTGGATCATAGTACTATGGAAGCCCTGAAAACTTAGAGACACTCAGAACTAGCACAGAAAACCAGAAGCTTGAGACAGGGCCCCTTCCTTCTAGGAGCACAGCCCAATTTTAACATAAAGTTAAAAGTAAAGAAATAGGCTGAGAAAATGAACAAACACCAGCATCATCAATAACAAAAGAACCTGACCATAAAAAGCTCTTATGGTGACAAGAAAGATCAAGATACAAAACTCAGGAGATATCAATGTCAAAACAGCTACAAACAAAGCCTCAATTAAAAAAAAAATGAATGGGACACAAAACAAGAATTCTTGGAAGATCTCAAAAAAATTTTAAAAATCAGATAAGTAAGGTAGAGAAAAATTGGAAAAAGAAATAAGAATGATGCAAGAAAATTAAGGAAAAAGTAAATAGCTTGGTAAAAGAAGCACAAAAATTCACTGAAGAGAACTCCTTAAAAATTAGAATTAAGCAAGTGAAATCTAATGACTTCATGAGATATCAAGAAATAATCAAATAAAATCAGAAGAATGAAAAAATAGAAGAAAATGTGAAATAGATCATTGGACACACAACTGACATAAAAAAATAGATCAAGGAGAGAAAATGTAAGAATTATTGGACTACCTGAAAGCATGTTTTTTTTGTTTGTTTGTTTTGTTTTGTTTTGTTTTTTTAAAGAAGAGCCTAGACATCATATTTGAAGAAATTATCAAGGAAAACTGCCCTGATATCCTAGACCCTGAGGGAAAAAATGGAAATTGAAAGAAGTCATTTCTGAAAGAGATCCCAAAATATAAACTCCCATGAATATTATAGCCAAACTCCAGAACTCCCAGGTCAAGGGGAAAATATTGTAAGCAGCCAGAAAGAAACAATTCAAATATGATGAAACCATGGTCAGGATCACACAACATTTAGCATAACTGATAAATATATCTGACCAGAATACAAAGATCTCAATGGGAAAAATACATCATTGGCTGTGCTGACTAAATCATGATATACATTTTTCAGGCCCATTTATCAATTATGCAAAGGTTTTGTTGAAATTAAGCTAGTCAAATTTCATCTTCTCTTATGTCACTTTTTCTTATTAAAGTAATCCAATAGTGTTGCATTTTTATATTTTTTGACAAATGAGTTCAAAACCTACTGAAATTCTTCATTTGCAAGAATCTAAAATAAGCCATTATTTTAAAGGTTTAAAGCATACAAATATAAATAATTTTATAGGTGATGTATTTTATCTTTATTGATGACAAAACCACATATCAATTTAAACTTTTACAAACATGCATTTTAAGAATAGATTCTTCAAAGAATAAGGTGTTTTTTTTCTTACTCCTTGTTAAAACATCTTTTTTGTTATCCAAGATCTTTAGGGAGCTAACACAAATATACAATACCAAAAGTGATTCCCCAAGAAACAAATGGAAAAAAATATATGGATAGTTTTCCAAGGAAGAATTGCAAACTATTTAAATGTTCAGGTACAAGATTGTTCCAATCAGTAAAAATAAGAAAAATTCAAATCTTTAGGAAAGAGAAATACAAATCCATTGTTTGGAGAAATGTAATTTGACCCAGCTATTGTGCAAACACTTTGAAATTATGCAAAGACAATAATTAAAACATCCAGAAACCACATTGCTAGGTGCACCATCTAAGAGAGTGAAAGAAAAAAAAGGTCTAATATATTAAAATATTTATAGTCACACTTTTTTGTAGTAGCAAAGGACCAGAGTTAAAATACTTTTTCATTAAACAGGGAACCATTCAGTGTACTGGGACATGAATTTAATGGAATATTATTGTGATATTAGAAATTAATATGAAAAATACAGAGATTGGAAAGACAAAAGAAATGATGCAAAGTGGAATAAGTAGAACCAGGAAAAGAATACAAATATAGAACAACTGTAAAATAAAGAAAAGAACAGCAAAAACAAAATAGAAGAGGCTCAGTAATTAGAATGACAAGCTTGGTCCCAAAGAAGATCTGTGCAGATGAACTTCTATCTTTTCTTTACAAAAATGCATGCATGTGGAATATTTCACATACTGTCAGATATCTTGGTTAGTTTTACTGAACAACTTGCTTTTCTTTCCTTCCTTCCTTCCTCTTTCCCTTCTTTCCCTTCTTTCTTTCCTTTCTTTCTTTCTTTTTTGTCTTTCTTTCTCTCTTCCTTCCTTCTTTCTCTCTTCCTTTCTTCTTTTCCTCCTTCCTTTCTTTCCTTTTTTCTTTCTTTCTTTCTTTCTTTCTACTCTCCCTCTCTCCTTCCCTCCTTCTCTTCTTCTTTCTCTTTCAGAGATGATTTTGTGTCTATGGGGACTAGACTATATAGAGCAACAAAAAAGATGTTAAAGGAAAATATATCATTTAATTTTAAAAATACCTTTACCTAGAAGGGCAAGACATAGTATGTGTGTTTGTTTATTTTATAAAAAAAATATTGCCAGGTGTCTTAGGAACTACATGCATTTGTCATGATAACAAGACAGAAAATTTAGGACACTTTTTTTTTGTAAAAGTGAAATAAAATGTAATACTTTTAAGTTTGACAACTCTTTTGAGAGATTTGTCAAGAGATAAAGAGAAGTTTAGTGTAGAAAAAAAAGTTGCCATACGCATTATTTTGGGGATGAGAGTTTTTAGACATTTTTGGTTTCTTTGCTTTTTATTACTTATCAAATATATTATTTGGTAGAATATTTTCTCCTCTCCACTCTTAGTCTGTCTGTCTGGAACTCTAAAAAAGTTTTTTTTTTTTTTTTCTAGGCAATTGGGGTTAAGTGACTTGCCCAGAATCACACAGCTGGTAAGAGGTGTCAAGTGTTGGTCTGAGGTCACGTTTGAACTCAGGTCCTCCTGAGTTCAGTGCCAGTGCTCTATCCACTGCACCACCTAGCTGCCCCTGTTGTTGTTTTTATTGTTGCAAAATACAGCATATCCCTTCTAAAATCTACTCCCCCAACACATATTTTACTCTTTCTTTGGCTTTCATGAATTTGAAAATTCACTTAATTTTGTAGATTGTGAAACCAAATGGGTAAATCTCTCAAATGGATACATAACTTCATTCATTCGGATGTTCCTTCCAATGATCAATAAGGGAGTGAATAAACATGTATTAAGATCCTATTAATGTCAGTCATTGTGTTAGGTGCTATGGATATAAAAATTTAAGACCTTTGATTCTTTCAGGGAACATACATGTTTATAAAGAATGTACACATTTATATACACATACTTATATACATACATACAAGCAAACTAAATAATTAACTAAATTAATTTATTATTGTTATTATTTTTTGTCTTGAACATGCTAGAAACTGGAGGGGTGTGGTGGGTCAGGAAAAGCTTCCCAGAGAAAAAGGCACTTAAGCTGAATGTGAACATGAAAAGGGATTTTGAAAGGAAGAGGTGAGGGGATAGTAAATTGCAGCCATGGGAAAGGAAGCCGGCAAATCAATGGCACAGAGATGAGATGGCATGTCATAGAGAAGGAGCAAAAGAAGACCAGTTTGGCTCGAGAATATAATGCATGAAGGGAGGTAATGGCTGGTGAGGTAGGTTGGGAAAAGGTTATAAAAAGCTGTAAATGCCAGCAAAGAGGCTAATATTTTATTTTAGAGTCAATAGGGAGCCATTGGAGCTTATTAAATAGGAGAATGACAAATCAACTATGGTCAGTGACATGCTTGATGAAAATCACTTTGACAGTCCAGTGGAGGATGGATTGGAGGGGGAGAGATTTAAAGCTTGGAAGCTTAGGAGGCTATTGTGATAGTCTAGATGAGAGATTCTGAACAAAGCTGAACAAGGGTAATTGTTGTGTGAGTAGAATTAAGGGAAAGTTGTGAGATATTTTGGGGATTAAACAGCTAAATCAGCAAAACTAACCAATACATCACATATCTCATATACTAGTTGGCCACAGATTAGATACACAGGTTAAGAGACAGGAGTCAAAGATGACACTGTGGCTGTAAATATGGGAAACTGGAAGGAAAATGTTATAGTCTACAATAATAGGGAGATTAGGAAGTGGTATATTTTTGGAGGGTATAATGAATTCTTAGCTGTAGATCATAATCCAACAATTCCTACTCATCTTGTTCTAAAACACTATGCTGAAATGTTCTATATAAATCAAATTATTTCCCTAAAACTGAAAGAACAAGGGAAAAAAATGAGAAAATTTAAAATCTATTACTAGACTTCTCATTTAATGGCCTGATTTTTGTTACACTAACTCTATTTTCCTTCTTGGCTCTATTTTAGCAGTTTCTTACATAGTTTGATTAATAAGTATTGGGTAATAAATTATTCCTCTAAAATATTATTTAAAATTTTATGCTATTTATTGGATATATTATGAACTGAAAGTAAGTTGAGGGAAGCGTAGATTTAATAACAATGAGAATAAAAAACAAAAGAAAGAAATCCTTTGGTTTGAGAGGAGGGAATAAGCATGACCATTGACTCAAAGAGCCAACTGCATCAGACACTCTCCTTATTGGTGGAAATTGATTAGTCAAACACCCAGACCTTTGTGAAGACTGAGCAACATTCGTGAGAGCTAGAAAGAAGAAAGATCAGCTCTTTTGACTTCCAGCTTTCAGAGAGAAGATAGACTATTCCAACCTCTCTTCACATCCATAAAGGGGGAAAAAAAAAGACTCTGGGCAAGAAGCTGAAATGTGAAGAAACTAGCCATCTCTATCATATCCCTACTCCCAGTCCCAGCTTACTACAATTTAGAGGCTTTGGGGATTTTTTTTTTCCTTGAATGACATCTGAGACACTCTCTCTCTTTCTCTCTCTCTGTTCTCACTCTCTTCCTCCCTTGGTCCGAGTGGGACCGTGGGAGAGTTCAGTAACTTTATTATTGTTTCATATATACTGACCTCCAGAGAGAATGGAATCAAGTGCTACAGATAAAGGTTGGAGCCCTGTTTTCCCATTGAAAGAGAGTGATTAGGAAAACAACTGGATCTAAAAAAAAAAAAAATTCCACTATGATATAACACACACACACACACACACACACACACACGTATTAGCAGTTTGATATAATTCTCCTGTGAGAGAGTTCTCCATCATGATAATGAGTACTATACACATTAGTTTATTTACAGCTAATTCCATTTTCTTTTCTAAGACTGGATTATTTAAAATCTCTGTTTTTTAATATTTTATATTTTTGAAGGCATTGCTATATTTTTTGTGTTCTCAGTTTTGTTTGCATATAACTGTGTGTTGTGGGTTGTCATAATTCTTTTTTATTTAATTTCTTCTGGTTTTGTTATGATTTCATCTTGCTCATTTTCTATTTTGTCAATTTGGTTTCCTGTCCTTTTCTTTTTAATCAGGATGGCTAACAATTTTTAAATTAAATTAGATTTTTTTTTCAAAGAACCAGTTTTTTTAAAATTTTTGTTTATTTGTACAGTCTTTATTTTCCACTTTATATATTTCTCTTTTGACTTTTTTATGTCTCCTGTTTTGTGATTGTTTTCAGTTAATTTGTTTATTATCTTTCTGCTTTAAAAAGTACTATTTTGTTACTTTTTTCCTTTCCTGTTCTATAAATATATGATTTTAGTGATAGGAATCTTCCTCTGAGGATTCCACTATAATTTTTGCTGTGTTGTTCCTTCATTATCATTTTCTTTAATAATTATTGATTCTACAGTTTGTTCTTTGACTTGCTCAGTATCTAGGATTTCATTGTTATATCTTCATTTAAGTCTGTGTACTTTGTATTCCTTGAAGTGAGGATTATTTTTACTTCATTAGAGCTTGTAAAGACTATATTTGCTATTATATTTACATTTATTTGTGATAGCTATGGACTCACATATATGATGAAAATATTCAATTTTAGGAAAATATTTTCAACTCTCCATTCAGAAATTTACTTTTCCTATTCCTCTTTGACTTAAAAGTCCTTTAAAACACATAATACAGTCATAGACTTGTTTATGGGACACCAGCAGATTTATAAAAAGCAATTTTTGCTTTTTGCAAGCTGCCCGTGCTAAAATATGGGCCCACTGGTGAATAAGCAAATAACTCTTACTGAATGCCTTCTGAAACATGACATGTTAGAGACCTGTAATACTAAACTTCCAATCCTCAAAATTTATTGAAAAAGTTTGTACTTTCAAATACCTTCCTTCAGCTAGGAAATTAAATTAAAGACTCTAAACTATTATTAGACTTCTATACATTAATGCTAATAGCCTCTAATAGATAATTCTTAAGAGAGAATTTCAAAGATAGCAAGTGATTATTGTGGCATTAGTGGCTAGCAAATGAAAATTTAATATAAGCTAAATAGCAGGATGTAAGGAAATTGTGGTGAATTATAAAAAAAATATTGGCACATAGCTAGAATGTTTTATTCAGCTAATGTGTCAGTACCATTTCAAACATGATAATTAAAACTACACAAATTTTGAGTTAATGTACCTAGATCTTTCTAGCTTCCGAAAGATAATCTTCAAAGTTGTCATCCATTTTCTTTCTTCTCTGTAAAAGAAGACATCTCATAATTCTTAAATGCCTCTTTTAGTTTTTAAGTCACCTTTTGGGGAGGGTGAAAAATATTATGTATACACTGCAGCTATTATCTCATTATTGGACTATGACCAGTTTTTCATTATTTCCAGAAGGAAAAATGATTGATTTCAGACTTCAAAATATATTTCAATATGAAAGATGGCAAACAATGAAAATTTAAGTCCAATTATCTATAAAAATAGGATAGACTCTACTAAATCAGCTTCATTTTGAACATACAAATATTAGACATAATAATTAGGAACACAAATCTTGAGCTCGAATGATCCTTAGAGGCCATCTTGTCCAAATCTTTCGTTTTTGCAGATGAGGAAACTGAGGAACAGTGAATTTAAATGACTCACCTAAGGTTATTCAAGTAAGAATATCAGAAGTATATTTGAACCCAAATCCTCTGACTCCAGAGCTATGTTCCCTCATCCCATCCTTGGTTTGTTTATTAGTTGTTTTTCTTTTAATTTTCTCATTGATATCATGACATTTACATTATAAAACTGAAAATAAGAAAGAGGTAGAAAGAGAGAGATGGAGGAGGATAGGGGATGACAATTTTCAAATACTTGTCTACTATACTAATGGGCAGGTGCAAATGGTAAACCTCAATACCTTTGTGAGAGTCTAATGCCCATTTCCTAATATATATCCACTCGTTGGATTTCTGTTGGCAAATGCAGTTGCTTTTTCAAGGTATTGCACAGTGGGAAGGAAGAAGGGTGAGATTATTTAACATGATAGCTCTCCATTTCTCAAAATGTAAAGTTGGAATATGTATGTAAGTATGCATGTATATATGTATGAATACATATATATAAACACACAAAATTATACCATATGTGGCTATATATGTATTTATACATATGAAACATGTGTATATATGTGTGTATACATATGTGGTTGTAATTCATGTTATATATTTTTGAGTGTTCAAATACTGGACATTCAAAACTCTGGGTTACAATTTAAGAGATTGGAAGACTAAGGCAAACAATGTTAGTGATTTTGAACTTTTAGATGCTGGATTAAATGTTGTTCTGTTTTTCTTGTTCCCTTCTTATCTGTGTTCCAGAAGCAATGAGGTAAGCAATTGCAGTGATTCATCTTTGTTATGAAAAGACATCATGTTCATTGAACTATTCATAAATGAACTTTTTGTTGTGTTGAAGAATCATTGACTACCATTCAATTAAGCATATAAAAGAAATGGAACAGTCCTTTCTTTCTAGGAGTCAAGATGTAAAAACAATGGACCTTTATTAAGCATCTCTTATGTGTCAAGCACTGTTCTGGAAATACTAAGTAAGAAAGAGCCCCCCTTCGAGGAGTTCACAATCTAATATGGGGGGAAAAAGCATGCAAATAGCTGTGTACAAATAAGATATGTACAGGATAAATTGGAGCTAATTTCAGAAGGCATTAAGGGGGATTGTAAAAAGCTTCTCTTAGAAGGTAGAATTTTGGATCTGAAATTTGAAGGAAGCCTGGAAAGTCAGGAAGTGGGACAAGGAAGGAGATAATTACTTTCTTGAGGGAAGAGTCAATGATCCAACATTCTCCTGGGTTCATACAACATATAAACAGGTAAATGCGAAATATGTGGCAGCAGAGGAATCGGTTAAAAAGATAGACCTTAAAGATGTCTGCAGGCTTCACTAGTAGGTTGCACTAGTTGCAACTAGTTCACTAGTTGGCTGGCCATGAGCTACGGAGCTGACCAACTCCTCCTTCTATGGGAAAAAGATTTTGTAGAGATGAGCAATGATACTAAAGAATAGGAGAAATAGGAGCAGCAGTTGCAATGGAGACATCCAGTAGGGAGCAGGAGTGTAAACAACAAACAGATTATCCTTGGGGGTTCATGGGCCCCATTTTAAAACACCCTGAATTAGGGCAAAAAAATGAAAAAAAAAGTAGAGAGATTCATGATAAAGGGGATCTTCATATGAGGTTCAGTAGAAGGCAAGGACAGAATAGGGCTGAGAAGGATAGGGAAAAGAGTATGTAGAGAGACAGGAAGGGAGGGGACTTCAGCCTCATGCGAAGCAGACTCTCAATCACTGGGGTAAGGCATGTCAGTCATGTCAGAACTGGGAATTTGCCATTTCATGGGAAATAAGAAGCCATTTGGAAGAGTGGCAGTTGGTAGCATTATAGATAAAGCACCTGGCCTGGAATCAGGAAGAGTTGAGTTCAAATCCAACTTCAGATATTTACTAGTTTTGTGATTCTGGGCAAGTTGCTTAACCTCTGTCTGCCTCACTTTCCTCAACTGTGAAATGAAGACAATAATAGTACCTGCCTCACATGGTTGTTGTGAGGATCTGATGAAATAATATTTGTAAAGCACTTAGCATATTACCTGGCACATAGTAAACATCTCATAAATGCTTATTCCCTCCTCTTTCATGTTCCCCCGACCCAATTAGTGGATTGAGACCTGGACTTCAAGTCAGGAAGAACCTGGGTTCAAGTATTTATTGTCTGTGACATATGTTGGTTGTGTGATCCTGAGCAAGCCACTTATGCTCTCAGTGAGCCAGGCTTATCTCTAAGTCTGTAGAGTCAATACGCATCTTGAGTTTGAGCCATGAGATCAAATTCACCTTCATGCTATGTTTAAATAGGGATTAGAATTGATGTTGAGTTTATCTGTTAGCAAAAAGTCTACTTTGTCAAGTGGATTTCACACCTCTCTAAGAAGACACAGGAGAAACGAAGGAGTGATTCAGAGGAAATTACTAGGCTATTTCTGGGCATACCTTCTAATTAACCAATTCTGATGCTAAAGTTGGAAGTTCTCATTATAATCTTGAGACCCTATGATTGGCTCAGCCTGAATGCCCAGTTACCCACATTGATATTTCACTCAGGCTACTTTAAATATACAGGTCATTGAAAATTGTGATACTCTTTCACAAAAATCCTATCAATTGCTTATCTAGATGTTTCTGAAACATGAAGAAAAGGAGAAAAGAAAAAAAAAAAAAAACTTGGCTTCATTTGTTATTATTGTTTCTTTTTTTTATTATTTCACTTTTAGCCTGGCTTCTGCAAGGTCAAAATCATTACTGCATCAGTTGCTGCATTTTTTTTAAGAAGGAAAGCAGCCTATGTATTGGACTGCTAACCCCCCAGGATCCAGTTCCAATCAATTCTCATTCCCCTTCCATGTGTGACATACACTGGGGCTCTGCATCTTCTATTGCTCAATTCCTCTAAAGAAATGGATTATAACATCCCCAGATGTGGATAATGGATTATTTTGAGAAATAATTTCTAAATGTATCATATTTATTTATATCTTATGTTAAAGGATAGCGTATTCCTGAAGAAGAAAATGTTAAATGCTTCCTTCTCCTTCTAGAATGCCACTAGATTTCTTTAGGTCCCCATTTTAGTGACTGCAAATAACTTCTCTTGCCTCCACAAAAACTTCATTCATATTTGTGTTTCATCCTTCTTCTATCCCTTCTTCTTTTCTGCTTCTTCTCCCTCTCTTCCACCCTTTTCCTGTCTCCAACCTCTTCATTGGTCACTAGGCCCTTTCCACTCTTTGCCCACTCTTTCCAGACTTTGCCCAAATTAAATTTTTAGC
The DNA here is from genome assembly GCF_900497805.2 of Vombatus ursinus. Classification (NCBI taxonomy): domain Eukaryota; kingdom Metazoa; phylum Chordata; class Mammalia; order Diprotodontia; family Vombatidae; genus Vombatus; species Vombatus ursinus. Next base: position 9,255 of record NW_020949496.1, on the reverse strand, counting down.
TATCCTCCAATCACTTCTTTCCTTTAGGCAAAATTCAATTTATACCAATTCAATACATAGAATTATAAAATCTCAGAAGTATAAAGTATCTGAGCTATCACTCAGTTCCATCCCATACTTGAAGAGGAATTCCTCTATAATATCTTCAATTGACAATGCAGTCTCTCCCTAATAACTTTCAGCAACTGGGGACACAATATCCCCCAAATGAGAGTGTGGGTATGGGTGTGGGGTGAAATGGGGTGGTTAGAGGGCTACATTGTCATGGAATATTTCCATATTCAAAGCTGAATTTTGAATCTGCAACTTGGAATTACCGCTCCTTCCATCTTTTTCAGACTGACCCATGTTGCAAATATTTGAAAACAGATATAAGGCCTTGGGTAATTGCCAAAATTTGCCATATTCTCAAGAGTTAATTCTGCTAACTCTTAGAAAATTATTATTATTATTATTATTATTGGCCTTCACTCCAATTGAACATGTTCAGCATGACAATGGGTTTCTTTACACAATATTTAGTGATGACATATAGTGATATATTTGGGCTATTCCCAAGATTCTCATGTTTCCCACTTGACTCTACTACATACTGCCCTACTTATACTGTTTCTTCCAACTACTAGATACAATGATAAAAGGACTGGTAGAATGCTTTTGCTTTCTAAATTTTCAGAGAGAATTGAACTCTATTAGCAAGATGGGGAAAAAAGGTCTATGAAATATACATAGAAGAGATATATGCTAATGAAACAAAGGAGAAGTTAAGGGAATAAAGATCAAGATGCTGTAAGGCCTAAATATGTTAACATAGAGTAAGATGGTATCAAGAAAGACCCCTGATAATACTTTAGTAATTCATACTTGCTTAATAAACATTTATTAAGTGCCTATTATGTACCAGGCAGCACTGGGGATACAAAAAGAGGTAAAAGACAATCCTGCTCTCAAGGAGTTTGCAATCTAATTGAGAAAGACAGCATGTAAACAAACATAATCAAATTAAGCTCTCCCTATATTGGATAAATAGGAAATAATTAACAGGTGAAAGGTGCTAGAAATAAGAGGGGTTGGAAAAGGTCTCTTTTAAAAGATGGGATTTTAGTTGGGACTTTGGAAGGTTAGGGAAGTCAGTAGGTGAAATTAAAGAGAGAGAACATTCGAGGAATGGGGGACAACCAGAGAAACTGGAGCTGAGAGATGGAGCTCACAGTGATTGAATGAAGGTTAGCTTGGGCTCAAGGCAGGCAGACCCACCAGCAGGCTAATACAATAGATCAGAGATGACTTAATGAGGGCCTGCACCAGAATGATGGTAGTATCACAGGGAAGAAGGGGATATATTAGAGAGATGCTGCAGAGGTGAAATCTATAGGCCTTGGCAACAGATTGCATATGGGGGAGGGGGGAGGTAGAGATAGTAAAAATTCAAGGATGCCTCCTAGGCTGCAGAAAGAGTGACTCTGAAGTCAGAAGATGAGGGTCCTAATCCCATTTATTACACTATTGATGCTGGGTAAATCACTTAATCTCTGTAAACCTCAGTTTCCTCATCTGCAGAGAGTGAGTGTTGGACTAAATGGTTTCTATATTCCCTTCCAATTCTAGTTCTATGACCATATATTGAGCTTTGAGGTTGACAAAGTTGATTCCAAAGGCTCAACATGGTTTGGTGCTGACCCTGGGTTTTCAAAGGTTATGCGACAGCAGTACAAACTATGATAAATTTGATTATTTTGAAAGGCTTCAATGAAATTACCAGGGGTAATCCATACCTACTAATTTACCAAGGAAAGTCTAGCATATGTGGATGCTTGACATGAGCCTCCACACTGTAACTCTTTGCATGGGCTAGGGGATACCCATTCACTTTCTAGACTGACTTGTTCTCCCCAACTTGCCTTCATAGTAGCAGGTCTAGATTCTCAGAGGAAGACCAACACCATTTGGCTAAACCCAAACTCTCTCAGGGGCTAGCTATCGGGGATATACTGTTCTACTCAGAACTATAGCTCTTGAACTACCACCAGTGTGATTCCTCTTACACAAAACCAGGCATTCACAATGATGACAATATTAGATCTTAATACTTAGAAATAGAGCAAAAGCAATAAGAATAGATATACCCAAGATACTCAAAATAAGGAAATGTGGGAATACTTAATATATCATATTCTCTAACATAAACTTGGGTATCACTCTCCCACCAATGCCTTCAGTATCTGTGAGGAAGAGGGCACACATTTATAGAAATTTGACAAGGAGACATATGAGTTAGTAGAAATCTATGCACTTAAGCTAATTCTCAATTCTGGACTTCAAACTTTGTTGTAATTGGTCTATTCAGAAAGATCTGCACCACATAAAGTTGCTTTTCAGCTAACTAACTCCCCTTCTGGTACTCACTGGTATTCTAACAGGAGGATCCTCTTCTCTTCTACTCTTAAACAGATGAAACTATGACAGGTTCTTTTAACTCATCATCGTCCTTAAAAAGATACAGAGAAATTATTATGCTGTTTTATGGACTATCAATTCCCTTTAAGCCAGAGGATTGTAAAACTCATTGAGTGCTCTCTCTCTCTAGAGCAGGGCTCAAACTTTTTCCACTTGTGATCTCTTTTCACATTTCTGCAGCATTAGTTGGTATTGTGTGGCCTGAGGGTATGCACAGTGCAAAGTGTGCATGCTTTGTGTTTAGAACCAAGGCTACAGTGAAGTTGGGATGCAACACAGGCAAGTGCTGCCAGAAACACCTCAGATTCACTATGTGTTTGATTTTAATCAATTTTTAGTTGTTGAGTATTCAGAAACCTTTTACTTTTGCCAAATTTTTTTTCCCAACCCCCTATGGGGTCGAGACCCACAGTTTAAGAAGTGCTACTCTAAATAATGCAGACAAAACCAGAGAACTCTTTACTCGTCAGGAGTTTGTGTCGTCTAGACAACATCTTATAACAACAAAATTCCTTGAGTTAGCTCTCCAGACAATGCAAACAAGCCCAGACAGCAATTTACTCAACAGGCTGTTATGTTATTTGATCAGGTTTCTGCCTGTTCTTAAAGTGCAGTGGTAGCAAAGTTAGTTCTTCTCTGCTTTTATCTCAAACCAGAAGGGGCAGAAGAGAGCATCCAGGGAATTCTGAGAGATTTCCATTCTCTCAATCTGTGGATGGCTCTAGAAAGTAATTCATTCTCCTTCCAATGAGTTTCAGGCTTCTCCAGCCAGCCAGCACAGTAATTGATGCCCTCCTGTCAACTTACTCTCTTATTTCTATCTTCTTTACAGCCCCTGCTTTCTTAACTCCTTTCCTTTGGGTTCTTCAACAACTTTCAATGACTCAAATCAGAGCCTCCTGGTACTCAGTAACTCACCTTTCCTTTATGAAATTAAACAAAACAAAACAAAACAAAAACAAAGAAACAAAGAAACAAAAAAAACCTCATGAACTTCTTCTTTCTGTTAGTTATCAAATCGACAATCCTTATTTAATCATCCTGTGATGTCTCAACAGTTATTTATCATTTTATGAGTCTTAACCTCTTAAGCCCTGAAAACAGTTGCATGCAAATGAATTGAAGGAAGACAGCACCCTGTGAATTTATCCCTTTGTCAGACCTCAAGTTCCCTTTGTCTCTAAAATCTGTGTCTCTTCACGTATGCATTTTATGTTTCTAGCCCATAAAATTTCATTTTATGCCCCCATTCGGTGACTAAACTGTTCACCTATGAAAGAGTATTGTCTTATAACCTTTGATAGGTTACTTTTCCCCCACTTTGCTCAAAAGGACATTTTTCTTCCAGTTTTAAACAACCAAACTCCTCACCTCTTAAAGGAGCAGTACTTTAAATAAGCAGTTGTAGGCTGGTGACTTGGGAATGTATTATTTATACTCAATGTCAAGAAATCTAATGGAAGATTCTCAACATATTGGGTAGAGTCCTATGGAAAATTTATAGCATTTCAGATTTGTGAGGGAATATGTTAGAGTGAGAAGGTATGGGTAGGTTGTCATTAGTATCACTGCAGAGAATGTCTATTTTATTAAGATCATAGATCCACTGTTATTATTGCTGTCAGGCAACATTTATATGTCACTTTTAGGTTTACAAAACATTTTCCATATATTATCTCATTTGATCCTCACAAAAACCTTGCGAGTTAACTGGTATTATTATTCCTGTTTTATTAACAATGAGACTGAGAATGAAGCAACTTAAGTGACTTGACCAGGATGACCTAGCTAGTACATGTTTGAGGCTAGGCAGTGTTAGTCCTCTTGACATGAAGTTCAACATTCTATGTATGCACTGTGCCACCTGGCTGCATCCATTATAAGCTATCTTAAGGCTTACATTTTTTTTTCTTGCAATTCTGCCGTAAGATAGGTAGCATATTTTTCAAATGAGAAAACTTGAGGTTCAGAAGATTGAAATGACTTGTTCCCCATATGCCTTTCTGGCTTCACCTGTAAATGTGTGGGATTTACTCATTGCAATTAAACAAACAAAAGGGCACTCAGGTTGCTTGGGTTGCAAAAACTCCACATTGAACTGGCTAGTATAGTTCATTCTCCATAATCCCTGATTGTATTCTCAGGACTTGGTAATGACGAATTTTACCCTGAATTTTAACTGACTACATTATAACTTCCATTATTAACTTCCATATTTTGAAACTTTGTTTTGCAATATTGCAAAAAACTGTACTTTCGTTGAGTAAATTAAGAACATTAAGTGAGGTATGCCTGTAATGTTATTAAACCTAAGTATTTACCTTTCTGGCCTTATGCTGGGTAAGAACATAAAAAATTAAATAGAGCAAATCTTTACCCTTTAGAAACTCACAATATACATATTAATGCACTGGCAGAAAATGTAAATAGACTTAGGATCCACAGACCTGAATTCAACTATTCACATTACTATTTATGTAGTATGACAAATGTTTTACTTCACCTTTCTGAATCTTGATTTCTTCTTCATCTTTGAAACAAAGGACTTGAATTAGAAGATCTCTAAAGTTTAGCTTCTCCTTTAATTCTATGATCTTACACTCTTTTAAAGACCAGAGTTGATCATCTCACTATGGTGGAAACCAGAAATACTGTCATTTCAGAGGAAAATCAGCCATATCTATAATCTTCATTCTAAATAAAATGTTTAAAGAAGATTTTTTAAAATCTATTTTATTTTTAATTTATGGGATAAAACAAGCATTTCCATAGCATAGAAAAAGATTGCACATGAAACTGCAAATCTATTATGTATAACTTGTTATTCATTTTAAATATATAATAAATTTATCATGTAAATTTCTTTTTTTCTCTCCCCCCAATTGGCTACTATTGGACACACATAAACACACACACAATAATTCTATACATATTTCTATTTATCAGTTCTTTTTTTATAATGAAAATTTTTCATTCATTTACCTAGTACCTTCTAAACTATGAGAAACAACATTCCTTTAGTATTTCCTCTGCCAAATAATCAGCTACTGTCAAAAATAGCACATACAGCAATATTGTTTTAGTTTCAGCTCTGGGCAATGGATTTTGCTCCCTACTTGTCAGGAAAATGAAAGATGAGACAAATACACTCCCTGCCCTCAAGATATTGCTAGTCTAACAGAGTAGATAGTAGATCATAGGTCTACATCTGATCCACAGTCCAACCCCCTCTTTTTATAGATAGGGAAACCTATAGTACGAGGCACAATGTTTTAGGTACTGCAGGAGAGATAAACATTAAAAGGTTATGCCAGCATAAAGAAGGGAAGGGTCAATTCTCTACACCCAAGTGACATGTTTCCACTATGGTAGGACCTTGGTTCTTTTCCCTGGGGCAACAAATATGGGAATAGAAGATGATTTCAGGCAGCTGTGATGTTTCTTTGAAGTTGAATCAATTTCTTTGCTTTCCTCATTCCTTCTCTTTAAAGAAAAAAGAAAATATGCCATTGTTTGCTTATGAAATTTATCCTTGATTTTTGAGGGCTTACCAGTGCTTGATTAAGTATGTGGGTATTGGAGGTATGTATACACACATATACATAAACACACATATACATATATATACACATACATATAGAAATATACTCACATAAACCTACACCAATACTATCTGTCTATATACATGTGTATATATTTGTGTATATTACAACTCCAGTTCTATTTTGTGTGTATACATACATAAAGACACAAGAAATAGGACTGGAATTATTGTATACATATGGGTATATATGGGTATATTGATACATATGGGTATATTTATTATGTATGTGTATATGTATATACACATATGTGTATATATATTTATATGTGTGTGTACATTATTAAGCACTTATAATGTGTCAGGCCTGGTGCTAATACAAGGTTCAAATACAAGCAAAAAAAAAAGATAATCTTTATCCTCTAGCAGCTTATTTTTAATGGAGGAAGATGGAAAAAAATTGAGGAGGGGTACTAAAATAAGGAAAGATGGAAAAGTACTCTGGAGACTCATGGGAAGAATTGAGTTTGGAATGAACTTGACTGACATGGGTATTGTCGCAAATGGAGGTTACAGAGAAGAGCTCACCCATTAGGGAAGGAGAAAAAGGGAGAAAAGGAGCAAGCATTTGCTAAGCCAGACATTGTACAAAGTGATTTACAAACAACTCATTTGATCCTTACAATAACCTTGTGAGATACGTGTTATTATTATCCCCATTAATAACTGAGGAAACTGAGACTACATAACCTCCTTACAGTTACACATCTAGGCAGTGTCTGAGGCTGAATTTGAACTCAGATCTTAATAATCTCAGAGCTATATCCACTGCGCCACCTAGCTCTCTGTAGAGGCCACAGAGTAGAGGCATTTCTAGCTTGAGAAGGCTTTCTGGGGTGGATTAGGGAAATAATCGAGGGAGTCATAGAATAAAGAAATATAAAACTTAATTTCTGGCTATAAATACAGAATTAAATGCAAATATTATGATTTAATGATAATGAATTTGGATCACATTTTGTGAACTGGACATTCTTTCAGTGATGATCAGTGGATTATTTAACACCGCAATCTTTGAAATATCAAATCACATGTAATATTAAGGGCAATAGACACATGAAAGGAACAAGTAGCCTCCAAAATACTGTCTATGCTGACTCCCACTTATTTAGATGTGATCAAGAACATTTATGTAACCAAAAGTAGTTGATATACTGCTGATGTGTTGCAGTGACATTCAAGTAATACTTAAAAAAACATAGCAAGAACTTGAGTGCATTGACTGGATCTTTCATGTATGATTTTTGGAAATATCATGTACAAGAAATCCTCAATATGGAAAGGAATGAATAACGTTAAATCAGTACTTGTGGAGGGAGTACCTAAACTGAGAAGATCCTATATTTGTTGAAATATAAAAGCATGACTACTACATTTAATTTTTTTTCTTTTTTTTTTCTTTTTTGGAGTGTCCCTGCTATATTTTTTGATGGTAATTTTTATTTATTTTTTTGTTTTCAACATTTACTTCCACAAGATTTTGAGTTCCAAATGTTCAAGCCATCTCGCCCCTTCCCCCACCCCAAAATGGCATGCGTTCTAAATACCCCTTCCCCTAGTCTGCCTTCCCTTCTAGCTCTTCCCCACTTCTCTTATCCCCTTCCCCTTCAATGTTCCTGTAGGGCAGGATGGATTTCTGTACCCCATTTCCTGTATTTCTTATTTCCCAATTGCATGTGAAAACTTTTTTTTTAAACATGTGTTTTTAAAACTTTGGGTTCCAAATTTTCTCCCTTCCTCCCTCCCTACCCACCTTCATTGATAAGGCAAGCAGCTAAATATAGGTTATATATGTGCAGTTATGCAAAACACTTTCATAGTAGACATGCTGTGAAAAACTAACTCTATTTCCTTAATCCTATCCTGTCCACCCATTTATTCTATTCTTTCTTTTGACCCTGTCCCTCCTCAGAAGTATTTTCTTCTGATTACTCCCTTGCCCAAACTGCCCTCCTCTCTATTATTCCCCTACTCTCTTGTCCTCTTCCCTCCCTATTTTCCTGTAGGGTAAGACAGATTTCCCCACCCAATTGAGTGTGTATGTTATTCCCTCCTTAAGTCAAATCCTATGAGAATAAGATTCACTCATTTCCTTTCACCTTCCCCCGTTTCCCCTTCACTATAAGAGCCTTTTCTTTGCTTTTTTTTTTTTTTTTGTGTGTGTGGGGGGGATAATTTACCCCATTCTACCTCTCCCTTTCTCCTTCTTCTGGTGTATTCCTCTCTTACCCCTTAATTTTATTCTCCAGATCTGACCCCTTCATTTTCAACTCATCCTGTGCCCTCTATCTATCTATTTATATCAATATATTCGTACATATAATTTTTTCCCCTCCAACTACCCTAATACTGACAAAGGTCTCATGAGTTATGAATATCATCTTTCCATGCAGGAATGTAAACAGTTCAACCTTAATAAGTCTCTTATGATTTTCTCTTTTCTGTTTACCTCTTCATGTTCCACTCCAGTCTTGTATTTGAAAATCAAATTTTCTATTCAACTCTGGTCAGTCAAGAATGCTTGAAAATCCTCTATTTCACTGAATGACCATTTTTTCCCCTGCAGGATTATACTCAGTTTTGCTGGGTAGGTGATTCTTGGTTGTAATCCTATCTCCTTTGCTCTCCGGAATATTATATTCCATGCCCTGCAGTCCCATAATGTAGAAGCAGCTAAATCTTGTGTTATCCTGATTGTGTTTCCACAATACTTGAATTGTTTCTTTCTGGCTGCTTGTGATATTTTCTCCTTGACCTGGGAACTCTGGAATTTGGCTACAATATTCCTAGGAGTTTTCCTTTGGGGATCTCTTTCAGGAGATTGGTGGATTCTTTCAATTTCTATTTTGCCCTCTGGTTCTAAAACATCAGGGCAGTTTTCCTTGATCATTTCTTGAAAGATGATGTCTAGGCTCTTTTTTTGATCATGGCTTTCAGATAGTCCAATAATTTTTAAGTTCTCTCTCCGGGATCTATTTTCCAGGTCAGTTGCTTTTCCAATGAGATATTTCACATTGTTTTCTAATTTTTCATTCTTTTGGATTGTTTTACAGTGTCTTGATTTCTCATAAAGTCACTAGCTTCCAATTGCTCTATTCTAATTTTTAAGGAAGTATTTTCTTCAGTAATCTTTTGGACTTCCTTTTCCATTTGGCCAATTTTGCTTTTTAGGGCATTCTTCTCCTCATTGGCTTTTT
>NW_020949495.1:0-5000 GCF_900497805.2 Vombatus ursinus | reverse complement strand
ATGTGTTATATGCATTTCTTTTTTGAAGACTCAGCTGCCAAACATATACCAGCGTACCTCAGCCTAGTAGTCATGTCACAGCTAGGCATTAACTCGGTGGAAACCATGCTATATAGAACCTGAGTTAAGTTGCAAAAGTAGAAACAATTAGACTTGATAACAAATAGACTATTTGGAATATGTATGAGAGAGGAGCTAGAAATTATTTGATCCCGAGTGACTAGGAAGATGGTCATGTTTTCAACAGTAATAAGGAAATTCAGAAGAGGAAAAGGTTTGGGAGGAAAGATAATGAATAGCAGAAAGGGAAGAAATAAATATTTGCAGTGCCTACAATGCGGCACAAACATATTACAAATAGTAGCTCATTGGCTCATAAGGAGCTCATAAGGCTCCTAAACTTTCCCTAGAGATTGTTAACTCTGCCTTCTACAACCTGCAATGCAAGCACATAGATCCCTCTTTTGCAAAATACTGATACTTTGGGCACTGGTCAAATCGATCTACCATTAATCTAGCACTTGCCAAAGGCATAATTGAGGCCCTTGATATTTGAGAGCTACTGTTTAATGGATATATTGACTAACCATGCCTCTACATTCTTTGAGCCCTCAGGTCAAATGGCACCTATTTCATGAGGCCATTCCTGACTCTCCATCAGCACCTTCCTGCTGCTAATGCTCCCCTATCTGTAATACCTCCCATCTGCAATCACCTTGCCTTTACTTTGTATGTGTTTTCTCTTTTCTTCTCTGTGTAAATGATTGTTTTCCCCAACATATTATAAACTCCTTGAGAACAGTAATTGTTGGATTTTTATCTTTGCGTTGCACAAGGACTGACACAGAGCTGGTGCTAATAAATGTGTGTTCATTGATACTAGAAAAAATTTTTAAAAAGTGAAAAGGTAGGAAAAAAGTAGAAAACAGTGGAAAAGGTAGAAAAAAGTAAAAACATGTATGAATCTTATGATATTTACCCCATATATAAATGGTCTCACTGAGTTAAAATTTAATGTTCTGCTCTCAGGTTTTACGTAGACTTGAGTAACACTGTATTGTAACACTCATTTGAGTATTATTTCTGTTTTTTATAAGACCATCGTTAAAGATGTTTTCCATAACATTGCCCACTATCTCTTATGTAAAGACTTAGACAATAAATTACTTTTTAGAATCAGTCCAGGGAAACATTTGTCTTTCTAGAATAACTTGAGTGCTTTCCTTTTAACAGTCAATGCGAAATCTGTAATCCCATGCATCATACAGTTTAGTCTTAGCTACCATGTAGGTGTCATACAGTGGGAGTTGAGTCTTCCATGCTGCTGCTGAGATGTTCCAAATCACAGATGAAGGGAAAGTCATAGTGGAAAGATGCCTGCTTAGGGTAGAACCAGATACTCCAGATATGGATATTTATTTAAAAGTTCATAATTTCAAATGGACAACCTAAAATCAAATCTTGATTTTAAAAGACCATTAAAAAAGTTTAGATACAGAGATACCCATTTTCATGATGCCAGAAGTGTCTGTTTATCCTGTTTTAACTTAACTAGAGTTGACTCACAATTAAATATTAGCACTTTTGTTGCTAGGAAACAGTGCAGCTACCTAGCTCTCAGAGACTATTAAATGTTAAGAGTCAATCCTTCTTGCCAAGTTAAATTGAATGGAATCACACTTAGGTATGTGTGATTCTGAGCACTGAGAATAAATGGCTGGTCAAGCAAAAGAAAGAGCGAATCTATTTACAATTTTATTTGAACTGGTGTCAGTACATGCTTAGCCTATAAATCTCTCAAAAATAGGATGCTGTTTTTCTAACTGTGAGTCAAAGTGAGCCTGGATATAACAACAGTGTTAGTAGGCTTGGAATAATCCAATGTTCTTTCTCTTTTAAATGTCAATATGTATTTTTATTTACATTTTTACCATGACAAATTTATCAAAAATGTTCAGTTATAACAGAAGTGTTTGAAAAGAAATATATAATAATTCTTTGCCAAATTCCACATACGGTCACTGTGTGTTCAAAACAGTTATAGAAGAAAACAAGGCCATGTTCTCTTTATAACCCAGAAATAGAACTATGACTGAAAGAGATGTGAGCATTTTAACATGAAACACATTTCTTGCTTCTGCTTTGACTGTATTTAAAGTATTCTGTTTTTCTTTGACATAAAGCTCAATGAGATTTGAAAGTAAAGCTTGTGAAAACCATCTTCTATAGTCAGTTCTGGCAGATTAATTTGTCTATCTAGGTGGCCTAGAATTCACCAGATAAATGTACAAGCTTTTGTTTCAATTGTTTGCTTTAAACATTTTAATAGAGTGATTGCTCCAGAAATGATCTGCTTAGCTTTATGAAGCATCCATGTAACCTTGTGTGTGTGTGTTGTGTGTGTGTGTGTGATGTGTATGTCTATGTCTATGTGTATGTGTCTGTATGTTGGGGAACAGGTGGTGACTAAGCCTTTCTTGGTCCAGAAAACTCCTAATGTGGAAATTCATTCCAACATCAAAGACCAGCAACTATTGTGTGACATGATTTTTGAGAGAGGTCATTAAAAGGTTAAGAGACTTGTCATGGTCACACAGCTGGTATGTACCCAATGCCCAGGTTTTCCTAAATCCAAGGCCTGCTGTCTACCCACTATGCCCCACTACTACTCATATAACCTAAGTTTTATTAAATTGATAATGACTATTTATTGAGCCCTTAATAAGTATTCAGTTTTTACCCTGATATATGAATTCAAATTCCATCAAGTGGATTGTAAACCTTTATGGCTCTGTTGCCTTCTAATGTATTTCATAATCAATTATTTTTCTTATGTTTCATTCTCACACAAGGAGACAAATGTGTTGAATAGAGGTGATGTGTTGAACAAAGAATTAGATACAACCCCTACCTATCATTTTCAAAATATATAGACTTTCATTGTTTGTCAAACTTATATAATGAATTTTGCAGTTTACAAATTAGACAAAATATATATGTTAATTGTGCAAGGCATAGAGGATTAAATTTTTACCTTAGAGTTACTTGACTTTACACCCTGCCTCAGACACTTAGTGGCTGTGTGACCCGAGATAAAACACTTTACCTCTGAACCTGTCTCCTTATTGATCAAATAACACCTCAGAGGATTTTTGTGCAGAGCAAATAATATATATCGATGAAAATGCTTCACAAATCTTAAAATACTATATAAATGTCAGGCATTGCAATTATTAATAATATTGAATAATGACAAAGTATTTGATCACTGTAATAGAAATTTCAAATTTCAAATAATGAATCCCTAGGTGGGGGATTGGGACTTAATAAGATATTCTCCTTGCTAACACTGATACATATGAGGGTATCCTGGGATCAGAGATCAATGCAGTAAGAGAAGCAGTTATATGGCAGCTCAAAGGTGGACCACTTAAGTGGCAAACTGATAAAAAGAGGGGTGTGTACTGTTAGGCTCCCTACTGCTCCTGATTTTCTCTCAAACCGTCCTGTTCCTCCAATCCACCTTGTTCCACCTTTCTACTAGTCCTCTGAATCTTTCTACTCTAGATGTATCTTCAATAAGAACACAACTCTGATTTTATAATGAAAGTCCACAGGAAAAAAAGAGGTTTGCTCTCCAAAATTTTGCCTTTCAGAGACATCTGTATTTCAAAGATACTTGTACTGGTCACTTTAGAGAGGCACCCTGTGATTTACTATATGATTCCTGTTGTTACAGATAGATACCTTTGCAATATATCTAAACTTCTCTTTGCTTTGGGAAACTAGAAGCCCTCATATTTTTCCGTACCCCAGACAAATTTCTCTAGCCCACTTGCTAAGTGTGTGTGTGTGTGTGTGTGTGTGTGTGTGTGTATCAAAGATATACTCCCTATGCATATGTCAAACAGGCCCAACAGGCCATAACTTTGGCTTAACAGTTTATGGGAAATGAGACAGTGAATAATCTGTTTTCATACTCTCACTAATCACAGCATTTCCCCTGTATCATTTTCTCATGGTTGAGCAGTTTCACAATTTGCAAATTCCTCTGACAGGAGTGTCTCACCTTCACAAAAGCTCTTGACAGCTGGCCAAACAAATACACACTGCAAGAATGTCTGGGTTGCCACTATTTTTTTCCAAGTTGAAACATCCAGTAGTTCTTGGACTCTTCATCTGTTATCCCTCACATTCAAAGTGATATTTCTAAAGCACTAGTCTGACCATTTCATTTCACTTTCATCAAAGCTCTAATGGCTTCCCCTTCACTGTGAAATAAAATACAGAGTACTTTTTTGTCATTTAAAGCCCCGCCTAATCTGATTCCAAACAAGTAAATAAGTAGAGACAAAGAATGATAGCTAGATTAGATAGATAGATAGATAGATAGATAGATAGATAGATAGATAGATAGATAGATATGAAACTAGCTTACTTGCTTTTTCTCATACATGATATTCCACCACTCTTCATACATAGGCCTTTGCCCAAACTTTTCCTCATCTGTAGAGATTACCCCTTCTTCCCTTCTATCTCATAGAACCTTTAGTTTTGTTCAAAGCTCAGCTCACGTATCAACTCTTTAATGAGCTCTACTTGCTAGCGTTCTACTCATCTTAGAAATTACTCTGTATATTTTTTCATTCATTTATATGCATTCATGCTATTTCCTTCAGTAGAATGTAAAATACTTTAAAAGACAGACTGCTTTATTATTATTGTCATCATCATCATCCATATCTCCAGCTCCTAGCCAAGTCATTGGTATATAGAAGGCACTCAGGAAATTCTTTACGAATAAATGAATGGAATGCACTCTCTCCTCTCCATTACTTTTTGGAGTCTTTAGCTTTTTTCCAAGGTCAACTCAAGTTATGCTTCTTATGCAAGGTCTTGACTGATACTCCTAGCTATTAACATTTACCTGTCCCCATATTTGCATAAGTTTTACATTTATTTATCTGTGTGTGTATATATATATATATATATATATATAT
>NW_020949494.1:0-24642 GCF_900497805.2 Vombatus ursinus | reverse complement strand
AGAGCTACTGGTAAGGAAATTGCTTCTATCAATTCAGACCTCCAACCGTTCATACTATCCTAGAGAATTTTCTGGGGCCATTGGGATACTGAGTGACTTGCTCAGTGTCACACTGTTTATATGTGTCAAAACCAAAACTCTTATCACCCTAGTGGTGAGGCTGGATCTTAATTTCTTATACCACACTGCCTCTTGATAATAGTTATAACCTTTTTCAACACTATCTTCTTCTGTATGCCTTGATGTCTCGAAGTATCAAGGTTAACGTGGACTTAATTTGAAGGATGCTGTTAATTTTTCCACATAATTTCTTTATTTCTTCCTTTTTTTTGTAGTAGGTATTGGTGCCAAAGCTGTAGTGATCTTCAAGGTGGTTTATTTGTTAGGTTCATCTTGCACACTGTGAGGCCAGATGACCAAAGTGTCAATGAAATGATTTTCTACTTTCCTCTGACTGAAAGATAAATCCACCTCTGACAAATCCTTTATTATTTTTCCAGAGAGAATCTAACAATTGCCATGCTTAGAGATGCCAGCTGATGTACTTGGAAACTCTGAAATGGTACCATCAGTCCCTGACCCTTTCCCTCAAGGTATGTGGTTACATATGGACCAAGCTTTATGGATACCTTTAGCAGTGTTTGGGAATTTTATTGATTACTTCAGAGAGGTTTGCCTATTAGTGAAGGTTCCCATGTTTACAGATCAGACATGAGAGGAAAAACTGAAAGTAAAGAAATTTATTAGCATGTGAAGAAATCTGCTCTTGCTGATAGCAAATTCAAATTTCTGGGGTACAGATTTGGTTTTCATAGCCTTTCAGGATCACTTAGAGTAAACAGTCCATTAGTAACATTCTGCAGCAACTTAAGATAGAAAATTAAAATAATTCACGGAAGAGGGAGGGGTAAAGAAAGAGGGTGATCAGTCAAGGGAGAAAAGGAGAGAATCTGAAATACAAGCTGTAGGATGTAATATTGAGATAAGAAAGTTCCCTGTTCAAGGGCAGGAGACAGGGAGAGGAGAATAAACAATTTTAAAATTTTGAAAGGAGTCTTTTAGACAAAATTACAGGGTCTCTTGTCCAAGGACAGCAAATAGTTTTTATCATAGTGTGTGAGACCATCTGCTTTTCCACATCCTTTCCTAGGGGTTGGAAACTTTCTGATATTAAGCCAAAAGGTAGTTAGAGATTTCTACATTGTTAATCTGCTGAAGTGTAGGGAAATGATTGTATTTCTTATCATACTCCATCTCTAGATGCAGTTTATGTATTTTTTTTTTTACTTACAGCAAGAATATTCACATAAATGTGATACGTTTCTTGAAGTAATATACTAACTTGTTAGTAGTTGGGCAAGATTTCACATTTAGAATATTGCAGTTACATAATGCAGGTAAATTGTCTAATATTGCCTTTTTCTTAGCATCCATTGCCCTCCTCTCACCATTCTGTCACTGTCGCTGATGAAACCGAGAGAGGCATAGAGTTTCACTGGTCATTTTGTATTTTTATTTCTCTACCTTCTAGGGAAGAATCTCTCTTTCCTTTTCTAGGCTGGTTCCCAGATGCAGCAGACACAATCTATCAACAGGATTGTTCTCAAAACCTTTCTAGTTTTTTAGAACCTGCTTGATTTTGCACTCTGCTGGCATACCTTTGGGAACTCAGAGTCACCTTTGTGTCATGATGATGCATAGGAGTAAGACTTTGGAGGAGTAATTTCTAGAATATTTGAAAAAAAAAAGCAATCTTTTTGCATGCCAGTCTAAATGCATTTTCATACATGTCACTAAAAATGTACCCTCCCAAGGACTACATCAATTTTTCCCAGTATGACTACCAATTCCTCCTGGTTGAAAGTCATGAAAAGCCAATGGCTTTTTACTATCTGTCTCAGAGCAATATTATGTTACTGGACTGGAAAATCAGTGGAGAACAAATTGGGAAAAAGAAAACATGCATCTCTCTATTTTCCAGCTCAATAAGATCTCTAACTGTTACACAAATTTTAAACTATACAGCATGTAATATTTGAAAAGTGTTTGCAATTGAAAATTGGAAGAGTGCTTTCTCCTATTTTCCAAAAGTTGTCAAAATCTAGAGAACATTTCAGATTGTGTACCAAACCTTAAGTATATAATTATCTTCCTCTATGCTTAGTTGTATTTCAAACAACTCAGTAATTAAATGATATACAAATTTCAAGCTAAATTCAGAGTTTTCCTTTATAGATGATATCCTTTATTTCTATGTTTTGTGATTTGTTTTGTTGGAATTCATGATTCTTATTTTTGAGTTGATATTGGCTAGTATAGACAATGGGGGTTCTGTTGATTTTTTTGTTAAGACTACCTCCTCTCTGTCTGTCTGTTGGTCTCTCTTTCTCTCTCTCTCTCTCTCTCTATCTCTCTCTCTCTCTCTCTCTCTCTCTCTCTCTCCCTCTCTCTCCTTTTATAGTTATGAGGACACTACCCAAATGAAATAAAATCTCTTGGCTCCATAGTTCAGGAAAAATGCATATATTGATGCTGAAACTAGACAAATTATATGTGCAAGGGGACCTCTCTGGAAAAAGTCATGTTTTCTTAAACCATTGTGTTATTGTTGTTTTTTAATGTCATGTTTGCTTTTAATTTATGCATTACCTCTGTGACTTGCCTCCTTTCACTTCTTTCCTCTCCCACTCCTTGTGATCTGATTTCTCACATATGCCCCAATTCTACAGAACTTCTCCAATGATATTTTTTTTTCTGTACCCTTTTTCCTTGACATCTCAGAAGTTTTTGACACTGCTGACCAAAAAAACAAATTTTTAAAACTCTCCTTTTTGGGAACTTTAACATTACACTCTCCGGTTTCATTTCTTTCTATATGACCAGTCCTTTGCCTTCTTGGTTGGCCTCCCTTTCTCTTTTTAACCCCAAGCTGGTAAACAATATGATGGGATCATAGACCTAGAATTAAAAGGGACTTTAGAGGCCATCTAACTCAATTACCTCATTTTACAGAAAAGGAAAGGGAACCATTATTGTATAACTTGCCCAAGGTCATATAGGCCCTGTGGAGGGAGAAAAAAAAAGGAGCAAAGAGTTTGGCATAGGCCTATAGGCTAAACCAGGGGTGGAGAAACCGTGGCCTCCAGGTCACATGTGACCTTTCAGGTCCTTGGGTGTGGCCTTTTGACTGAGTCCAAGTTTTACAGATACTTAAGAGCAGAGCCAGGTTGACAGACCTCTCCCCTTCTTCTCTCTAACTCATATACTCTGGTCCTGAAGATGGAGAAAAAAAATGAGGAGCCACGTCTCGGGGTCAGTTGGAGAAAGGAGGCTACTTAGGATCAGAAGTCTATATCCTTGGGTAGTCAACAGGGAGGCTGAACATCCATGCAGAGTGAAGTACTGGATCCTATCCCCTTGACTCAATGGCTAAAGGGTACCCCCACACAACCTGCTATTCCCAAGAAGTTGATGAGGGCAGAGAGATCTGAGAAAGAGTGAATGAAGATAGACATTAGTTTAAAAAAACACACAATAAAAAAAAATACAGAAACAAAACCAACTCCAAACAAACCACCCCATCCATTGGAAACAGTTCTCTAGTCTCATAGAGACATTAATTGGCTCTTGGAGATACAGAGTTAGATATAGCAATCTATAATGTTAGTGAGCTTACAATTTATTAGAATGGGACTAAAGGTGGGAGGTGGAAACCCTACAGATAAAAATTTGAGCCAAGAGAAAATGAGATAAGTACAAATGAGAAATCAATAAAATATACTATGATAAATTTGAAGTAGAAAAGCGTCCATTCAACTGGGTTGGAATGGTAGAGAAGGCCTGAAGGAGCCTTCATAGAAGAGTTGGCATGCGAGCTGAGTCCTGAACAAAGAAGACTATAATAGGTGAAAAGGAGTAATTCATTCTAGAAAGAAGGAAATATGAGAATGGGTCAAGGAAAATATTACAACATGATTAGCATATCTGGCTGGCATAAAGAAAGAAGCATATAGCTATCAACTTGGAACTAGAAGCTATTTTAGAGGATATCTTGTCCAACTCCTTCATTTTATAGAGGAGGAAGCTGAGGCCAGAGAGGACAAGTGACTTTCTAAAGGTCACACAGATAGGAAGTATCAGAAGCAGGATTTGAACCTAACTCTTTTGACTCTAGAGCCAATACTCTTTCAATTAGGCCACACATCCTCCCAATGAAGGGGAATAGTCTGAAATAAGGATGCAAAGATAGGACCAGACTGTGGAAGACTTTAAATAGCAGGCTAAGGACTTTATACTTGGACATCAGCTATTTCTTGTCCTCATCTCTCCAGTTTATACTTTATAATTTAGGCAATAGAACATTAAGTATGGGGTCTTGTCATAGTCAAAGAAACAAGATTGTTTTAAGGTGGTTGCAATGAGAGAAGAAAGGAGAGGACATATTTGAGAGATAATAGAGAAATCCACCAATGTTTTGCAGAGCAACAAATTCTTCCCATAGTCTTTCTTTGTAGAGGGCTCAAAATGACAGCCATCTCTTCATTTGTTACCAGCTGCTCTGCCTGGTTTTGACTCCACCATCATCTTCATCATGCTCCTGTGCTTGGTATCATCTAGTATTTCTCTAGTTCCGTTTAAATTTCTCTTTGTGTATTTTGTTCCCACATTAGATTGCAAGCTTCTTGAGGGCAAGGCCTATATTTCTTTTTTCTTGTATTTGTATCCCCAGTGCTTCGCACAGTGTCTGGAATATAATACGTACTTTATATATATGTATTATATTATTTAGTTTGTGTCCATTCATTGAGGACCTTCCAAGTCTTCTCAGGGTCCTTAAATCCTTTATCTCATCCACTCTCCAAATTCTTAATTCCCTGTCCACAAAAAATAGTATTCATCTCCTTTCCCCACTGACGTGGAAGAGAAATAATTTCATTTTTCCCTTAAAGTTTTTTTTTCCCTTTTTCCCTTATGGATAGAGGCATCCTATTTGTTCATTCCCTAGGTTCCTTTCATGCTTGTCTATCATTCTGAAATCCCTCCATCTACCCTGTAACCAACCCCAGAACAAAATCCCTTTATGTAAATCTTGAAATCCTTCCAGGGGATGAAGTCTACAATTCCATTCTTACCCCCCTGCTTGCTGCACCTGAGAATGATGCCTGAAAAAGCATCATAGTTCAGATAATAACAGCCACAGAGCCCAGAATTCAGAACTTCACTGATCATCTCACAATTGGACACAGCCAATTGAAATCATGGGTATCAATATGCTGGGTAATTCATAAGGGAAATAACAATTAAAATGGCTAAGTGTCAAAATAGATGGAGCTGGACCAGCAATCAGAAAGACTTGAGTTCAGATGCAGTTTATGACACTTACTAGCTATGTGACTTTGGACAAGTCACTTGATCTCTGCCTGCCTCAGTTTCTTTTTTTTAACTTACAAAATGGAAATAATAATAGCACCAATCTCTCAGGTATATGTATATATATACATATATATGTATATGTATGTGTGAATAAAAGAGATAATATTTATCAAGTACTTTGCAAACATGACAATGCTATATAAATTCTAATTATTATTATTGTTGTTGTCCTCCATTTTTGAAGAATATCAAAATGACATCGCTATGCTAGGTTAAGTTTTAGTGTGTCAGACTGACTGATCAGACTAATACGAGCTCTGAAAGTACTACTACAGGCCGGGCACAAATAGTTTGTGTGAACCTTTGGGGTGGATTCTATAAGTCTGATTATCTTGCATTTCTCTTGAGCTATTTCATTTTTGCTTTGCTCATAGAGCACAGCATCTTTTCTGATGTGGGCACACCATGCCCACATGTGCCAGTGTCTCCCATGTCACACAATCAATTCCAAAATTCTTTTTTATTCTTTTTTTTAAGGCAATTGAGGTTAAGTGACTTGCCCAGGGTCACACAGCTAGTAAGTGTCAAGTGTTTGGTCTGAGGTCGGATTTGAACTCAGGTCCTCCTGACTTCAGGGCCAGTGCTCTATCCACTGCACTACCTAGCTGCCCCATAATTCCAAAATTCTTAAGAGAGACCTTGAGAGTGTCCTTGTATTTCATCTTCTGACCACCCTGTGGATGCTTTTCCTGTGTGAGTTATCTATTAAATAGTCTTTTTGGCAAGCACACGTTTTGCATTAGAACAACGTGGCCAGCCCATCAGAGTTGTGCTCTCTGAAGCAGAGTCTGAATGCAGAGTTTAAATTATTATTAGTAGTAGTAATAGTAGAAGCCTCTTTAAAAAGTAAAGGAGTTCGCAATTTCCCCTCTTAACTTTTCTTTTCATAGTCTATTTCCACAGAGCCATACAAATATTATATATGATATTACATAAATACAATGTCCCAAAAATTGTAGTGCAGTTTTAAGCTTTACCAGCTTAACTTTATAACTTACATATAATGCAATCGTAAGTATGTGCATGCTGAGAAATAAAGAGCAGTTAGGCTTTAATAGAAAATTAATTGCAAACCAAAAAAATATACTTAGGACATTCATTAAACTCTTATTATATTTTGGGTACTGTGTTAAGGGCTAGGGATGCAAGGAAAAAGTAAACAAGACATTCGCTGCCCTCAAGGAGTTTACAAATTCTTGGGGTGTTAGAAAGATAGGGGAGGAGAGAGGGAGAAAAGGGCTTAAATTTGTAGTTGAATTGTCTGAAGATGGCTACAAATTCAGGTGAAGTCTGAAATTGGGCCCAGAGAAGATGAAAGCCCACTCATCAGAGCCCAATGTGCTTTAGGCAGCAGAAACTCAGTTTCCAGTAAGAATGAAGTGAGAGTGAAATTCAGAGTAGAGGCACTATAGTCTGGAGATGGTCGGGAAATGAAATTAGGACATGAATCTAGGTAATATCTCTTTGTTTGTTGCTTTTTCTTTTTTTTCTCTCAATATAACCATTGGAGATTTGGTGGGTCAAGAAAGGAATGCTGGTGCACAGACATACCCAGAGTTCCCCGTGTTTCCAGGGTTTTTGACATTGGAATGAACTTCCTTCCAGGAGAGGCCAAAAAGGGAAGGGCAGGAACACTGTGAGCCTTCCCGGTCCCTCAAACTTCTCATAAGAGATGATGAACATTTTGAAGGTCAAAAAAGTTTTAAAATATTAGCTATGGACTACTATATGCTCACATAATTTTCAGACTCTCTCCATTTCTGATTTAAATTGAAACTATAAGGGCCAGGTGGAGAAGAGAGAATTAGGCAATAAAACATAACATCCAAGGAAGACATCACCATCATTCTCTACCCCAGGATAAAAGAAACAGCTGCTTCTTATTTATAAAAGAACAAGTAGCTTCCCAGTAGCAGAACAATGCTGAGAAATAATTGTGGATGATGCTCCTACATTTGACATCTGGCTGAACCTCAGAAATCATCATAGTGACTCATCCTTTTTAAATCAACAGTAATGAAGGATATATATCTAACAACCCCAGTTCAAATACTTAACACTCCAATCCTAGCTGTGTGAACATGAGGATATGCTGTGCAGGATTATATCTTTGTTTTATCTTGTGGGGCTTCCTGTCTTCATTGTTCTCCCAGAAACAGCCAATGGATCTATGCCAAGAACATAACATGCACGGAAAGGGGAAAACTTTACTTTTCATTTATCGTATGTGCCACATGTAAATCCACCAATGCTGGATGGCGATGCGGGCCTTAATAGCAGGTCAGAACAAAACAAAACAACCCATTACTGGGATAAAATTAATCCATTTCTTTTTGGAGCCCAGGACACAGCAGAGTGCCAGGGTTTTATCCTCATCCCAGCTGTGGCATAAGCAAATTACCTCCTAATGTGAGGGGAAAAAAAAGCCTTGGTTCATCCTCCATATAAGTCAAACATAAATCTGCTAGTCAAGAATAAGCATGAACAACCTTTCTTAGTCAGCTGGAAATCTTAAAACAAATCGTCTTTTTGAAATAGAGATTGAATTGAATAATAGTTATTTGATAAAGTAGGAACTCTAATTTTCAATAATATTTGACTGGTGCATTTTAGCATCACTCTCTTTTCCCGGTAAGCACTTTTTCTCCTCAACTCACCCATCATGGAATCCTCTTTTATTTAACAACAATGCCCCAATCCCCACCAAAAATGGAGAAGTAAGGAAAGTAAGGAAAACAAACGGATACATTGACCATGTCTGCCAATGTGGAGAGCAAAAGTATGTATACTTCCTCATCAATTCTCTGCCACCAAGGAGGAATGT
The DNA here is from genome assembly GCF_900497805.2 of Vombatus ursinus. Taxonomy (NCBI): domain Eukaryota; kingdom Metazoa; phylum Chordata; class Mammalia; order Diprotodontia; family Vombatidae; genus Vombatus; species Vombatus ursinus. The sequence goes on along the minus strand of NW_020949494.1, from coordinate 16,385 downwards.
TGCATTAATCAGAATTCTAATATGTAGCCTATAATTTTGGTTGCTATGATTTAAAACCATATCTCATCCCATCTTCTAAGATTGAAAAGTTGGACTAGGTTATGATAATTAAGTCAAGGTTATTTGATCCATAATTTAATCCATTTTTGCTAATAAAATCTGTAATTAAAGTGCTCTAGTTTAGGTGGGGTTTCCTTTATCTTTGTTATTGTTTTCATTTGACCACTTCCAATAGTTAGCTTTCATATAGCACTTTAAGGTTTACGAAGTGTTTTTAAGTATTATCTTGTATAGTCACTGCGTGTTTTTGTAGATAATGCCAAGACACTGAAATAATAATAATGATTTATATAATGCTTTAAGGTCTGCAAATCACTTTACAAATATCATTTCATACTCAAAGTAACATGCTGAGGAAAGTGTTATTATTATCCCCATTTTACAGATGAGGAAACGGAGACAGGCTGAGGTTGTAACTTGCCCATGTCACACAGCTAGTAAATGTTTATGGCCAGTTGTAAACTCAATACTTCCTGTCTTTAGTTTATAGAACTCTAACTACTATGCCACCTAGCTGCTTATCATTAGAGAGGTATTGAGGCCCCCGCAAAAATATTTCTGATTATGATTATAATTTCCATAAAGAGAGTAATATGTGGATGGGTCAGATAAAGGAAAGGAAAGTGTGGTCCTCTGGAAATAATGCTCTTCATGAATTAAAATAAATTAAAATAAATGTGAATGCTGAGACTGTCAATAATCTTTGAAAGATTAAGAAAGATGAACAAGGATTTTTGGATTAGAAAAAGGAAAATACAGAGCTAAAAGTCAAAATAGATGAGAATGAAGTATGTAGACTGTATACAAGTGGGCCTGTAAGTTAGGGCCTATCTTAGTTACATGAGAGGAAGGGGATAAGGGAACCTCTATATGTTAAATGCCTACTATACGCTGGGCACTTTGCTAAGCACTTTACAAATATCACCTCATTTGATCCTCAGAAAAACTGTGTAGATTGGAGATATTATTTCCATTTTATATCCTCTCACCTCACAAATTCAATTCAAGTCAGCTAATATATGAAATTCTAAACAGATGCCATACAGGAATGTTAACCTGTTGACTGCACCTGCTACATGTTTGAGAAGCTTGGTGTCTGCACAAGAAAATAAGGAGTAAAATCAAAAATTCAGTTGATCACCGTATGTTAGACTCTTTGCTTTTTGTGGCTGACTTTGCATAAACCCAAGTCTACCTATGCAGGGAAGAGTTTCCCAGAAGACCAACCAAGTCAACCATGGAATGGGTCATATCTGTGTCCTTCTTATTTCCCCCCTCAACCAAATATAATGATCAAAAATCTCAGAGAATAGATATAAAAAAGAGGAAATACATAAGGCCTTCCCTCCCTTTTAATCACTGTCCTAAAATCTTTTAAAGTTAAAGAAATATCCCCAAGAAATATCTAAGTTTTTCTTGTACTAAAAGGGAAAACTGAGAGGCCATCATTGTAGCTGCCCTACCCTCATGCCGTCTGTCTATAGAATTAAAGAACTATACCATCCCTATTGTCTCCAGATAGCTATGAAATATTTTTAATAAATCTCATTTGAAAATATATTTTAGATGTATGTTTCTTCTTTATTCTGCCTAGTATGGGGCACTAAAATCAGTGGTGCAATGGATAGGGTGTTGGACCTAGGATCAGGAAGATCTAAGATCAAATCCTGTCTCAGATATTTATTAGCTATATGAGCTTGGGCAAATCTCTTAACCCTTCTTAGTCTTAATTTCCTCAACTGTCAAATGTGAATAATAATAGCACCTACCTCAAAGGGTTGTTGCAAGTATCAAATTAGGAAATATTTGTAAAGTGTTTGGCACTGTGTCTACATATGGTAAGTATTTAATATATACATGTTCCTTTTTCTCCCTTCCTTCCTTATCATACAATTACAAATATGGAGAGGTCTTTGCTTCCAAATATAGGAACTGAAGTGATGAGAAATTGATTGTCATCTCATTTTAGCACTCAGAGAAAGCCCTCTTTCAAATTATTGCAGTTCTATCCTAATTCAGTTTGAATCTGATTTACATCACAATCTAGAACATTATTAATGATCAGTGGACAACTGGAAAAGGATATGCTGCTTTCAAAGTGATAAAATGATTTATCAAAAATCAGCTCATCTCAAACTGATATTTCCTTTCTGACAGTTTTACTAGCCTTTTAGATTATTCAAATAAGATAAAGAATGTTTACCCAGATTTTTAAGAAAGTATTTGACATGATACTCTTGTAGAAATGATGAAAAGACAGTTCAGTGGACTGAGAACTGGTTGAATGATCTGACCCCAAGAATAATAAGCATTCTCTCAATATCAGAAGTCTTCCAATGGATTGCTTTAGGAATGTGTACTTCGTTCTGTGGTAGTTAACATTTTTATCAATGATTTGGATAACAAAATATATAGTATGCTTAACAAGTTTTCAGGTACATATACCTGAAGCTGGGAAGGATAGTGACAAATTTGGATGGAATGTAAGTTTCTTAAAAGTAAAGTACAGGCTAAAGTTTGCTACCAGACAAGGTACCAAGCATAACCCTGAGAAGTGAGAACAAAGCTAAGTAACAGCTGAGATACCTCTTTGTTGGGCAGTTTTGCCATATTAGGTAGTTAACTTGGAAGTCGGTGTATCAAATGATCCATAGAACATGCTTTAAGCTTGCACCCACTCTTCCCAGGGACCAAGGTGGTATATGTGATATATGGAGAAGTGTTTTCCTGAGGTATTCCTTTTTTGGGGGGGATGTTTCATACTCATGTTCTTGCTATAAATTTTCAGTAAATAACACCTTGTAATAACTAATTGAGGTTAATTAGTTAAATGAAACTAGTGCTAATCACTAGTGTATGACATTGGACAGTGGATGGGATAGATGGTATTAGAAAAGAATAACTCTGCCTACTCAGAGTTACTCCTAGGACTCTGAGGGAGGAGATATAACCTTGCTCAGGAACCTGACAGATCATTATAAGTGTGAATTAGGATAAGGAGTCTCAGAGCTCAAAGCAGAAGGGGGGGGAGTGACATAGCAACCAATTCTTACTGAATTGGTATTTGTTATTGTTTTTTGGGGGAATGGGTATCCACACCTATGATTCCATCAGCAAATGGAGTGATTTCATTTATATAGGGAACCCATGACAAAGATTCTTTCTATTAGTGTCAATCAGAAACTGTTTTGCAACTTCTAGTCTTAAACAACAATTTGGAAAACATGCACAACCAGTACATGTCAGAGGTGAACCTTGAACCCAGGTTGTCCTGAGGCTGAAGACCAACCCTCCACCCACTATACCATATTGCCCCTCTAATGTGAGATTAACCTAAATTTAAAAAGAAACATTGTGCGAGGAAGTAGTAATCTTGTAATTCTGCTTAGTCCAGGAGGGAAAATACAGGAGCCATTGGTGGAACTTGCAAAGGGTTAACTTTGGCTTGATGAAAGGAAAAGACTTCCAAATAATTAAAGGATATCCAAAAGTAGGATAGATTGTCTCACAAGATAGTGAGTTTTTCTTTACTGGAAGTATTCAACAAGGTTGGATAACTACTTGCTGGGTATGGTGTAGAAAGAATTCTTATTCAGGTACCGGTTGCACTAGATGACTTCTCTAAGGTCACTTTCAATCTGAGGTTTTGTGATTGTGATTTAAAGAACAATTAATTACCTTAGGTCTGCCTCTAACACATTCCTCTGTAAGTTCTAACAGTTCATTAGCATGGTTTTGCTCTAGGGGAAGGAAGGAACAATATGAAAACATTGTCTGGGCCTGGAAACTCAGAACTAAGGGTCACTTTATGGAAGTACAGTACAGAAAAGGCTGATACATGTGGGTGGAAGGAGTGAACTGAACCCCAAATTAATTTCCTCTGCTATTTTGCTTAATCTCAAGCCTGAGTTCATGAAAGAGGAACTCGGAATGGTCAGACAAGGCAGAGAAAATGACAGAAATAGAAAGCTATAGTGACCCAGCCCTGAGAGTGTTTAGCATCCAGGAGGAACACTAGTTTAAGGAACACAAGGGAAATAACTGTCAAGTGTCAGGTCAGAGGGCTAAGAGCCTGGCACAATCTATCTTCCATTTTTTACATTAGAAAGGTCTTATGGTCAGGGAGAAAGAATAAAGAATAAATGTTCACTTCCTGGTAAAGTGAAACTTAATTATCTGCTGCCCAAATGTGTAACCTTCACCTAGAGAAATCTGGAATGGAATGCTTTGTGAAGGATCTTGCCAGGTGCAGGTCAGGAGTGATTGTGAGGAAATAAGCCACTTAGAGGAAACAACGAGAGAACCCCAGAAAAGAAAGATTTTCTTCTTCTTCATTGAATACTTTTCTTTTATTTTAAATGTAAACCTTTCATCATTTTCATTACTAAAATATTTTACCAATATAGAATTCTCTCAATTCATTCCACGTCTGAAGTTTTTGTTTTGTTTTGTTTTGGAAAAGTACAGTGGGAGAAGAAATACAAAGAAACCAGAAGTATATAGAATGTGTTCATCCATATTTAATCAGAAAACTATTGCAGTGACCTCCTGCTTAGTTTTTCTGGCTCATCTTTTCCCATTCCAATCTATCTACACAATAGGCAAAGTGATCTTCTTTATGCTCAGGTCCGATCATGTCAGTCATTTACCTACTCAATAAACTTCATTGGGTCAAATATAAATTCCTCTTTTGCCTTTTTAAAATCTCACATCCTGGACCCTACAAATCCTTATACACTCTTCCATTTTTTTTCATCCTATGTTCTAGCCAAATCACATGGCACTTCATCTCCTGTCTCTCCTTGCTGTCTCCCATCCCTGGGTTGCACTCCCTTCTCACCTCTTTCTGATACATTCTTTTACTTTAAATTCATCTCAAGCATAACTTCAAGTTTTCCTCATCCTCCACAAAGCTATTGCTTTTCCTCCCTAAAGTACTTCAAATATATTTTGTCCTGATTCACTAAATACATACATATATACACAAACAAGATTGGTCTGATGAAATTAGTGGAGAAATTCAGAAGCTACTAAATGAAAACCAAGAACTCCATAGGGTTTACCAGCAGGATAATTCACCCAGATTTAAGAAGACAGTATCATGGCCAAATTCCAGAGCTCCCAAGTCAAGGAGAAATTATAGTAAGGATCCAGAAAGAAACAATTTGAAGAGCATGGAGTCAGGATCATACAAAATTTTGCAGTGTCTACCCTAAAAGAAAGGAGGGTTTGGAATATGATACTCCAACCAAGAATCACCTACCCAGCAAAACTGAATATAATTCTTCTGGGAGAGGGGGAAGATATTTAATGAAATAGAGGACTTTCAAGCATTTCTGTTGAAAAGACCAGAGCTAAATAGAAAATTTGACTTTCAAATACAAGGATCAAGTAAAGTACAGAAAGGTAAACAGGAAAGAGAAATAACAAGGGTTTCAATAAGGTTAAAGTGTTTATATTCCTACAAGGGAAAATACTTGTAACTCCTAAGAACTTTCTCATTATTAAGGCAGCTAGAAGGAGTACACAAAGACAGAGAGCACAGGTTTGAGTTGAATATGATTGATAATGTCTAAAAGATAAAATTAAGGGGTGAGAAAGAGAAATACACTGGGATAAGAGGAAAGGGAGAGGTAGAAGGGGTATTTATCTCACATAAAAGAGGCACCAAATACCTTTTACAATGGGAAAGGAAGATGGGGAAACACTTGAATGTTACTTGCATCATAATTAGCTCAAAGAGGGAATAACACACACATTCAGTTGGATATAGAAATCTATTTTATCCTGTAGGAAAGTAGCAGGTGTAGGAAATAAGAGAATGGGAGGGGGGAGGAGCTTATAGAAGGGAGAACAGATTGGAAGAGGCAGTGGTCAGAAGCAAAACCTTTTTTGAGGATGGACAGGTGAAAGGAGAATGAGACTGGGATAAATGGGGGAGGGGATGGGATGTAGGGAAAATACACAGTAATCAGAAATGGGAAAAAAATTACAAGTTTCTTTGATAAAAGATTCATTTCTCAAATATACAGATAACTGAGTCAAATTAAGAATGCAAGTCATTCCCCAGTTGATAAATGGACAAATGATATAAATCAGCAGTTTTCAGATGAAATAACCAAAGCTATTTATATCCATATAAAATGTTCTAAATTATTGTTAATTAAAGAAATTCAAATTAAAGTAACTTCAAGTTACCCTTCTCACATACACCTTTCAGATTGGCTAATATGACAGAAAAGAAAAATGAAAAATGTTGGTAGGGATGTGGGAAAATTGAGACATCGTTGCACTTTTGGTACATACAACTATTCTGTAGAGCAATTTGCAACTATGATCAAAAGGCTATAATACCATGCATACCCTTTGACCCAGCAATACCACTACTAGGTCTGTATTCCAGAGAGATAAAAAAAAAGCAAAAAAAAGCAAAAGGGCTTATATGTACCAAAGTATTTATAGCAGTTCTTTTTTTTTTTCTTGGTGGCAAAGAATTGGAAATTGAGAGGGTGCCCATCAACTGGGGAATGGCTGAAGAAGTTGTAGTATATGATTGTGATGGAATACTATCGTACTATAAGAAATGATGAGCAGGATGCTCTCAGAAAAACTTGAAAAGACTTACATGTACTGATCCAAAGTGAAATCAACTGTGAATGGTTTAGCTATTCTCAGTAATACAATGATCCCAGACAATTCCAAAGAGTTATGATGAAAATGCTATCTACCTCCAGAGAAAGAACTGATGGAGTTTGCATGCTGATTGCAGCATACATTTTTAAAGCTTTCTTTATATTTCTTTTCTTTTTTGGTCTGTTTTCTTTCCCAGCATTACTAATATGGAAATATGTTTTGTATGATTGCACATGTATAACCTATATCAAATTTCTTGCCTTCTCAATGAGAGGTGGAGGGAAGGAAGAAAAGGAGAGAATTTGAAACTCAAAATTTTAAAAGAAAAGAATGTTAAAAATTGTGTTTAAATGTAATTGGGGAAAATAAAATATTACATAAATATATTAAAAAAGAAAATTATCAAAATCACCAAAAAAATATTCTTTACATACTACATGGCAGAATTTTGTTTCTTTTCAAATGATGTTTACTATGATGTGGATAGATAGATGGCCTTGAAGTCTAGAAAACTTGAGTTCAAGTTCTGCCTCTGATTCACACTTACTGTTTGACCTTGGGCAAGTCACTTAATCTCTTAATAGTTCAGAGAATTCTCTAAGACAATATGTAAGTTGCAGAACAATTGCCCATCTGCATAGCAAAAGAAATGTCCTTCCTTAGCAACCCTTTACATTAATTAAATCACAGGTCTGACCAAACATAAGCAAGGCAGTCAATAAACATTTATTAGTGCTTACTATGTTCCAGTTGCTTAAAAGTAAAAAAGATGAACCTTTTTTTTTTGTTTGTTTGTTTTTGGTGAGGCAATCAGGGTTATGTGACTGGCCCAGAGTCACAGAGCTAGTAAGTAGGTGTTAAGTGTCTGAGGACGGATTTGAAGTCAGGTCCTCCCGACTCTAAGGATGGAGCTTTATCTACTGCGCCACCTAGCTGCCCCTAACCCTTTTCTTAAAGGGCTAATTTTCTAACTGTAGTGAGAAGTTATAAATAACCATGAAACAGTATTTGTAAATCACTTAACCCAGTGCTTGAGGGTTCATAATAGGCATTATATTATCAGTTGTTATTATGATTATGATTTATTAACTATGTGTACCCAAAATAGATGCAGAGTAGAGGGAAAGTAACATCAGAAGGAAGACCCTAATAATGTGGGTGGGGGAAGTTGAGGAAGGGGAAAGCCTGGAAAATGCCTTCAACAGAAGCTAGAATTTAAGCTGTCTTGAAGGAAGTCATGGTTAGCCAGGAAGCTGAGTTGAAGAGAGATAGCATTACAGGTAAAAAAGACAGCCAATGAAAAAGCACTAAACTGGGAGATGGAGGGATATGTGTGATGAGCAGCCAAAACGACCCAAATCTGTAATGTTTTTTTTTTTGAGGAAGGCAGCCTTAAATAGATGATTAGCATAGCATTTATACTAAACAAATGGTAGGAAAAATAAAACAACAAAACTAAAAATTAACAAACACCAAGGTATATCCACCCTGAAGGTATACTTGATGGAAAGTATCTATTACCTGACACAACCATTTTAGAAGATTTGAACACTAAGACTGGCATTGGCTCTGGCAATCAAAGCTTCATTCATCGAAAACTAGGATTGAGAAGATTGCTTTCCTATGGGTCATTTCTCCAGGGATAGTTACTGGAATCAAAGAGGAAAATACCTCGTCAAACTCATTTATTGTCACAATTTAACAATGTTAAGCAGCTGTCCATTGGCTATCTACTGGGAATTTCACTTACATCTAATCACAGAGTCTTCATTATTGACTCATTCATAATCAGCCCTTTATTACTTAACTTGATTCTTGAGATGAATAGCCTAGGCCAGGTGGAAAGTAATCATTTCTCTCTTAAACTTCATTTGACCATTAATATGAGTCTGGATGTGTATATAACAAGAAATGGTGGCATTATGGCAGTAAGGAGGTTAAGATGGAATGATTTTATGATTAACCTTCTGAGGTCTGAAGGATTTACTACATTCTGTTCACATTCCCTTTGGGAAGAACATCCCGCTGTAACAATATATTAAGAATTTGTAGACAGTCTGAAATCAGCCTTCACTCCCTAACTCTTAGAAGTCAGAGGACATAGCCACCAATCTCTTAAATATGATAGATGGTCAGGGAGCCAAAATACTCTTCCCAAATTATAAAAGGGCACCAAATGAAAATTCAGGTAAAGCTATTAAAATTAATACAAATGTATTATTCATTCAAATGAATCAATCACTTTATCAATCAACAAACATTTATTAAGCAATTACTATGTACCAGACATGACACTAGACACTGGGAATACTTAGACAAAAACAAAACATTTTCTGCCCTCAAGGAGCTTACAATTTATTGTGAGAAACAATGAGTGCAAATTAAATACAAACTATATAGAATTCACATTTTTGGAGGGAGACATGATGATAGAGGTGGTAATTAAGTGGTAATTAATTTTAAATTTAATATAATAGGATCCTGAAACTTGCCACCTCTGTGACCTTGAGCAGGTAATTTAATCTCCGTGGGTCTTGATTTCTCCATCTGTAAAAAGAGGGAGTTAGATTTGATTTTAGTTCCTTCCAATTCTAAATCTTTGATCCTACAATCCAGTAGTTCACTAGCATACTACTTAATAGAGCTGACCCTAGATTCTTAAAGGCTGTGATAGAGGAGTATAAGTTTTGTCTGGTTTTGTACTGGAAAGGCTTTTAGTATAAGCCTAGTGATGGAATATATGTCTATTTAAGGAACAGCATAGCTAAAAGCGGGGAGATATCATCAAAAGGCTGTCCTTAGGTGATTTTTTTTCTTGCCATTGCAAATCATGATAATTATTATACCAGCGACTCCTCTTAGCCTATTTCATGACATGGACCTTTGTCAATTTGGTAAAAACTATGGGCTCCTTCAGAGGATAATGTTTTTAAATGCATAAAATAAAATATAAGATTACAAAGCAAACCAATTATTTTGAAATACAGTTTCTCTCTCTCTCTCTCTCTCTCTCTCTCTCGTTCAAAGACACTAGTTTAAAAACCCCTAATTTAAGTGAACTCTAAAGCTTTGGGAATCTATTTTGGTGGGATGATATCTACACAGATAAAATCAAAGCCATTTTGAAGTATTAATTCAAATTCATTTAAATAAACATTCACTAAGCACCTAATATGTGCAAAACAGATAATGGACAAAATGGTCATGGTTTTCAAGTAGTTTGATGAGCCTTAGATTTTTCTCTCCATGACTTGCTTTCTAGGTCTGTTGTTTTTTTCAAGGAGATATCTTACATTTTTTTTTAAATTGTTCTAGTATTTCTTGCCTTATGAATTCTTTGATTTCTGTTTGGTCTATTCTGCTTTTCAGGGAGTCTGTTGAGTTGGGTAAGGTTTTACAATTTCTCTAAGAAACTGTTTATTCTCCTCCTAAGGAGGGTTTTTTTGTTTGTTTGTTTGTTTTTCCCCAGAGCTCTCATTTCCTTTCTGATGCTTCTCTGTACAGAGGTATGAAATTCATGGTGTGCAGATCAAAAGCAACAGAATCTGAACCAGGTTAAAATATAATTGGAAAATGTTTAACAAAATAAATTAAAAATATAATACAACTTAGATAATATTAATTTATGGTTTTCTAACTTAAAATGTTACCAGTTGCAAGGATTTTTTGAAAGTTTTCCACCATAGTGCATTCATTCAATTTATAATAGCAAAGCACCTAATGGCTGCAATGCTTTCCCTCCTCATCTCCATTACCTGGCTTATCTGGATTTCTTAAAGTTTCAGTTAAAATCTTATCTTGTAGAAAAAGACTTTCCTGGTTCTCCGTTAATGCTAGAGCCTTCCCTCCTCAACCAAGTAATTAAAGCCTTCAAAATCTGACTTTTATCTTCTCAGTCTTATTTCACATCCTTCACCTTCACTCACTCTACATGCCAATCACAGTGGATTACTAGTTTAAGAGGGAGATTAAGGATGAATACATAGATTTGGTGACCTAGCTAATATGTACATGAAGTGAAAGTTTAACCCAGATTTTCCTAACTCCAAATGCACTGCCCTGTCTGCTAAACCATGGTTGCCTCTCCTTTCATTTCTTCTTCTGTTAACATCCTTACATTCCATCAAAATCCGTTGAAAAGGCTAACTTCTCCATGAAATCTTCTCTGATCTTTCTCCTCCCTGTAAGAGAAATGGATTTCTACATCCTCAGATTTCTTATGACATTTTGTCTAGAACTGTCATGTCTTGTGTTTTTCCTACTTGTGTAAATGTCTTGTCCACTTGATTTGATTGTAATCTCTTCAAGGGTAGCGATTAGTGATTTTCATCTTTGTATTCTCATTATGCATCTTATATGTAATAGGTAGCTATGTGGCACATTGGATAGAATGTCAGATCTGAGATCAGGAAAACCTCAGTTCAACTCCTTCCTTAGACTGTTACTACCTAAGTGACTCTGGATAAGTCTGGGCAAGTCTTTCTGTCTTTCCCAGTTTTCTTATCCGAAAAAATAGGTACATTATTAGCACATACCTCAAAGAATTATTATAAGGATATAATGAAGTAATATTTGCAAAATGCTTTGCTAACCTTGAAGTGCTATGTAAATTTTAACTATTATTAATAAATACTTGATGAATTCTATTGACTAGAATGGGATGTTGCTACTTTCCCACCCCAAAACCTTCATTAGCTCTATAGAATAAAATCGAAGCCTGATATTTAAAGTTTTCTATAATCTGATCTGACTCTTATTGGTTCATTCATCAATAAGAATTTACAAAGAGTATTATGTGCCAGGTACTTGGGATGCAGAGAGAAAATCCAAACAATCCCTATTCTCAAGGTAACTGCATCCTATTTGGAGGAAACAATATGGACATAGCTAAGTAAATATAAGATACAAAGTAAGATTTTTTTTGGACCAGGGCATGAGTAACTGCAGGGATCATCGGGATAGGGCGGTGTATTGTAAGACATAGCACTTGAGCTTATCCTTCAAAGAAGATATTCTATAAAGTGTAAGTGAAGGAATGTGAGATCACTCATGAAATTTCATGGAAGAAGGAGAGGGAATGTTATTTTTGGGGAAGAGAAAGCAAGCTAGTTTGACTAACATATAGGTTCCACTTACAGCTATGCTTTGGATTTTCTGGACTTCAAATCTCTATTGAACTCTCATCCTGAAACCTTCTTTAGTGCATGGTGCCTCCTCACTCTGGAACATCACTCTGCTATGCTAAAACCCTTCTCCCTTTGGTGAAATCTTCCAGAAGTCTCCATTTTGGAGAGGGATCCAGGTCAGTTATCCTTCATTTCCTTCCCTTCTGTGCTTCTGAATTTCCAGCCTTTAATGCTATGGTCATTTGTGGGTACTTTACCCCCAACAATTGCACTTTTCAGTTTCCTTTTAAATGTTGTATTTCCCCATTAGATTGTAACTTTCTTGGAGGTAGAAACTATCTTCCTTTTAAATTATGTTTGTAGCCCCAGAACTTAGTACAGTACCTGACACATGTTGTTAAGTCATTTTTCAGTTGTATCTGACTCTACATGACCCCATTTGGGATTTTCTTGGCAAAGATGCTACAGTGGTCTGTCATTTCCTTCTCCAGATCACTGTACAGATCAGGGAACTGAGGCAAATAAAGTTAAATTAATTGCCCGGGAGCACACCGCTAGTAAGTGGCTGAGGCTGGATTGAACTCATGAAGATGAATCTTCCAGATTCCAAACACAGTGCTCTATCCATTACCTTGCCCCACACACAGTAAATTCTTAATAAATGTTTATTAAATATCCAGGCTGCTATACAAAGTTGAGTAATATTAAATGCCAGATACTAGTATATTTATTTTCTCCTAGATGCAAGGAGCAACTATTGGAGTTTCTTGAGTAGGAGAATGACACACTTAGAACTGTGCTTATGGAATGTGAATTTTACAACTGTGTGGAGGTTGAACTGGAGAAGGGAAAAACTGAAGGCTGGAAAAAAAAACAATTAGGAAGCAACTGCCATAGTCCGGATGAGAGGTGATGAGGTCCTGAACCAGAGGTGGCTCTGCTAATGGACAGAAAGAGTTGATTGTGAGAGATGTTGTACAAGTTGAATCAGCAACACTTTGCAGATACCTGGATACGGAAAGGTGACAAGAGAGGAAGAGTTGAGTGTGATTCTAAAATGGTGAATCTAGGTGACTTGAAAAGTGGTTTTCGTTCTCAATAGAAATAAAGAAGTAGTTAGGGAAAGCCAAGGTTTGAGAGGAGATAGTGATCATTGTACTCAAGATTTTGAGTTTCAGATGTCTACATGACATCTAGTTGGAAATGGCAGTTGGTTATGAAGGAGATTACATAATAAATGATTATCAAATTGAATTCATTAAACTGAATAAATTCACAGTGGCAGATAATCAAGTTATCATACTCTAATTCAGGACATATACAACAGCCAGTGATGAATTTATATGACTGTGGTTAAAAACAAACAACAACAACAACAAACCTTTTCTTTAAAGAATGGTAAATGTAAAAGTAAAGAATATATGAGTAGAAAATTAGATGTATTATCAATCCTATATTTTAAATATTTTAAATGGCAAGGTCCCATGGAGATTTTATTTACAGGAAAATGATTAACAAATAAAAAAGGTGTGTATGTATGAGTGTGTAGATATATGTGTATGTATAATGTGTGTATGTTATATATACACATATATACATATACCATAATAGATATAATTGACAGGTTATAACTATGATGGGTGAATTCAATTATCTAGACCTATCCTAGTGGGTTTTTCTCTGCCAAAAGCAGATGAGCTAATAAATTCTTTACTTTTCTTATAATTTCATCTTTAATAAATTGGATGAAGGGAACTTTTATTCCATACTTAAATCTGAGCAATAAAGAAGTAAATCAGAAATTATAGGCCCTCTGGGAGTCATTGATCATGCCATCTGAGAGTCTGTGATGGATAAGGAGGAAAATGTAGAGAAGAGTTTGATGTATATCATGCACTATAAGAGAAACAATTTCAAAGGGTTCAGAAATAGGAGAGCTAGAATCCCATGACTGGAGATGCTAAAAGGAAATCCAGCTAGAAAGAAACAGGTTATCAAAAATGTCCTTCTGCTCACACAGTTAAAACTGATTTTGATAAGGAATGAAAATGGGAGGTGTCTAAATAGACTAATATGGTTGCAGGAGATATTCATGAATAAGCTCAAGCTGTTTTTTATGACACATTAAAAAAAAATTGAAGTAAAGTCATGTAACTTGAGAGTGAGTAACAAAGAGAGGGGAGGTGCTGTGAGAATAACCCCAGGAAGGCTGAAGCACCATATAAGGTGATACTGATAATGAATATTAAAGATAACAAAAATTAGAGCTATTTAAAAATGTTTATGTGATAAAAATAAAGTAGCAGCTAACATTTATATGACAGTTAAGATTTCCAAAGTACTACACATATGTTATTTTATTTTAGGCATGTAATGTATGCTTGTTCCCTTCTCTTTTATCCTGACAACAACCCTGGGAGGTAGGTGCTATTACTATCCTCATTTTGCAGATAAGGAAACTGAGACTTAGGGGTCGCAAAACTAGTAAATGTCTGAGGCAGAATTTGAACTTAGGTTTTCCTGATTCTGGGTCTGATTTTCTTTTTTTTTCTTTTTCTTTTTTTCCCTTTTTTATTAATTTATTTTGATTTATCAACAATCATCTCCATAAGCTTTTGAGTTTTACATTTTTTCTCCCTCCCCAAGAAGGCTTGCAATCTGATTGATACAGGCTATACATATTCTGGGTCTGATTTTCAAGCCACTCCTCAGCATAGCTCTCAAGGGAAGTCAAGAGAGAAAGCTTGTTATAATAGATAGAATTCTGAATTTGGGGTCAGGAAATCATAGATTTAAATTCCATCTCTGATGCTAGTATTACGCTTGAAGGTATGGAATTGTCTATCATTCCTTCCAATGCTCCCACAATTTAACAAGGCAAAATTTTATAGTGGGTTCTAGTCACTGGAGACACTGTGGAGTATAAATACCCCTGTTCTCTTTCTCTGGGTTTTCTCTCACTCCCTCAACATGTTTTTACATTGGCTAAGTTCCCAGAGGTAGACTGCCACCACACATTTACATACAGACTCTCTCAGGCTCCTAGGGGTAACCATGTTCAGCAGAAATATACTCCCCTGCCTCATCACGGTAGCTCTTAAAACTGCATCCAATGTATTTTCTATCTATACAACTAGCGTCTCACAATAATGATCTTAATAGTTTACAATGGGACACGAGTCACCCTCTCAGTCTCATCTTCCTCATCCGCAAAATGGTGATAATAATGCCTTTGATAACTACCTCCCATGGTTGTTGTGAGGCTTAAATGATATTCATAAAACATTTTATAAGTATTTAAACGCTATATGAAAGGTCATTATAATTATTAAATGTATAAGCTTTCAACTTGGAGTGAATGAAAAAATAAGAAGGAAGAAGGATTAGGCATACGATTTTATTGGTATGAGAAATTCCCAGGGAAGAAATTCCCTGGTTAATATTGTCTCTGTAACATATCATTAGAGAGTTATCTAGAACACAGAGGTTAGATGACTTGACTATTGTCTTTAGTATGTGTCTGAGGTGCTACTTAAACCCTGGACTTCTTCTTTTCCAGGATGGCCAGAGAGCCATCTCTATCCATGGTGATATGATGTTTCTAGGATAGGAGGTTTAAAAAAAAATGAGATTTACTCCAATCTTGTCTTTTTTGTATTTTCTCTACAAAAAAAATCTGAGATAGAAAAACAATATTGGTTAATAGGAAAATGAATCTCAAGATAGATTATGAAAATGTTGAAATCACCTAGCTCAGGGGTGGGAAACCTATGGCCTCGAGGCCACATGTGGCCCTACAGGTCCTCAAGTGTGGTCCTTTGAATGAATCTAACCCCTGGCCTAACTTCTCTCAATGCAATAGGTTAACTGGTTTTGGAAGAATTGAATTCCAAGGTTATGAAAGAACTTGGGGATATGATTGCTGAAATTCTGTTGCTGGTATTGGTTTTTTTGTTTGTTTGTTTGTTTGTTTGTTTTGTTTTTACAGTGGGTCAACAAAACATCATTGTTTTCAAATGATCTTCAATTGCTTTCAGTTAACATGGAGGGCACATGCAAAGGCAGATTCAAATCCTTCAACCCAAACACCAGTACATAATCCTAGTCAGAGGCAATGATACATAATGCAAATAATGCTGGATCTTAATTCAGGAGAGATTTGCAATCTTGCTTCTAATAATTATTATCTATATGACCCTAGGCAAGTGACTTATCTACCCAGAGCCTTAGTTTTCTCATCTGTGAAATGGAGATAACATAGACATCTTACCTCCTGCAAGAAGCCTTTCTAAAATGTCCTAATGCTAGTGTTCCCTCTATCTCCATTATATACAATTTATACTCATTTATACAGTTGTTTGGACTATGTTCTCATTGGGAAGAGGGCCATTTTTCACCTTTTTGTATCCCCCATGCATCACATAATGCCTAGCACATAGTATGTTCTTAATCAATGCTTGTTGACTATCTTTTTCAGAAAGTAAAAAAAAAAAACAATGATTTTAAATGATAGTAGCTGGTGTGTGTGTGTGTGTGTGTGTGTGTGTGTGTGTGTGTGTGTGTGTG
>NW_020949493.1:0-1152 GCF_900497805.2 Vombatus ursinus | reverse complement strand
ATCTACATAGTAATGCTTTCCTAGCTAGAGGTTATATAGAGGCTAGAATTATCATCTTTAAGGGATACTTAAGGAATATCTTCCCTGAAGTAGTCTGCTATAGGTGATTTCTGAAATAACTTGCAACTCCCACAGTTGGCAATTGTAGAGTTGTGACTCTGGAAATATGGGAACAGGCTTTGGGGATAGATTCCACCAAACAAAGGCTTATAAGCATAAATTTATCTGGACTCTGGCCAATCTAATCAAGTGGACTTTATGAAGAAAACACACCATAGAAATGAATTGAAATTAGAAATTTTATGTATAGGTACAATGTAGAAAGATTAATAGTACAAATGTTCAGAAATTCATAGGAGATAAAAACCAACATAAGACACAACAATAAGATCCATGGCCTCAAATAAGCCAGGGACAATTGGCACCTGGGAGAAAGGTTGGGAATGGAATAATGGAGGAGATTTTTGAGGCAAATGGGGAAAAATAACTGGGGTTGGTATAGATTATTGGTGGGCTGCATAATCAAGAATGTTGTAGGGAGATGCTTCACCATGGGGCAGTGTCTTCTCTGACATCTGAAATAATAGGCATTGTTCTGGGAGTGAGGTATAATGGGAAAAAAAGGAATCCATGGCTCTACAAGGCAGTGGTAGAAATTGCCTAGAGGGGAGAACCTAGAATGTATAGCTTCAAAGTTTTGATTGCAAGAGGAATAAAGAAGATAGAGAGAGGCTAGATAATCATAGGGGTCACAAATCAGAGAATATGGGTCTAGAGAAGATGGGTAATAAAGATAATGAGAGAAATCTTTTATGGAAAGGGATGCAAAAAATGAAATAAAAAAACCTAATGAACAGGACTATTCGAAGGGAGAGGAGGAAGGGGAAATCTACTTGACTGAGAAGAAAAAAGGAGGAGGGGTGGAAGGATTCTATAACCAAATAAAAGCAGGAGAAGAAAATAAACAAAACCCCAAGATAAAGGAGTAACAGAATAGAGTAGGGTATCAGGGATGAGAGGGAGAAATCAATGGGAATAGGGTCACCTTAAAAAAGTTTAAGGTAAAGTAACTGAAAAATACAGTTCTAAGTTTACAGCAGAAGAGGGGGGGAAATCATAACTTGAAAAAAATTAGACAGATCAAAGTAAATA
>NW_020949492.1:0-6959 GCF_900497805.2 Vombatus ursinus | reverse complement strand
GATCTGTTTTGTGAATTTGTATATGTGTGTGTGTGTGTGTGTGTGTGTGCATGTGTGTTGGAGTTTGGGGGGGGATGAGTGAGGATAGGGAACAGGAATTAGGGACACATACACATATATATGTTGTATCTATATGTATATTGTGTGTACATACATGAATATGTATGTATATGTGTATACACACACACAAGTGAGAAAAGAGAGAATGGAAGTTTGATTTGTGTGCTGCACAGGCATGAGTATGTGTATGTATGTGTACATGTGCACACACACATATATATGCATACGCATATCTCCATATCTATCTATCTATCTATCTATTGACCCCTTCTTTCCACCCCACCTCAAACAGCTGCTATATTTTTTCTGTCTATAATCACCCAGATGGGGGTGGGAGCAGTGTGTGAAAAGCACTGAACTTAGAATAAGAACGTCTAAGTACCAAGCTCAGTTCCATCCATTGTAGGGTGAGTAATTAACTCAACCTCTCAGTGCCTCATTTTCCTCAACTCAAAAATAATGATGATGGCATATGCAGTGCCTGTTTCATAGAGGTTCTTGTGAGTTTTTTATAGTAGTAATGGTACTAAGAATCTCAGAATCTGAGAATTGGAAGGCACTTCAGAGGCCAGCATGCTAAAGCCAAGAGTTAATCATTTATTCAGTGAGCTAAGTGGAAAGCATTGACAATTTTTGTTTATTTTTAAATAGGGCAATGATGTGGTCATAGTCATAGTCTTAAAGTAATACTGATTCCTTTGAGTTTCCTATTAGTATCTATTTTGAGAGGTAGCATAGCATAGTATCTGACCCCGGAATCAGGAAGGCATGGGTTTGAGTACAATCTCGACCCTATATTGGCTGCGCAAATCTCTTAATCTCTGTGTCCTCCATCACCTCCCCTCAGCAGCCCCTTAAAATTATAAAAGTTTCCTGACTCTCTTCTGGGCCTTCTTTCTCTATAGTCTTTCTTTTGGTGAACTCATTAACTTTGAATGGCTCTGCCATCATCTCTATGCAGAAGTGTCCAACATCTATTTATCCAGTCCATCTTCCTCTCTTGAACTCCATTCCCTCATGACCACCTGCCTATTGGACTTCTTCATCATCTGATGATCAACTGATCATCCCACAGGCATCTCGAAATCAGTATGTCCCAAGCATTAGTGCTTATACTTTCCCCTAAACCATTCCCCTCTTCCTAACTCCCCTAATTCTGTTCAGGGGGCTCAGGTTTGCAAACTCAGAGTCATTTTCAGCTCTTCCTTCATCTTCATCATTTCTACTCAATCAGGTGTTCATTTTCTCTTCAAAAGATCTTCTGTATCTGTCCCCTTCTATCCACTCAGATGACCACCTCAGGCTCTGGCCACCTTTCAACTGGATTACTACAACAGTTTCATGATTAATCTCACCTCCAGTGTCTCCTTTCTCTAATCTACCATCCATGCGACTGTCCAATGGATATTTCTGAAGCAAGGAAGTGACATGATCAGACCAATGCTTTTGCAATAGCAATCAACAGCTTCAGGGTTTCCATCTTTTCTCTGGGGCAAATAATAGATTCTTTTGTTTGTCACTTGAAGCCCTTCTCCAGTTGATTCCAGCCTAACATGCCAGGCTTGTTGCATTTCATTGTATGTGGTACACTTTACATTCTAATTGGGCTTTTTATCGTACATCCCATTACTCATGGCCTCTATGAGCTTTGGCCCAGGACTTTTGCCAATGCCTGGAATGTGATCTCTCCTCATCTCTGCTTATAGAATTCTTTAGCTTCCTTCAAGACACAGCTCAAATATCGATTTATGATCTGGTCACTTGTGTTCTGCTAAAGCAATAAGTGAAATGAAAATATTTTTAAATAGTTTAAATAGTTTTTTCGACAAATTGTAAATTATACATGTAAAAGGTTTGGTTTATACACAAATACTTAATAATTTTCTTGTTCGTGCTGCTTTGAAATGCCCTGAAAAATTTCAAAACAAGTCATAGTCTATGTGGGGTGAATAAGACTACTAAACAGTGAAGAAAAAAAAAGTAGGGCAAAGATCTAGCCTGTCTACTCCCCCCCCCCCCCCCCCCCCCAGAAGGCGCTAGTGTCTTTTGCCCAGAAATTACTTTGTATAGCATTTGAGTGTGCACACACACACACACACACACACACACACACAAATGTAAGTTTTTGAGGACAGGGGTTATTTCCTTTTGCTGTATCCTCAGAACCTACAACAACTCTTGGAATATGACAGGTAGTTGTTTAATGAATGAATAAATGAATGTTACAGACAAGGAGTGATTTTCCACATACTAATGAGGTCACAGGTAAGGACCAAAACACTTTTTAAAAAATTTTCTATATGTCTCCTAAGCAATGAGGGTCAAAATTGTTTGGAGGATTTAATATTGCTTTTTAGACTACGTGGTTTTTGAGAATGTCTGATTGATAGCACCCAATAATTGTCCCATGTTTTGACAGTAGATAGGGTTAGGAAGCCCTTTGAGAATTCAGAAGAGGGGTAGCTAGGTGGCACAGTGGATAGAGCACTGGCCCTGAAGTCAGGAAGACCTGAGTTCAAATCTTCAGACATTTACTACCTGTGTGACCTTGGGTAAGTCACTTAACACCAATTGCCCCCCCAAAAAAACATCCCCCCAAAAAAACCAGAGAATCCAGAAGAGAAGAGTTACATGGAATAATATTAGAATGTTAAATAATATTAGAATGTTAAAGCTGTCAGAAAACTTAGATATCATTCAGCCCAACAGATGGGTAACAAGTTTACTGAGAATCGTAGCAACACAACTAAGGCCACACAAATTGTTCACTCATATAGTCATTTATTTATTCAATATACATTCATAAAGTGTCTACTATGTATCAAGCTAAGCACTGGGGATACAAGGACAAAAATGAAACAGGAATTTACAATATATTCTAAACAATGCTGACCCCTTTAACATTAACTTGTCTTTGATTCTTATATGTTTTGTATAAAGCAATGTGGTATATCACATGGCAGCCAGCAAGACCTGAGTTCAAATTCTGCCATTGACACATACTGACTGTGCAACCTGGGTGAGTTGGTTAACTTCTTATTTCCTGCCAGCAACTTTCTAAGACAGAGGTGTCAAACTTGCTGACTACAAAACTCTTTAGTGTGACCCAAACCAGATTTCAATGTAATTGAGAAATGTTTAACAAAATAAATAAAATACAACATAACATAGATAATGTTAATTTGTAGTTTTCTAAGTCAATATGCAAACCAAAGGTTCTATTTGAGTGACACCACTACCCTACAGAGAAGGCACTAGCATTGCTAGAGGTAGTTTCCTCACTGGGTAGTTCCCTGTCCCAATGAAAGCATGGGTCCAGGACCTATCCCTGTGTCTTACGTGTGCCCATACACAGTATGTTCTTGTTACCTCCTCCGTTAAAATGTAAGCTCTTTAAAATAGGGACAGTTTCACTTTGTCATTAGATGCCCACCACTTAGGATGGTGCCTGGTGCATCACAGGAGTTTAAGAAATGTTCTTCAACTAATAAGTGGAAGCAGAGTGAGGTCTGAGACTCAAGTCTTCTGGTCTAGTCAAGGGTCTTTTGTACTAGGTGTGAATCTAGGTAGGAACAAGTTATCAGAGTAGGCAAAAGGACATGTAAAATGTCACCATCGTTCTAGCTAATGACCAAAAGAGAAAGTTAAGAAAAACAAAACACTTCCATCACAGGTGAGTGAAAAAGAAAGCCTTTGCTATTGGATTAATTAAAGGGTATTGAAAAGAAATCACCAAATGTGTGCTAATGGAAGTATGATACAAACATAATTTAACTAAAACACAAAGCAAGTGAAGAATGGAGATGTTAGCCTAGGAATGGGAATAAAGCTCTGGGTTCCTCACTGAATGGAAAATATTTTCCATTAAAGTCATGTGCATTCTCTACATAAGAGTCAAGCATTCCCAAATTAACTTCTGAAAGACTACTGAACATACACCTCAGAGTCAGGATGCTGGCGAGAACAAATCTAGTTTCAGATGAGGAATTCCATCACTGACAAAAGAGGGTTATTGTCTCACCAACTGTGAAAGTCCAATAGGAGAAAACTCCTTCCCAGACATCCAACTCACAGACTACCTTGTGACAATGTGTGCAATTTGTGAGCCAAATAGCTACTGGAAATAGTATGTCAGAGGGAAACTGGAAGATGATAAAGTTCAATAGGGGTGTTATCGAGTCTTCCTTCAATGTTCATTCCCAAATAAAGCTGAAAAATTAGACATGAGAGATGCAAGGAACTTGAGAGTTTATCAATGAGGAAACTGAGGCCCAGTGAGAAGGGAATCACCCATAGGCAAATAACTACATGGCAGAATCATTATAGAGCCCAGACCCTCTGATTTTAATTTCATTATTTTTTCTGCTAAGCAAGGGTGGGGAATGTGCAGCCTCAAGGCCACATGTGGCCCTCTAGATCCTCAAGTGTGGCCTGTTGACTGAATCCAAACTTCACAGAACAAATCCATTTAATAAAAAGATTTGTTCTGTCAAATTTGATTATTATTGACCACCAAATGCATAAAATATTTAACTTTTGATATATACTCTGAGGTCCAATATAACTATGCTTCTAATAATGAGGCATCCTCTAATTGAATGTAAGTGCCTTGAGGTCAGGAATTATTTCATTTTTTTTGTCTTTATGTGGCAGTGTGTAGAATGGCACCTTGAACATAGTAGGTACTTAACAGGTACTTAAAAAATGCTTGTTGGTTTATTGAATTATTCCACATCATATACTTGTCTTATGACAAGCTTGTGGTCTATTAAACCTTCCTCTATAAAATCTTTTTTTTCTTATGAACTTTGCCACCTTTCCAGCATCTTGTACCTGTGCCAATTATTATCTGAGCCCATGTGCAGTACTTAACACTAATCTATATGAAATTTCAGCTTGTTAGATTCAGCTCGTTGTTCCAGCCTATAGATATCACTTTGGATCCCAAGTCTTCTGTTCAAAGAGTTAGCTATTCCTCTGCGTTTTATCATTTGCAAATCCCATAAGCATGCCATCTATGCTTCAATCATGTAATTAACAAGCATTTAGTAAGCACTTATTATATACCAGACACTTTACTGAGGATCTAAAGACAAAAGAGAAACCAAGAAAAGTCTCCTGTGGAAAGTCAGATTTTCCAAATTCAACAAACACCATTAAGGCCTCATTGTTTACTAGGAAGTGCAAATTATAAAGAAAGCAAAGCTCCAGCCCTTCTGTAGCTTAGTCTATCTAGTGATTAACGTCTTAGAGAAAAATTAAAGCATCAAAAAGAGAAACACATGACCCTTCACTAGGAACAGAACTCAACTCAAAAAGTATTTAGTAAGCACTTTTTTTATAGGCAAAGGACCTCATTTAGTATTGATATAATATCTATTCATCAATGTCTTTTGGATCAAGTAATTCTTTTTGGGGGTCAAGTAATTTAACCAGTTCTGGATCTATATAATCATATTTCATAGTCAATTATAGCTTCTATTATGTTCACAGGGAAATTGCCAGAGAGTTTGTTAAATTTCCTGCTGAAATCTAGGCATACACTGAAGTGGTGCAAATCCTTTTTTTTTTTTTTTTTTTTTTTGAGTCAGGTGCTGGGAGTAGCTTCTGGAAGATTTTGGCTTTCCTCTTCAGCCCTTCATTTTATTAGTCTCTGAGAGTTAGCATGGGGTAATTTACATAACCAAACCCAGTTGACCCAAGATGGGAACAGAAAGAGGAAAGATAACTAGAAAGAGAATAGGAATGCCTTCTTTGAAAAACTCCAAAGATTCAGTGGGAAATGCTGCTGTGAGATGATAACATCAGCCAGAAGAAAACATCATTCCTGCTGGGAGCAAAGGTACAGAGCAGTTGAAAATGAACTGTCAGGAGCAGAGACGGTGGCACAGTCAGTCATCAAAAGGGAAGAGTGAGTGAAAGAATAACTCCTTGCAGAGGGCTGACATGGAAGACCAAATCCTGTAAGACACCCGCCCCCCAAGGTAGTACTACAAATAACAAAAAAAATACGTCTTTGGAGGAGGGGAGTGGTCTAGGGGATCAAAGGAATGGGGTGAGGAATCACTTGAACCACTATGGACTTCAATGTGACTCTTGGCTATCCTTTATAATTTAAATAATTTTAGACTTTAGGCCTTGTAAGTCTAAGTGCTTATAAGAAGAGATGGTGGATTACCCCGGAGAAGTACCCAGTTCTGAAGTTCCCACATTTTTCTTGGGCAGGAGCAAAGAAACAGAGAAGTGAGAAGTTCCCAACCTATATCTGGTCATAAGTTGACTTTAGGAGGAAGTGACTTGCCTAGGGTCACACAGCTAGTAATTGTCTGAGGTTGGATTTAAACTCAGATCTTCCTGACTCTAGGCCCAGCACTCTATCCACTGAACCACCTAGCTGTCCCTACTTAGCACATAGTAAGTGCTTAATAAATGCTTGTTTCCTTCTTCTTTTCTTTCCTTCCTCTCTCTCACTCCCTCTTTCTCTTCTTTTCTTCCTTCCTACTTTCCTTCCTTCCCTCCTTCCTTTCCTTCACCGGGAATTTATCATCCATTTCCTCATATTGCTCAGATTAAAAAAAAAAGATTCTTTTATCATGATTTCTTTGCTCTCTCTCTCTCTCCTTTGAGCCACATACTAATGCTTTACATTAGGCTTCTCACCTCTGGCTCTGAGGATTCACACAGGAACGCATCTTACTGATATGCAATGCTACTCCATCATCCTTTTATCTAAGCTACTCCTTTGAATAAGCTATTGCCACCACATAGACTTGTGTCTCTGTGTCAACAAGCCTTTGTGATGACTTTGAGTTTTACTTCTTCCTCTTTGTTTTAAGATAGCTTTTATTTTGTTGCAAAAGTTACTTGGAATCACCTAGCTATTCTGTGAGAGAGATAGA
>NW_020949491.1:0-1151 GCF_900497805.2 Vombatus ursinus | reverse complement strand
ATCTACATAGTAATGCTTTCCTAGCTAGAGGTTATATAGAGGCTAGAATTATCATCTTTAAGGGATACTTAAGGAATATCTTCCCTGAAGTAGTCTGCTATAGGTGATTTCTGAAATAACTTGCAACTCCCACAGTTGGCAATTGTAGAGTTGTGACTCTGGAAATATGGGAACAGGCTTTGGGGATAGATTCCACCAAACAAAGGCTTATAAGCATAAATTTATCTGGACTCTGGCCAATCTAATCAAGTGGACTTTATGAAGAAAACACACCATAGAAATGAATTGAAATTAGAAATTTTATGTATAGGTACAATGTAGAAAGATTAATAGTACAAATGTTCAGAAATTCATAGGAGATAAAAACCAACATAAGACACAACAATAAGATCCATGGCCTCAAATAAGCCAGGGACAATTGGCACCTGGGAGAAAGGTTGGGAATGGAATAATGGAGGAGATTTTTGAGGCAAATGGGGAAAAATAACTGGGGTTGGTATAGATTATTGGTGGGCTGCATAATCAAGAATGTTGTAGGGAGATGCTTCACCATGGGGCAGTGTCTTCTCTGACATCTGAAATAATAGGCATTGTTCTGGGAGTGAGGTATAATGGGAAAAAAAGGAATCCATGGCTCTACAAGGCAGTGGTAGAAATTGCCTAGAGGGGAGAACCTAGAATGTATAGCTTCAAAGTTTTGATTGCAAGAGGAATAAAGAAGATAGAGAGAGGCTAGATAATCATAGGGGTCACAAATCAGAGAATATGGGTCTAGAGAAGATGGGTAATAAAGATAATGAGAGAAATCTTTTATGGAAAGGGATGCAAAAAATGAAATAAAAAAACCTAATGAACAGGACTATTCGAAGGGAGAGGAGGAAGGGGAAATCTACTTGACTGAGAAGAAAAAAGGAGGAGGGGTGGAAGGATTCTATAACCAAATAAAAGCAGGAGAAGAAAATAAACAAAACCCCAAGATAAAGGAGTAACAGAATAGAGTAGGGTATCAGGGATGAGAGGGAGAAATCAATGGGAATAGGGTCACCTTAAAAAAGTTTAAGGTAAAGTAACTGAAAAATACAGTTCTAAGTTTACAGCAGAAGAGGGGGGAAATCATAACTTGAAAAAAATTAGACAGATCAAAGTAAATA
>NW_020949490.1:0-6959 GCF_900497805.2 Vombatus ursinus | reverse complement strand
GATCTGTTTTGTGAATTTGTATATGTGTGTGTGTGTGTGTGTGTGTGCATGTGTGTTGGAGTTTGGGGGGGATGAGTGAGGATAGGGAACAGGAATTAGGGACACATACACATATATATGTTGTATCTATATGTATATTGTGTGTACATACATGAATATGTATGTATATGTGTATACACACACACAAGTGAGAAAAGAGAGAATGGAAGTTTGATTTGTGTGCTGCACAGGCATGAGTATGTGTATGTATGTGTACATGTGCACACACACATATATATGCATACGCATATCTCCATATCTATCTATCTATCTATCTATCTATTGACCCCTTCTTTCCACCCCACCTCAAACAGCTGCTATATTTTTCTGTCTATAATCACCCAGATGGGGGTGGGAGCAGTGTGTGAAAAGCACTGAACTTAGAATAAGAACGTCTAAGTACCAAGCTCAGTTCCATCCATTGTAGGGTGAGTAATTAACTCAACCTCTCAGTGCCTCATTTTCCTCAACTCAAAAATAATGATGATGGCATATGCAGTGCCTGTTTCATAGAGGTTCTTGTGAGTTTTTTATAGTAGTAATGGTACTAAGAATCTCAGAATCTGAGAATTGGAAGGCACTTCAGAGGCCAGCATGCTAAAGCCAAGAGTTAATCATTTATTCAGTGAGCTAAGTGGAAAGCATTGACAATTTTTGTTTATTTTTAAATAGGGCAATGATGTGGTCATAGTCATAGTCTTAAAGTAATACTGATTCCTTTGAGTTTCCTATTAGTATCTATTTTGAGAGGTAGCATAGCATAGTATCTGACCCCGGAATCAGGAAGGCATGGGTTTGAGTACAATCTCGACCCTATATTGGCTGCGCAAATCTCTTAATCTCTGTGTCCTCCATCACCTCCCCTCAGCAGCCCCTTAAAATTATAAAAGTTTCCTGACTCTCTTCTGGGCCTTCTTTCTCTATAGTCTTTCTTTTGGTGAACTCATTAACTTTGAATGGCTCTGCCATCATCTCTATGCAGAAGTGTCCAACATCTATTTATCCAGTCCATCTTCCTCTCTTGAACTCCATTCCCTCATGACCACCTGCCTATTGGACTTCTTCATCATCTGATGATCAACTGATCATCCCACAGGCATCTCGAAATCAGTATGTCCCAAGCATTAGTGCTTATACTTTCCCCTAAACCATTCCCCTCTTCCTAACTCCCCTAATTCTGTTCAGGGGGCTCAGGTTTGCAAACTCAGAGTCATTTTCAGCTCTTCCTTCATCTTCATCATTTCTACTCAATCAGGTGTTCATTTTCTCTTCAAAAGATCTTCTGTATCTGTCCCCTTCTATCCACTCAGATGACCACCTCAGGCTCTGGCCACCTTTCAACTGGATTACTACAACAGTTTCATGATTAATCTCACCTCCAGTGTCTCCTTTCTCTAATCTACCATCCATGCGACTGTCCAATGGATATTTCTGAAGCAAGGAAGTGACATGATCAGACCAATGCTTTTGCAATAGCAATCAACAGCTTCAGGGTTTCCATCTTTTCTCTGGGGCAAATAATAGATTCTTTTGTTTGTCACTTGAAGCCCTTCTCCAGTTGATTCCAGCCTAACATGCCAGGCTTGTTGCATTTCATTGTATGTGGTACACTTTACATTCTAATTGGGCTTTTTATCGTACATCCCATTACTCATGGCCTCTATGAGCTTTGGCCCAGGACTTTTGCCAATGCCTGGAATGTGATCTCTCCTCATCTCTGCTTATAGAATTCTTTAGCTTCCTTCAAGACACAGCTCAAATATCGATTTATGATCTGGTCACTTGTGTTCTGCTAAAGCAATAAGTGAAATGAAAATATTTTTAAATAGTTTAAATAGTTTTTTCGACAAATTGTAAATTATACATGTAAAAGGTTTGGTTTATACACAAATACTTAATAATTTTCTTGTTCGTGCTGCTTTGAAATGCCCTGAAAAATTTCAAAACAAGTCATAGTCTATGTGGGGTGAATAAGACTACTAAACAGTGAAGAAAAAAAAAGTAGGGCAAAGATCTAGCCTGTCTACTCCCCCCCTCCCCCCACCTCACAGAAGGTGCTAGTGTCTTTTGCCCAGAAATTACTTTGTATAGCATTTGAGTGTGCACACACACACACACACACACACACACACACAAATGTAAGTTTTTGAGGACAGGGGTTATTTCCTTTTGCTGTATCCTCAGAACCTACAACAACTCTTGGAATATGACAGGTAGTTGTTTAATGAATGAATAAATGAATGTTACAGACAAGGAGTGATTTTCCACATACTAATGAGGTCACAGGTAAGGACCAAAACACTTTTTAAAAAATTTTCTATATGTCTCCTAAGCAATGAGGGTCAAAATTGTTTGGAGGATTTAATATTGCTTTTTAGACTACGTGGTTTTTGAGAATGTCTGATTGATAGCACCCAATAATTGTCCCATGTTTTGACAGTAGATAGGGTTAGGAAGCCCTTTGAGAATTCAGAAGAGGGGTAGCTAGGTGGCACAGTGGATAGAGCACTGGCCCTGAAGTCAGGAAGACCTGAGTTCAAATCTTCAGACATTTACTACCTGTGTGACCTTGGGTAAGTCACTTAACACCAATTGCCCCCCCAAAAAAACATCCCCCCAAAAAAACCAGAGAATCCAGAAGAGAAGAGTTACATGGAATAATATTAGAATGTTAAATAATATTAGAATGTTAAAGCTGTCAGAAAACTTAGAT
Organism: Vombatus ursinus; assembly: GCF_900497805.2. Taxonomy (NCBI): domain Eukaryota; kingdom Metazoa; phylum Chordata; class Mammalia; order Diprotodontia; family Vombatidae; genus Vombatus; species Vombatus ursinus. The sequence continues at coordinate 4,207 of NW_020949490.1, read as the reverse complement.
ATCATTCAGCCCAACAGATGGGTAACAAGTTTACTGAGAATCGTAGCAACACAACTAAGGCCACACAAATTGTTCACTCATATAGTCATTTATTTATTCAATATACATTCATAAAGTGTCTACTATGTATCAAGCTAAGCACTGGGGATACAAGGACAAAAATGAAACAGGAATTTACAATATATTCTAAACAATGCTGACCCCTTTAACATTAACTTGTCTTTGATTCTTATATGTTTTGTATAAAGCAATGTGGTATATCACATGGCAGCCAGCAAGACCTGAGTTCAAATTCTGCCATTGACACATACTGACTGTGCAACCTGGGTGAGTTGGTTAACTTCTTATTTCCTGCCAGCAACTTTCTAAGACAGAGGTGTCAAACTTGCTGACTACAAAACTCTTTAGTGTGACCCAAACCAGATTTCAATGTAATTGAGAAATGTTTAACAAAATAAATAAAATACAACATAACATAGATAATGTTAATTTGTAGTTTTCTAAGTCAATATGCAAACCAAAGGTTCTATTTGAGTGACACCACTACCCTACAGAGAAGGCACTAGCATTGCTAGAGGTAGTTTCCTCACTGGGTAGTTCCCTGTCCCAATGAAAGCATGGGTCCAGGACCTATCCCTGTGTCTTACGTGTGCCCATACACAGTATGTTCTTGTTACCTCCTCCGTTAAAATGTAAGCTCTTTAAAATAGGGACAGTTTCACTTTGTCATTAGATGCCCACCACTTAGGATGGTGCCTGGTGCATCACAGGAGTTTAAGAAATGTTCTTCAACTAATAAGTGGAAGCAGAGTGAGGTCTGAGACTCAAGTCTTCTGGTCTAGTCAAGGGTCTTTTGTACTAGGTGTGAATCTAGGTAGGAACAAGTTATCAGAGTAGGCAAAAGGACATGTAAAATGTCACCATCGTTCTAGCTAATGACCAAAAGAGAAAGTTAAGAAAAACAAAACACTTCCATCACAGGTGAGTGAAAAAGAAAGCCTTTGCTATTGGATTAATTAAAGGGTATTGAAAAGAAATCACCAAATGTGTGCTAATGGAAGTATGATACAAACATAATTTAACTAAAACACAAAGCAAGTGAAGAATGGAGATGTTAGCCTAGGAATGGGAATAAAGCTCTGGGTTCCTCACTGAATGGAAAATATTTTCCATTAAAGTCATGTGCATTCTCTACATAAGAGTCAAGCATTCCCAAATTAACTTCTGAAAGACTACTGAACATACACCTCAGAGTCAGGATGCTGGCGAGAACAAATCTAGTTTCAGATGAGGAATTCCATCACTGACAAAAGAGGGTTATTGTCTCACCAACTGTGAAAGTCCAATAGGAGAAAACTCCTTCCCAGACATCCAACTCACAGACTACCTTGTGACAATGTGTGCAATTTGTGAGCCAAATAGCTACTGGAAATAGTATGTCAGAGGGAAACTGGAAGATGATAAAGTTCAATAGGGGTGTTATCGAGTCTTCCTTCAATGTTCATTCCCAAATAAAGCTGAAAAATTAGACATGAGAGATGCAAGGAACTTGAGAGTTTATCAATGAGGAAACTGAGGCCCAGTGAGAAGGGAATCACCCATAGGCAAATAACTACATGGCAGAATCATTATAGAGCCCAGACCCTCTGATTTTAATTTCATTATTTTTTCTGCTAAGCAAGGGTGGGGAATGTGCAGCCTCAAGGCCACATGTGGCCCTCTAGATCCTCAAGTGTGGCCTGTTGACTGAATCCAAACTTCACAGAACAAATCCATTTAATAAAAAGATTTGTTCTGTCAAATTTGATTATTATTGACCACCAAATGCATAAAATATTTAACTTTTGATATATACTCTGAGGTCCAATATAACTATGCTTCTAATAATGAGGCATCCTCTAATTGAATGTAAGTGCCTTGAGGTCAGGAATTATTTCATTTTTTTTGTCTTTATGTGGCAGTGTGTAGAATGGCACCTTGAACATAGTAGGTACTTAACAGGTACTTAAAAAATGCTTGTTGGTTTATTGAATTATTCCACATCATATACTTGTCTTATGACAAGCTTGTGGTCTATTAAACCTTCCTCTATAAAATCTTTTTTTTCTTATGAACTTTGCCACCTTTCCAGCATCTTGTACCTGTGCCAATTATTATCTGAGCCCATGTGCAGTACTTAACACTAATCTATATGAAATTTCAGCTTGTTAGATTCAGCTCGTTGTTCCAGCCTATAGATATCACTTTGGATCCCAAGTCTTCTGTTCAAAGAGTTAGCTATTCCTCTGCGTTTTATCATTTGCAAATCCCATAAGCATGCCATCTATGCTTCAATCATGTAATTAACAAGCATTTAGTAAGCACTTATTATATACCAGACACTTTACTGAGGATCTAAAGACAAAAGAGAAACCAAGAAAAGTCTCCTGTGGAAAGTCAGATTTTCCAAATTCAACAAACACCATTAAGGCCTCATTGTTTACTAGGAAGTGCAAATTATAAAGAAAGCAAAGCTCCAGCCCTTCTGTAGCTTAGTCTATCTAGTGATTAACGTCTTAGAGAAAAATTAAAGCATCAAAAAGAGAAACACATGACCCTTCACTAGGAACAGAACTCAACTCAAAAAGTATTTAGTAAGCACTTTTTTTATAGGCAAAGGACCTCATTTAGTATTGATATAATATCTATTCATCAATGTCTTTTGGATCAAGTAATTCTTTTTGGGGGTCAAGTAATTTAACCAGTTCTGGATCTATATAATCATATTTCATAGTCAATTATAGCTTCTATTATGTTCACAGGGAAATTGCCAGAGAGTTTGTTAAATTTCCTGCTGAAATCTAGGCATACACTGAAGTGGTGCAAATCCTTTTTTTTTTTTTTTTTTTTTTTGAGTCAGGTGCTGGGAGTAGCTTCTGGAAGATTTTGGCTTTCCTCTTCAGCCCTTCATTTTATTAGTCTCTGAGAGTTAGCATGGGGTAATTTACATAACCAAACCCAGTTGACCCAAGATGGGAACAGAAAGAGGAAAGATAACTAGAAAGAGAATAGGAATGCCTTCTTTGAAAAACTCCAAAGATTCAGTGGGAAATGCTGCTGTGAGATGATAACATCAGCCAGAAGAAAACATCATTCCTGCTGGGAGCAAAGGTACAGAGCAGTTGAAAATGAACTGTCAGGAGCAGAGACGGTGGCACAGTCAGTCATCAAAAGGGAAGAGTGAGTGAAAGAATAACTCCTTGCAGAGGGCTGACATGGAAGACCAAATCCTGTAAGACACCCGCCCCCCAAGGTAGTACTACAAATAACAAAAAAAATACGTCTTTGGAGGAGGGGAGTGGTCTAGGGGATCAAAGGAATGGGGTGAGGAATCACTTGAACCACTATGGACTTCAATGTGACTCTTGGCTATCCTTTATAATTTAAATAATTTTAGACTTTAGGCCTTGTAAGTCTAAGTGCTTATAAGAAGAGATGGTGGATTACCCCGGAGAAGTACCCAGTTCTGAAGTTCCCACATTTTTCTTGGGCAGGAGCAAAGAAACAGAGAAGTGAGAAGTTCCCAACCTATATCTGGTCATAAGTTGACTTTAGGAGGAAGTGACTTGCCTAGGGTCACACAGCTAGTAATTGTCTGAGGTTGGATTTAAACTCAGATCTTCCTGACTCTAGGCCCAGCACTCTATCCACTGAACCACCTAGCTGTCCCTACTTAGCACATAGTAAGTGCTTAATAAATGCTTGTTTCCTTCTTCTTTTCTTTCCTTCCTCTCTCTCACTCCCTCTTTCTCTTCTTTTCTTCCTTCCTACTTTCCTTCCTTCCCTCCTTCCTTTCCTTCACCGGGAATTTATCATCCATTTCCTCATATTGCTCAGATTAAAAAAAAAAGATTCTTTTATCATGATTTCTTTGCTCTCTCTCTCTCTCCTTTGAGCCACATACTAATGCTTTACATTAGGCTTCTCACCTCTGGCTCTGAGGATTCACACAGGAACGCATCTTACTGATATGCAATGCTACTCCATCATCCTTTTATCTAAGCTACTCCTTTGAATAAGCTATTGCCACCACATAGACTTGTGTCTCTGTGTCAACAAGCCTTTGTGATGACTTTGAGTTTTACTTCTTCCTCTTTGTTTTAAGATAGCTTTTATTTTGTTGCAAAAGTTACTTGGAATCACCTAGCTATTCTGTGAGAGAGATAGA
>NW_020949489.1:0-8213 GCF_900497805.2 Vombatus ursinus | reverse complement strand
GAAAGAAAGAAAGAAAGAAAGAAAGAAAGAAAGAAAGAAGAGAAAGATGTTTATCAATTGCAGAGTGCTAAACATACTATGGTATATGGATAAATCAATATGAACATGAATCAATAGATGAATAAATAAACAAATGATTGAATGAAAAAGCATTTACTAAGTGTACTTTATGCCAAGAATCTTTCTCAATGCTGGGGATATAAATAGAAAAGACAACAACAACAACATTGATCTAACCTCTGAGGACACATATATGAGCAAAAATAGTTCCTCCCTTCAAAGAGCTTACAATCTAATTGGGAAGACAATACGTAAAAGAGAACTGAAAAGAAGGGAGAGGGAGGCGTGCAGATATAATGGTGACATCTAAAGAATAAAAGATAGCTGGTCTGTGATCTTCCTCAAAATAGAGATTCAGGGTGTAACTCACCAATGGGAGAAGGAGGCCTCTTCCATAGAGGGAAAAGACAGCTGTAGCACACTGGCAAATACAAAGTATAGAGAGTTCCTGATTTCATTATAATAGGAGGAAACAACATATATAGGAAAGTTTAACTGCCAAGTAGGTAGGAAGACTTTGTGACCCATAGGGGTGCAACTACAGACTAGATGGTAAATCCTGTTGGTCCTTAGGGCTCATCAGCAGACAGATGGCAGTGATAAGTGGGCCTGGAAGGCAGAGTGGCTGGGCAAATGGTAAGGCCAAGCTATTCAGAGGGTTCAACAGTAAGGTTGATGGAAAGATTGCAAGGGCATCCCTTTGTTCATCAGAAAATATATGTGACTCAGAACCTTGTTGGGCTCCATCTAGTTGTAAATGGACTCACAATGTGCATCAGCTCTGATGCTGCCATTGCCCCCACACACTCAACTTCCATGCCTTGTCACTCCCACATACCTGGGAGGATGTATAGAATGTATGACTGTGATCAGAGCAAGACCCAGACACTGACATGACTGAGTTTTTCCTGTCACCAGCTGAGGAGAAGGAAGCTGTGATGATGGTAGCAGAGGCAGAGGAATCAACAACTAGGTTCATGGGGACTGAGACTGCAGTCACCACACAACAGTTGTTTTAACTCAGGGTCTGCCATTGCTGTAGGTGTTCCCTAACTCTAATGGGAAGAATTAAAAGATCCTCCTAATTGCAAACATCTTACCAAGAAGAGAGGAGGGATGTTCCACCCCAAGGTTTCCCCCACAAATTAAATTGCAGGTATAATATAATAATGGAATATTATTGAACTGTAAGAAATGACAAATATGAAAAATATAGAGAAACTTGAAAAGACATATGAATTGAGGTAAAGTAAATTAAACCAAACAAGGATCCTATAGAAAATGATTATTACAACATAACTTGTTTGAAAAAAAGGAACTTAATGCTATGAATTATATAATCAAGCCTGGCCCTGAAGAACAGATACAAAAAGGCACCTCATTCACTTCCTTGTGAAAGTAGAGAACTATGTGTATGAAATGTTTGATATATTGTTAGATTAGATTGCGGTATTATTTAGTTTTGCTTTCTAACTTTCTGAGGTTTATTATGGCAAAGTATGGCCTTTAAGGGTGGGGAGAAGATATACTTAAAAATGTAGATCATGTATAAACAAAATATTCCAATGTTTCCTTTTTTAATAGAGAAACCTTAAATGCCCAGTCATTGGATAAGGGAAGGAAACATTATTAATGAGGGAGGAGACTTTTCCTATTTTGTTCCAAGAGGAATGGTCTATATGTTTCTTAGACCTGTGGCTAGAGGGGATTTTCCCCTGTAGAAGAAAAATCTTTGCTTTTTGAAATACAGAGCAAAGATACTCCCAGAAAACTAATGCCCTCAAGTTTAATTATATTTTAAATTCTCTCTAGCTTAGGACTAATAACTCTATGTGGGTTGAATAGTTTAGATCCCAATTAGGAATCCTGTCTCCTCAAAATAATGTGAAGGGAGCTCTACCATAGAAACCTCACAGAGCTGTGTGGATTCATTGTGTATCTTTAAAGAATCCCATATTCATTGTCTTTACTGCACAAATAATGTTGAAGCAAGTAGAAAGATCTTTAGTGATGGAAACCCCCTTTATAGAGCTTCAGTTCTGTACTCCTGCATGTTGTATTTATGTCTTGGGATGACTTCACCCCAAAAGGAAGGAATCACACCCCCAGTTTCATTCTGATCCTACCACAGACTCTTGAGAAACTCTTGAAGTTTAGTTTAGTTTCGTTTTTTTTGTTTTTTTTTTCCATAACTGGGGCCTCTTTAAAGAGATTGACAAAGAACCCTTCTAGAAATTTATACAATATACAAAATAGATCCAGTATAGGACAGGTATTTATTTCTTCTCCCACAAAAAAAAAATTCCCAAAGACAATAATCATTTATGACAAATACATCAAGTAAGATACAGTAACTCAATATTTTCCTGAAAGGATTATAACTAAAGTATTAAAATAGGAAATATTTTGTAGGACTGGTTCATAGACATTTCACTTTAATTTTTGATCAACACTATATTAGCAACTCAATCAAGATTTCTTTTTAATTTTAATTTTTATTATTATTTATTTTTATTCATTTATTTTAAGCAAATGGTAAAACAAATACACAATAAGAAAAGAAAAAGAAATATATTATGAACTTAAATACAAAATAAGAAAGGAAAACAAAGATCACCATGTGCACAACAGAACACTAGAGCATTCAAAATATACAGCAATGAATTTCCATTTCAAGAAAGCCTATATAATAAATACTACACATTGTGTTCAGAGCTGTCCATCTTTTTTTTGTTTCCCTTTGAGTTTTCGTCTGTTCTCTGTTGTGCATTTTTTACTTTGTTCTTTTCCCCCCCCTCCCCCTCCCCCAAGAAGGGTACAATTAAGCAGGAGAAGGCTACAGTTAAGTATAGAGATCTATCTATAAACCCATAGAGTAGATAGATATGTACATATGCATGTATGTGTGTATATGTGTATGTATATGTATATGCACATACATATATGCACATTCACACATATAAATACTCTTTACACATATACAAACATATATGCATACATATAGACATATATCAATACACTTACATACACATACATATACAAAGATATCTATAACCATACACATATACATTCATATGCATCCACATAAGATAGTATAATACTTGTTTATGCTCTGTTTCTCTGAAGGTGGATAATATCTCCCTACGTAAGTCCAAGTCTATCTTTCTAAATCTACCAACTAATATTTTTCTAAATCTAAATCTACCAACTCATCAGTTCCTATACCACAGCAATATTCCAACCTTAAACTGTCTGGTTATTTTAAATAGTCTAAGACAATACTGATTAATATGGCCGACATATAGTGTAGTTTCCCTATTTTTCTCTTTTGCTTAAATCCGTTTTAGTTTTAACTTTGTCTGAGATCATGATTACTATTCCTTCTTTTTTTTCCTAGTAAATTCTACTCCTGATCTTTATTTTATGTTTGTGTGTATCTCTTATTTCTTATCCCTCCTGACTCCTCTGCTTTATTTCTACCCACAACCTTGCCCTTCTATTACTTAACTAACCCTGCTCCAAGGATCCCTCCTCTATCCACTCCTCCACCCTTTTCCCTTGCCCTCTTGTTTCCATTTGAATTTAGAAGAATTATAGTCTTCCAAATTCATGTTGTTCCCTCTTTATCCCATTCCCAGTAATCTAGACACCTTTCTATACTTTCTATATTTATAAAGAAATAAGAGGGTGAGGGAATAGGATGGGATTCCTATTCCCTTACCCTCTTATTTCTTTATACATTTAGAAGACATATTCCCTTCTAAATGTATATATTGTTCTCTCTTTAACCCAGATCTGAGTAGAGTTCCTTCTAAAAGTCCCTCCCCTTCACTATTCCCTTAGCCTTTTATTCCTTTTCCAAATGTATATATATATATATATATATTTTCCTCTTTAACCCATTCCTGATGAGAGTGGGGTTCCAGAACTACTAGCCCTCCTCTCCCATCTAATTCCTCTCTGTCAATTCTCCCTCCCACACCTCATTTGTATAAGATAATTATTCTTTTTCCCTTTCCCTAGATGGCATAACTTTTTAGAATCACATCAACTCAGTTTTACCCCAATCTTTCTTTTCAGCTACCCAATTACTAGCTGCAATCTTAAACATATAGTTTACATTTCCTCGTATAAAAAGTAAACAGTGTGTTCTTATTAAGTCCCTTGTATTTAGTTTTTGATGCTTACCTTATATTTCTTTTGGATCTTATATGTATTTCAATTTCTCTATTAAATTTTGCAAGCCTTTCTGCAATAAAATCCAGAAAGTCTGGCAATTTATTAAATGTCCATTTTTTTTCATTCAGGATTATGCTTAACTTTGCTGTGAGATATTTTTGGCCATAACCCCACTTATTTTGTTCTTTGATATATAGTGTTCCAAGGCCTGCAATCTTTTAGTGTAACTGCTGCTAGGTCTTGCATGATTCTAATTGTGGTTTTGCCATATTTGGATAATTTTTCCTTGTTTCTCATAATATATTCTCCTTCTGCTGGGGGTTTCAGAATGCAGCTATGATATTCCTATAGGTTTTCCTTGTAGGATCTCTTTCAGGTGGTGATTGGTGTATTTTTTTTATTTCTACTTTCTGGTTCTAAAGCTTCAGGACAATTTTATTTAATTATTTTCTTAATTATTGTATCAATGTTCTTTTTTATTGTAGATTTCATGTAGTCATGTTTTCTCTTCATGATCTATTCTCTAGATCAGTTGTTTTTCTTATGAGGTATTTCACATTCTTTTCTATTTTTTCATTCTTTATATATTGTTTAATTATTTCTTGGTCTCTTATAACTTCACTGGCTTTCCCCTGCCTAGTCCTAAATTTAAAGCAAGCATTTTCTTCCTGAAGATTCTGGATCTCCTTTTTCCACTTGCTCAACTTTCTTTTCATAATCTTCTTGTTTTTCTTGGATTCTTTTTATTTTTTTATTTTTCCTCAATCTCTCTCATTTGATCTTTAAAGTCTTTTTTAAGTCCTTCTATGAATTCTTTTTGGACAGGTGACCATTTGATATTACTCTTTGGGATAGAGGAGGCTTTTTTTTGTTGTTCCTTCAGTATTGTCCTCTGAAGATAAACTCCAGTCTTCTTTATTTCCATAGTAAATTTCTACGGTTGGGTTCTTTGTCCTTTGCTTGCTCATTTATAGCAACTTCTTGTAATCACCTCTAGTCCTGGAGCATGTAGGATGGTGTCTTTGGCCTCAGGTCCTCCTTCAGTTCTCCCCTCTGGCCTGGAACAGATAACAAGAACTCCACCCTCCAGTAAATGTAAGCCCCACTGCTTCTGCACTCACTGGTCATGTTCTGGTTCCTTCTTGCCCAGAAATGTGTATGGGCAGCAAAGCTGGGCCTGGTGTTCCTTTTCAGCAGAGGTTCCCTCAATCTTCCCCCACTCAGTTGCTAGACTCCATATACTGTGCAGGAGATGAAAATTCCTGTGGCTGGGGATGAGGCTATCTCCCAACCCAGCTAGTCCCAGGGCTTGCCACTGGCTGTTTCAGGGGAACTAGCTTGGAGGTGTTTACACTTCACAGGAAATAAACCTCATTCCTGGGTTTTATCTTCTATTTTTCTCCTGTTGTCCTGGGAAGACTACTGTTCTGCCTCAATTCTTCTTTATTTTTATTTCTCTACATTATCCCTGAGGCAGTATTTTGTTTTGTTCTTGAGGGAAATCTGGAGAGTTTGCCATCTACCCAGAGTCCTTCTTCAATCAAGATTTCTATGTTCTGAGAAACCAAGACATAGTTTGGGTTCATCCTCCTGGCAGTAGTCATATTTTCCTATAAGAAGTTATAGATTGAAGGTTGTAAGAATCTGACACCTAAGGAACTTAGAAATCCTGAGACAGCTACCAGCCTCAGAAGGTCCACCTTTCAGAAATTATGTTAGGTTTCCTTTGATAAGGAAAAGAAACACACAGTAGAAGAAACATTTTAGGGCTTGAGAGCCTGTCTCAAATTCACATGCCCTCAGATCCATGTGAGGAGGGGATGGAAAGAAAAGAAATTCATTCCACCCCTCCTATTCATGGAAAATTCAAAGAACAGTTGTCAGAATCCCAAGCCTCACATTCAAAATGTAGGATGAAGAGATCAAAAGGGCACAAAAGGGGGTGGAGCCAAGATGACAAAAGGAAAGCAGTGAGTTGCTTGAGCTCTCCCTCAAACCCCTCCAAATACCTATAAAAAATGACTCTAAACAAATTCTAAAGCAGCAGAACCCACAAAAAAACAGAGTAAAACAAATTTCCAGCCTAAGACAACCTGGATGACTGATCAAAAAGGTATATTGCACCGGCTGGGAGAGGGGCACAGTGTAGTGTGGGCGCGCAGGCCGCAGTGACCCTGGAGCAGGCCTCAGAGGACTGAATTGCTGGCAGCTGTGGTGATTTCCAGACTTCTCAACCCAGGAACACCAAAGACAACTTAGAAGGTCAGTGGGAAAAGTCTGTGACTGAGGTGAGAAAAGAATCTAGGTCTCAGCTGCCCCAAGAGCAGCGGCTGCCTCCTGAGCTTCCAACCCACAGACTGAGGGGGAATCGAGTGGCTGATCAGAGGGGGATTACAAGGATCTCTTTGCCAGTGCTGAGGCAGAAATCTCTTGCTTTGCCCATGCTTGGATCTGGGTCACAGTTCTGAGGGGTGGTCCTGGGGCAAGGAAGAGTGCTGGCATGGTGGAGCTTGTTATGGCTGTGGAGAGGAAACACCCCACTTTAGAAGAAATGAAAATTTACAGGTCCTTAGAAGTATCTCTGAAAACAGCTGTACAAACCCCTGAAGCTTAGGACAGTACATTCTCCACATTGGAAACAGACTCTTACCTTAACAAAGAGTTTAAAACTCAAGTAATTGGTTGAGTTCATGAGCAAGCAGTGCAAAAAGAGTCAGACTATATTATCTTACTTTGGTGACAAAGAAGATCAAAACATACAACCAGAAGAAGAAAACAAAGTCAAAGCTCCTACATCCAAAGCTTCCAAGAAAAATATGAATCAGTTCCAGGCCTTGGACGAGCTCAAAAGGGATTTTGAAAAGCAGGTAAGAGAAGTAGAGGAAAAACTGAGAAGAGAAATGAGAGTGATGCAAGAAAATCATGAAAAGCAAGTTAACAGCTTGCTAAAAGAGACACCAAAAATACTGAAGAAAATAACACCTTAAAACATAGCCTAACCCAAATGACAAAAGAGGTCTAAAAAGCCAATGAAGAGAAGAATGCCCTAAACAGCAAAATTGGACAAATGGAAAAGGAAGTCCAAAAGCTTACTGAAGAAAATACTTCCTTAAAAATTAGAATAGAGCAATTAGAAGCTAATGACTTTATGAGAAATCAAGACACTGTAAAACAAATCCAAAAGAATGAAAAATTAGAAAACAATGTGAAATATCTCATTGGAAAAACAATGGACCTGGAAAATACATCCAGGAGAGAGAATTTAAAAATTATTGGACTATCTGAAAGCCATGATAAAAAAAAAAGAGCCTAGACATCATCTTTCAAGAAATTATGCAGGAAAACTGCCCTGATATTTTAGAACCAGAGGGCAAAATAGAAATTGAAAGAATCCAACTATCTCCTCCTGAAAGAGATCCCCAAAGGAAAACTCCTAGGAATATTGTAGGCAAATGTCAGAGTTCCCAGGTCAAGGAGAAAATATTACAAGCAGCCAGAAAGAAACAATTCAAGTGCTGTGGAAACACAATCAGGATAACACAAGATTTAGCAGCTTCTACATTAAGGGACTGCAGGGCATGGAATATAATATTCCGGAGGGCAAAGGAGACAGGATTACAACCAAGAATCACCTACCCAGCAAAACTGAGTATAATTCTTCAGGGAAAAAAAAATGGTCATTCAGTGAAATAGAGGACTTTCAAGCATTCTTGATGAAAAGACCAGAGCTGAATAGAAAATTTGACTTTCCAATACAAGACTCAAGAGAGGCATAAAGAGGGAAACAGGAAAGAGAAATCATAAGGGACTTATTAAGATTGAACTGTTTACATTTATCCATGGAAAGATGATATTTGTAACTCATGAGACCTTTGTCAGTATTAGGGCAGTTAGAGGGGAAAAAATTATATGTTCATATATGTAGATATAGATAGATAGATAGATAGATAGATAGATAGATAGATAGATAGATA
>NW_020949488.1:0-8214 GCF_900497805.2 Vombatus ursinus | reverse complement strand
GAAAGAAAGAAAGAAAGAAAGAAAGAAAGAAAGAAAGAAGAGAAAGATGTTTATCAATTGCAGAGTGCTAAACATACTATGGTATATGGATAAATCAATATGAACATGAATCAATAGATGAATAAATAAACAAATGATTGAATGAAAAAGCATTTACTAAGTGTACTTTATGCCAAGAATCTTTCTCAATGCTGGGGATATAAATAGAAAAGACAACAACAACAACATTGATCTAACCTCTGAGGACACATATATGAGCAAAAATAGTTCCTCCCTTCAAAGAGCTTACAATCTAATTGGGAAGACAATACGTAAAAGAGAACTGAAAAGAAGGGAGAGGGAGGCGTGCAGATATAATGGTGACATCTAAAGAATAAAAGATAGCTGGTCTGTGATCTTCCTCAAAATAGAGATTCAGGGTGTAACTCACCAATGGGAGAAGGAGGCCTCTTCCATAGAGGGAAAAGACAGCTGTAGCACACTGGCAAATACAAAGTATAGAGAGTTCCTGATTTCATTATAATAGGAGGAAACAACATATATAGGAAAGTTTAACTGCCAAGTAGGTAGGAAGACTTTGTGACCCATAGGGGTGCAACTACAGACTAGATGGTAAATCCTGTTGGTCCTTAGGGCTCATCAGCAGACAGATGGCAGTGATAAGTGGGCCTGGAAGGCAGAGTGGCTGGGCAAATGGTAAGGCCAAGCTATTCAGAGGGTTCAACAGTAAGGTTGATGGAAAGATTGCAAGGGCATCCCTTTGTTCATCAGAAAATATATGTGACTCAGAACCTTGTTGGGCTCCATCTAGTTGTAAATGGACTCACAATGTGCATCAGCTCTGATGCTGCCATTGCCCCCACACACTCAACTTCCATGCCTTGTCACTCCCACATACCTGGGAGGATGTATAGAATGTATGACTGTGATCAGAGCAAGACCCAGACACTGACATGACTGAGTTTTTCCTGTCACCAGCTGAGGAGAAGGAAGCTGTGATGATGGTAGCAGAGGCAGAGGAATCAACAACTAGGTTCATGGGGACTGAGACTGCAGTCACCACACAACAGTTGTTTTAACTCAGGGTCTGCCATTGCTGTAGGTGTTCCCTAACTCTAATGGGAAGAATTAAAAGATCCTCCTAATTGCAAACATCTTACCAAGAAGAGAGGAGGGATGTTCCACCCCAAGGTTTCCCCCACAAATTAAATTGCAGGTATAATATAATAATGGAATATTATTGAACTGTAAGAAATGACAAATATGAAAAATATAGAGAAACTTGAAAAGACATATGAATTGAGGTAAAGTAAATTAAACCAAACAAGGATCCTATAGAAAATGATTATTACAACATAACTTGTTTGAAAAAAAGGAACTTAATGCTATGAATTATATAATCAAGCCTGGCCCTGAAGAACAGATACAAAAAGGCACCTCATTCACTTCCTTGTGAAAGTAGAGAACTATGTGTATGAAATGTTTGATATATTGTTAGATTAGATTGCGGTATTATTTAGTTTTGCTTTCTAACTTTCTGAGGTTTATTATGGCAAAGTATGGCCTTTAAGGGTGGGGAGAAGATATACTTAAAAATGTAGATCATGTATAAACAAAATATTCCAATGTTTCCTTTTTTAATAGAGAAACCTTAAATGCCCAGTCATTGGATAAGGGAAGGAAACATTATTAATGAGGGAGGAGACTTTTCCTATTTTGTTCCAAGAGGAATGGTCTATATGTTTCTTAGACCTGTGGCTAGAGGGGATTTTCCCCTGTAGAAGAAAAATCTTTGCTTTTTGAAATACAGAGCAAAGATACTCCCAGAAAACTAATGCCCTCAAGTTTAATTATATTTTAAATTCTCTCTAGCTTAGGACTAATAACTCTATGTGGGTTGAATAGTTTAGATCCCAATTAGGAATCCTGTCTCCTCAAAATAATGTGAAGGGAGCTCTACCATAGAAACCTCACAGAGCTGTGTGGATTCATTGTGTATCTTTAAAGAATCCCATATTCATTGTCTTTACTGCACAAATAATGTTGAAGCAAGTAGAAAGATCTTTAGTGATGGAAACCCCCTTTATAGAGCTTCAGTTCTGTACTCCTGCATGTTGTATTTATGTCTTGGGATGACTTCACCCCAAAAGGAAGGAATCACACCCCCAGTTTCATTCTGATCCTACCACAGACTCTTGAGAAACTCTTGAAGTTTAGTTTAGTTTCGTTTTTTTTGTTTTTTTTTTCCATAACTGGGGCCTCTTTAAAGAGATTGACAAAGAACCCTTCTAGAAATTTATACAATATACAAAATAGATCCAGTATAGGACAGGTATTTATTTCTTCTCCCACAAAAAAAAAATTCCCAAAGACAATAATCATTTATGACAAATACATCAAGTAAGATACAGTAACTCAATATTTTCCTGAAAGGATTATAACTAAAGTATTAAAATAGGAAATATTTTGTAGGACTGGTTCATAGACATTTCACTTTAATTTTTGATCAACACTATATTAGCAACTCAATCAAGATTTCTTTTTAATTTTAATTTTTATTATTATTTATTTTTATTCATTTATTTTAAGCAAATGGTAAAACAAATACACAATAAGAAAAGAAAAAGAAATATATTATGAACTTAAATACAAAATAAGAAAGGAAAACAAAGATCACCATGTGCACAACAGAACACTAGAGCATTCAAAATATACAGCAATGAATTTCCATTTCAAGAAAGCCTATATAATAAATACTACACATTGTGTTCAGAGCTGTCCATCTTTTTTTTGTTTCCCTTTGAGTTTTCGTCTGTTCTCTGTTGTGCATTTTTTACTTTGTTCTTTTCCCCCCCCTCCCCCTCCCCCAAGAAGGGTACAATTAAGCAGGAGAAGGCTACAGTTAAGTATAGAGATCTATCTATAAACCCATAGAGTAGATAGATATGTACATATGCATGTATGTGTGTATATGTGTATGTATATGTATATGCACATACATATATGCACATTCACACATATAAATACTCTTTACACATATACAAACATATATGCATACATATAGACATATATCAATACACTTACATACACATACATATACAAAGATATCTATAACCATACACATATACATTCATATGCATCCACATAAGATAGTATAATACTTGTTTATGCTCTGTTTCTCTGAAGGTGGATAATATCTCCCTACGTAAGTCCAAGTCTATCTTTCTAAATCTACCAACTAATATTTTTCTAAATCTAAATCTACCAACTCATCAGTTCCTATACCACAGCAATATTCCAACCTTAAACTGTCTGGTTATTTTAAATAGTCTAAGACAATACTGATTAATATGGCCGACATATAGTGTAGTTTCCCTATTTTTCTCTTTTGCTTAAATCCGTTTTAGTTTTAACTTTGTCTGAGATCATGATTACTATTCCTTCTTTTTTTTCCTAGTAAATTCTACTCCTGATCTTTATTTTATGTTTGTGTGTATCTCTTATTTCTTATCCCTCCTGACTCCTCTGCTTTATTTCTACCCACAACCTTGCCCTTCTATTACTTAACTAACCCTGCTCCAAGGATCCCTCCTCTATCCACTCCTCCACCCTTTTCCCTTGCCCTCTTGTTTCCATTTGAATTTAGAAGAATTATAGTCTTCCAAATTCATGTTGTTCCCTCTTTATCCCATTCCCAGTAATCTAGACACCTTTCTATACTTTCTATATTTATAAAGAAATAAGAGGGTGAGGGAATAGGATGGGATTCCTATTCCCTTACCCTCTTATTTCTTTATACATTTAGAAGACATATTCCCTTCTAAATGTATATATTGTTCTCTCTTTAACCCAGATCTGAGTAGAGTTCCTTCTAAAAGTCCCTCCCCTTCACTATTCCCTTAGCCTTTTATTCCTTTTCCAAATGTATATATATATATATATATATTTTCCTCTTTAACCCATTCCTGATGAGAGTGGGGTTCCAGAACTACTAGCCCTCCTCTCCCATCTAATTCCTCTCTGTCAATTCTCCCTCCCACACCTCATTTGTATAAGATAATTATTCTTTTTCCCTTTCCCTAGATGGCATAACTTTTTAGAATCACATCAACTCAGTTTTACCCCAATCTTTCTTTTCAGCTACCCAATTACTAGCTGCAATCTTAAACATATAGTTTACATTTCCTCGTATAAAAAGTAAACAGTGTGTTCTTATTAAGTCCCTTGTATTTAGTTTTTGATGCTTACCTTATATTTCTTTTGGATCTTATATGTATTTCAATTTCTCTATTAAATTTTGCAAGCCTTTCTGCAATAAAATCCAGAAAGTCTGGCAATTTATTAAATGTCCATTTTTTTTCATTCAGGATTATGCTTAACTTTGCTGTGAGATATTTTTGGCCATAACCCCACTTATTTTGTTCTTTGATATATAGTGTTCCAAGGCCTGCAATCTTTTAGTGTAACTGCTGCTAGGTCTTGCATGATTCTAATTGTGGTTTTGCCATATTTGGATAATTTTTCCTTGTTTCTCATAATATATTCTCCTTCTGCTGGGGGTTTCAGAATGCAGCTATGATATTCCTATAGGTTTTCCTTGTAGGATCTCTTTCAGGTGGTGATTGGTGTATTTTTTTTATTTCTACTTTCTGGTTCTAAAGCTTCAGGACAATTTTATTTAATTATTTTCTTAATTATTGTATCAATGTTCTTTTTTATTGTAGATTTCATGTAGTCATGTTTTCTCTTCATGATCTATTCTCTAGATCAGTTGTTTTTCTTATGAGGTATTTCACATTCTTTTCTATTTTTTCATTCTTTATATATTGTTTAATTATTTCTTGGTCTCTTATAACTTCACTGGCTTTCCCCTGCCTAGTCCTAAATTTAAAGCAAGCATTTTCTTCCTGAAGATTCTGGATCTCCTTTTTCCACTTGCTCAACTTTCTTTTCATAATCTTCTTGTTTTTCTTGGATTCTTTTTATTTTTTTATTTTTCCTCAATCTCTCTCATTTGATCTTTAAAGTCTTTTTTAAGTCCTTCTATGAATTCTTTTTGGACAGGTGACCATTTGATATTACTCTTTGGGATAGAGGAGGCTTTTTTTTGTTGTTCCTTCAGTATTGTCCTCTGAAGATAAACTCCAGTCTTCTTTATTTCCATAGTAAATTTCTACGGTTGGGTTCTTTGTCCTTTGCTTGCTCATTTATAGCAACTTCTTGTAATCACCTCTAGTCCTGGAGCATGTAGGATGGTGTCTTTGGCCTCAGGTCCTCCTTCAGTTCTCCCCTCTGGCCTGGAACAGATAACAAGAACTCCACCCTCCAGTAAATGTAAGCCCCACTGCTTCTGCACTCACTGGTCATGTTCTGGTTCCTTCTTGCCCAGAAATGTGTATGGGCAGCAAAGCTGGGCCTGGTGTTCCTTTTCAGCAGAGGTTCCCTCAATCTTCCCCCACTCAGTTGCTAGACTCCATATACTGTGCAGGAGATGAAAATTCCTGTGGCTGGGGATGAGGCTATCTCCCAACCCAGCTAGTCCCAGGGCTTGCCACTGGCTGTTTCAGGGGAACTAGCTTGGAGGTGTTTACACTTCACAGGAAATAAACCTCATTCCTGGGTTTTATCTTCTATTTTTCTCCTGTTGTCCTGGGAAGACTACTGTTCTGCCTCAATTCTTCTTTATTTTTATTTCTCTACATTATCCCTGAGGCAGTATTTTGTTTTGTTCTTGAGGGAAATCTGGAGAGTTTGCCATCTACCCAGAGTCCTTCTTCAATCAAGATTTCTATGTTCTGAGAAACCAAGACATAGTTTGGGTTCATCCTCCTGGCAGTAGTCATATTTTCCTATAAGAAGTTATAGATTGAAGGTTGTAAGAATCTGACACCTAAGGAACTTAGAAATCCTGAGACAGCTACCAGCCTCAGAAGGTCCACCTTTCAGAAATTATGTTAGGTTTCCTTTGATAAGGAAAAGAAACACACAGTAGAAGAAACATTTTAGGGCTTGAGAGCCTGTCTCAAATTCACATGCCCTCAGATCCATGTGAGGAGGGGATGGAAAGAAAAGAAATTCATTCCACCCCTCCTATTCATGGAAAATTCAAAGAACAGTTGTCAGAATCCCAAGCCTCACATTCAAAATGTAGGATGAAGAGATCAAAAGGGCACAAAAGGGGGTGGAGCCAAGATGACAAAAGGAAAGCAGTGAGTTGCTTGAGCTCTCCCTCAAACCCCTCCAAATACCTATAAAAAATGACTCTAAACAAATTCTAAAGCAGCAGAACCCACAAAAAAACAGAGTAAAACAAATTTCCAGCCTAAGACAACCTGGATGACTGATCAAAAAGGTATATTGCACCGGCTGGGAGAGGGGCACAGTGTAGTGTGGGCGCGCAGGCCGCAGTGACCCTGGAGCAGGCCTCAGAGGACTGAATTGCTGGCAGCTGTGGTGATTTCCAGACTTCTCAACCCAGGAACACCAAAGACAACTTAGAAGGTCAGTGGGAAAAGTCTGTGACTGAGGTGAGAAAAGAATCTAGGTCTCAGCTGCCCCAAGAGCAGCGGCTGCCTCCTGAGCTTCCAACCCACAGACTGAGGGGGAATCGAGTGGCTGATCAGAGGGGGATTACAAGGATCTCTTTGCCAGTGCTGAGGCAGAAATCTCTTGCTTTGCCCATGCTTGGATCTGGGTCACAGTTCTGAGGGGTGGTCCTGGGGCAAGGAAGAGTGCTGGCATGGTGGAGCTTGTTATGGCTGTGGAGAGGAAACACCCCACTTTAGAAGAAATGAAAATTTACAGGTCCTTAGAAGTATCTCTGAAAACAGCTGTACAAACCCCTGAAGCTTAGGACAGTACATTCTCCACATTGGAAACAGACTCTTACCTTAACAAAGAGTTTAAAACTCAAGTAATTGGTTGAGTTCATGAGCAAGCAGTGCAAAAAGAGTCAGACTATATTATCTTACTTTGGTGACAAAGAAGATCAAAACATACAACCAGAAGAAGAAAACAAAGTCAAAGCTCCTACATCCAAAGCTTCCAAGAAAAATATGAATCAGTTCCAGGCCTTGGACGAGCTCAAAAGGGATTTTGAAAAGCAGGTAAGAGAAGTAGAGGAAAAACTGAGAAGAGAAATGAGAGTGATGCAAGAAAATCATGAAAAGCAAGTTAACAGCTTGCTAAAAGAGACACCAAAAATACTGAAGAAAATAACACCTTAAAACATAGCCTAACCCAAATGACAAAAGAGGTCTAAAAAGCCAATGAAGAGAAGAATGCCCTAAACAGCAAAATTGGACAAATGGAAAAGGAAGTCCAAAAGCTTACTGAAGAAAATACTTCCTTAAAAATTAGAATAGAGCAATTAGAAGCTAATGACTTTATGAGAAATCAAGACACTGTAAAACAAATCCAAAAGAATGAAAAATTAGAAAACAATGTGAAATATCTCATTGGAAAAACAATGGACCTGGAAAATACATCCAGGAGAGAGAATTTAAAAATTATTGGACTATCTGAAAGCCATGATAAAAAAAAAAGAGCCTAGACATCATCTTTCAAGAAATTATGCAGGAAAACTGCCCTGATATTTTAGAACCAGAGGGCAAAATAGAAATTGAAAGAATCCAACTATCTCCTCCTGAAAGAGATCCCCAAAGGAAAACTCCTAGGAATATTGTAGGCAAATGTCAGAGTTCCCAGGTCAAGGAGAAAATATTACAAGCAGCCAGAAAGAAACAATTCAAGTGCTGTGGAAACACAATCAGGATAACACAAGATTTAGCAGCTTCTACATTAAGGGACTGCAGGGCATGGAATATAATATTCCGGAGGGCAAAGGAGACAGGATTACAACCAAGAATCACCTACCCAGCAAAACTGAGTATAATTCTTCAGGGAAAAAAAAAATGGTCATTCAGTGAAATAGAGGACTTTCAAGCATTCTTGATGAAAAGACCAGAGCTGAATAGAAAATTTGACTTTCCAATACAAGACTCAAGAGAGGCATAAAGAGGGAAACAGGAAAGAGAAATCATAAGGGACTTATTAAGATTGAACTGTTTACATTTATCCATGGAAAGATGATATTTGTAACTCATGAGACCTTTGTCAGTATTAGGGCAGTTAGAGGGGAAAAAATTATATGTTCATATATGTAGATATAGATAGATAGATAGATAGATAGATAGATAGATAGATAGATAGATA
>NW_020949487.1:0-22199 GCF_900497805.2 Vombatus ursinus | reverse complement strand
GGGAATGTCAGAGCTGGGGAAGGGGCCTGAGAACAGGGAATGTCAGAACTGGGAGGGGCCAGTTATTCCCCGAGCTTTTTAAAAGCTATTTTCTCTGTGTCAGACATTGTACTAAATCCTAGGGATACAAAGAAAGGCAAAACCAATCCCTGCCTGCCCTCAAGGGGCCTGCATTCCAGTGGGGGACAATTAAATAGCTGTCCATACTAGGTATGTACAGTGTAAGCAGAGGATGCTCTCAGAGGGAAGGAGGAGAATAGCCTCCTATAAAAGGTATGATTCAAGCAGAGTCTTGAAGGGAGTCAGAAGCCTAGAGGGAGGTCATTCTAGGATTAGGGGACAGTCAGTGCAAAGCGAGGGAGTTAGGAGCTAAGGGTCATGTGTGACAAGCACAAGGAGGCCAGTGTCACTGTACTGTAGAGTAAAAGGGGGGAGGGACATATAAGAGAAGGGGCCAGGTTGTGATGGGCTTTACATTCCAAAGAAAGGATTTTCTATTCAATCCTGGAGATAATAGGGAGTCACTGAAGGTTACATGGAGATGACATGTTTCAGACTGTGCCTGTTGAGTAGAGGATGGACTGGAGTGAGGCAGGGGGACCCATTCGGAGGCTTCTGAAACAATGTGGGTGAGCAGCGAGGAGTGGGACAATGGTTGTGGGAGTGGAGAGAGGGGAACCCAGAAATAAGAGAGATGGTGAGAAGGTAGAAAGGACGTGGCACCCAAAGTTAGGCTGAAAGGACCTTATGATGCCAGAGCCAGATGAAGTTGAGACCACAGACCATGAGAGCTGGGAAGAAGATTAGAAGAGAATGTGGAGTGTCCGAACTAGAGAAGCTCTGGGATGGTCTGGCCTGACCCTGCTCCCCCTTCACTTTTTTTTTTCTTTTTGGTGAGGCAATTGGGATTAAGTGATTTGCCCAGAGTCACACAACTAGTGAGTATTATGTGTCTGAGGCCGGATTTGAACTCAGGTCTTCCTGACTTCAGGGCCGGTGCTCTATCCACTGCGCCACCTAGCTGCACCCTCCCCCTTCATTTTACAGGTGGGCACACTCTGCTGTGGGAAGGCTAAGTGGCTCTTCCAGGGGGTGAGGGAATTATTGGCAGAGGGGTGGTGAGTCACGCCAAAGTATCAGGGACTCCATGCATCTCTTTTTCCAGGGACATCTGCATTTTGAGTATGGACTCTGAAGTGGGCTATTGCTAATGGTGGAATTTCAGGCATCCTTGATAGTGGAGGAAAGATGGATTTTGGAGGGTTTGTGTGGGGTTGGATTTTCCAGGTAAGGCAGCCAGGCCTGTGTTTTGTGGTGGCTATGGTCCCTTCCTCCCCCAAACTCTCTTCTCATCGCCAGTCTGCTGGAGCAGGGAACAGATATTTCAATCGTTCCATTCTGGTGGGTTGAAACCTAATCAGGGAGAGACAGAGGGGTTTAAAGCCTCCAGGGGCCCAGAGTGAAGAGGGGGTGGCGGCAGAAGAAACAACAAACCCCTGCTAAATCCGAGGCAGCCTCTCCCCAGCCCCCCTTTTCTCCTCTTTTGCCCACCCCTACGCTTTCCTTTTCTCTTCTCCCCCCATCTGTCTCTCCCACCCCCACCTCTGTTCCTCCTCGCCTCCTTGGCCATCCCCCCAGCCACTGAGGTGGTTACCCTGGCAACCAGCTCCTATGAAGTGACATCATTGGTTGTCAAGGCAACACCTCCCAGGCCAGTGACATCACATCATCACCATGGCAACACTCCATGAAAATACTTCTTCAGTGTGATGGGACCCACACAAATGCATAATCTTTAACAGTTGTGGGAGGGGAGGCAGAACGTTAAGGAAGGAGAATAATCCAGGGGCCAAGGGAAAGAGAATGGTAGCACAGACAGTGCTGGTGCTGGGGGATGGGTGGATCCACCCGGGGCCTACCTTCACCTCCCGTCAAACAGGCACCCGGCTCACCCAGCCAGAGCTTCCAAGGAGAAGCAGTGGCTGTGGGGTGCTCACCTCCAGACCCAGCCTCCCTCCAGAGGCTCCGTGTGGCATTCCACAGGCGTACCAGCCCTGGAGGAGGTAGAGGGCCTCACTTCAGCTGGACAATCACTAAGGCCCTTTCTAGTGCTCACACACTGTTCTGCCAAGGTTCCTTTTTGCTTTGGCATTCTGTGTTCTGTATCCGAGGATCTCTTCTAGTTTTAATGCTGCCATGCTGGGTTATGTGTTCTAAGGCCCCTCCCAGATCTGACATTCCTTGTTCTAAGTCCCCTCCCAGCTCTGATATTCTCTGTTCTCTGTTTCAAGGTCTCTCCTAAGTAGGGTTCTTAGAGACTTTCTGGTCACTCTCTGGTCTCTGAGACCTTTCGTTTCAGTCTCCTTGTAACAACATCTTGGAATCCAATTTCCTTTCCCAGGAAGACTGAGGTGCAGAGGACCGTACCTGTGCTCAGAGGTCCCCTCCCAGGCCACACCACTATATATTTACTTGAGCCTTCCTGAGACAATGGTGCTAGTTTAGCTCATCCCTCAGTGAATTGAATTGGGTGGGGAATTCCAATCTAGGGAGGAGGGAAGGGCTTGGTTGGGAAGGAGGTTTGGGTCCCGGTAATCCTACCCCAGCAGAAAGTATTTTCTCTACCCAAGTGGAGGTAGATGAATCTGATGGCAGATCTGGAAGGGATGTGAGAGATTCAGAGTGTGAGAACCCCCTTTTTTGAGGGGAGGGGTCAGGCCCTATGATTTTATTCATTAAGAGAATACCCAGTGTTGAAACTCCCTCTGCTGAGAATCAACCTCTCTGACCCTCAGTATCTGCATCTGTAAAATGGAGATCATACTATTGAGGTTTAGGGGTGCTGGGACCCTGAAATAGTGACACAGGTCCTGCCTGAATGAATTCGACCCAAGCCTTCTTTCAGCCAAAGACAAGGCTTATTAAAAATCCGACATATTGGCCAGACTCTTCAGGAATTTGAACATTTGTGACGCTCATATTGACAAGTGGGCTAAATCGAATGAGAGCCATTGCCCAGATTGAATCTGAGCCCTTAGTGGAGACAAGATGGATCTTGTACGCAGAAAGACTGTGGGAGGGATCTAGGTGTGGCCAAGTAGTCTGGGGTGACTGGAGGAGGGGCCTCGGGAGGATCTTGATGGGAGTGGCCAGGAGCCGGGGTGACTGGACTTTGAACGCCTGGACCAAGAGAATGGGGTCTAGACCAGATCGAGGAGTGGAGGTCTGGGGTGGGGCAGGTGTAGACAATGAAAGGGCAGTTAATTAACTGGGAAAGGTCCATACCTCAGGCGAACACCAGAGGCTTGACCGTATAGGGAAATTCAAGGAGAGTTGGGGGTGGGGAACGGGTTCCAGAGCCTGCACCTCATCTATACTACCTGTAGCACTTACCTCACGGTGTTGTGAGGCTCAAAGGAGAGAATGCTCTGTGAAATGTTAAATAAATGTCAGTTATTATTATATAAGCAGTCAGGACTTGAATGCCAAGACTGCACTGCCTCAGTTTACAAAGGAGGATCCTGGCCGTAGAGCTGAAAGGGACCTCAGAAGCCCATCTTGTCCATTCCCCCATTTTACAAGTGAGGAAACTGAGGCCCAGGGATATTACATGAATTGCCCAAATTCACACAGATAGTAAATATCAGAGGTAAGATTTGAACCTGGGTCCTCTGCCTCCCAAGCCCAGGTTCTTTTCTCTGTGCCATGTTCAAAGTCACAAAGAGCGGCCATAGACCCGGCATTAGAATCCACATCTCTTGACCCATCTGATAAAGTGCTTGAAGACCTCAAGTGACAGAGGAGTCACTACTCCTGTTGGGAGCCCTTTCCACTTTGAGACAGCTCTCATGGCTAGGGAGTTCTCTCTGACGTCAGACTTGAGCTAGTCCCTTTCTAGTCTTCTTTTGATGCTGACATTCTGGGTTTTCTGTTCTAAGGCCCCTCCCAGCTCTGACATTCCCTGTTGTAAGACTCCCCCCACCCCCTGGCTCTGCCCTCTGGGGCCCAACAAAACAAGGTTGACCGCTCTTCTGTGTGACAATATAGAGCAGCCTAAGTCCTCTGACTAAGCCTGGCTAGCCCCTTTAATGAATCCTCACATGGCATGGCCTCAAGGGTCTTCACCATCCTGGGTTGTTCCCCTTGGATGCTCTCCAGCTTGTGTCCTTCCTAAAATGTGTCACCTAGAACTGAAAAATGTGTCACCTAGAACTGAAAAATGTGTCACCTAGAACTGAAAAAGTGTCACCTAGAACTGAAAAAAATGTGTCACCTAGAACTGAAAAAATGTGTCACCTAGAACTGAAAAAAAATGTGTCACCTAGAACTGAAAAATGTGTCACCTAGAACTGAAAAAGTGTCACCTAGAACTGAAAAAATGTGTCACCTAGAACTGAAAAATGTGTCACCTAGAACTGAACCCAACACTCTCGATGTTTGGTGTCACTCCCACCCTTTCTTCAAGCAGAAGGAAAGAGCTAGCTCTCTGCAGTCACTGCCCTCAGCCCCCAGCATCCACCTACCAGGGCATGAGGACATTACATATTTCTAGAGTACTCCATAGTGAGAGCTCCCATTCCTGAAGCCTCTAGCATACCACCAGCGTCTAATCAATGTTTGCTAAATTGAAAGTGCTTTTTTCACCCTTTAAGGGGATAAGTACAAGTGTTCCTAGGAGTTAGAGCTGAAAGGGATCTCAAAAGGTAATTACCCCCCGCCTCGCCCCCAATCTCTCATTTTACAAAGGGGGAAACTAAGACCCGGAGAGGAGAGACTAGGCCAAGGTCATACAGAGGCAGGGCCAGGCCTCAAACCCAGGTCTCCTGAACTCTTTCTGCTGCTTGACCCAGTCTTCTCTTCCCTGGGACGGACCTTTACGGGTCTATTAGATTTTGTGTGTGAGTGCAGCTTGACCGGAGTTCCCTGTTCTTTGCTGCCACCTAGTGGTATCTCTTAACATCACCTCATCATGGCGCTTTGGGCTCATGAGGATGACTGAGGGTGGTCATTTTCCGGATGGAGGCCTAGAGAGTCTTCCAGGAGAGAGTTGGGCGGCTGTTATGTGTATACGGAAGCATCATGTGTTTGTTCACGTGGGGAAGGAATCTTAGAGGCCATTGGGTCTGACTCCCTCATTTCACATAGCTAGAGAGAGGATTGAACCCAGGTCCAGTCATCTGTCCACTTGGCTAGCTGGACTCAGCTGCTTGGGTGGTGACGTCTGAGGGCATAAGGCCTTCTTCACTTGTAAAGTGTGGGGATAAAGACAATAGTGAAGGTCCTTTTCGCCTGCAGGAGTCCAGATGATTCTTTGTTCCCTTGTGTCTGTGCATGGAAGTGCTCCTCCCTCATTGGAGAACATTATCTTTGGGCTACTACCTTGGGCCTTTCTTCCTCCCACTGGTGACTTCCTCCTGGAACCTCTATTTGGAAGCGGAGCCTAGATCAGGATTCCTTCATTCTTCTTCTGGCTCTGTTCCTGACTTTATTCCATACTCTCCTTCTAGTTCACTTTTTTTTTTTTTAGGCAATTGGGTTAAGTGACTTGCCCAGGGTCACACAGCTAGTAAGTGTCAAGTGTTTGGTCTGAGGCCAGATTTGAACTCAGGTCCTCCTGACTTCAGGACGAGTGCTCTATCCACTGCGTCACCTAGCTGCCCCCTGCTAGCTCACTTTCAAGAGTTGCCTTCCCCCATTAGAATGTAAGCTCTTTGAGGACAGGGACTGTCTTTCTTTCTGCTTATATTTGTATTCCCAAATTTAACATGGTGCCTGCATATAGTAAAGCAATAAAGACTTCTTGACTTGACTTTGCATCCACCCTGATGGAGAACCCTCCTACATATGCTGGTTCCCCCAATTAGAATGTCATTTTTTTTTTTTGTCATTGTATCTCCAGTGTTTGGCACATAATAAGCTCTTCACAAATGATTTTTCATTTGTTAACCCACCAGAAGCCTGTGTCTGGCTTTTGTTTTGTGGTGACCTGCCCCAGCACAAAGCTCTCATGGTGCCTCATTCTTCTAGTACACAAGGTTTAAAAGGCTGAGGAGTCTTCCCAAGGAGGCCAAGAGGTGGGAGACATGACAGATGCAGAAAGATTCACTTTGCATCTAGACTATGCCGGACCTAGCTCATGCCACAGAAGTGACCACAGCATTGAGGGGTCAGACTGCTTAAGACAACAGCACTGAGAGAGCTCTGCCCTCAGGATGCTGCTGCTGTTTCTCTAAGCAGAGTCAGCGGGGATCTCTGCACTGCTCTGTCTTTGCCCAGCTAAGGAGCCAGGGCTGCTGCTATGTGGTAAGTTTTCCTAGGACCCCTCTTTCTGTGAGTGGACCAATGTGTCCTCTCTGACAGTACTGGGGAGAACAGATGGATTTACTGGGAGTCAAGGCTAGCGTTCCTTGGATTCATGTGGGGGTGGCAGCCATTTGGGGATGGATGCCAAGTGAATTTGAGAGCTGATTTATCTTAGTGTTATTACATTGTACTTTTCTCTTGTGATCCAATGTCTTTGCTTTGAATTCATGCTATCTTCCTTATCACTTTGCTCAGTGTAGAGACACACCCATGGGAGCTCCTAGCTATCACTTTGAATACATGATTCAGGCAACAATGCTCCGAGTGGTGTAGCTGATATGGGCACTACCTCCAGGGGAGGGGGCAGCCCTTGAGTTCTATTTGTGGGGACTTGTCATGGATTTAGTTTTCTTTTGATGGGTTTTTGGAGTAAGACCACTGGGGTATTGGACCAAGATAAAGCTACTTGTTTGGCCCAGGGTCCTGCTCTTCTCACCAGCCAGTAGAAGTGACTTTTCTTTTTCTTTTATTCTTTTTAGGCTCTAATTAGTAGCAAAAGATTCTGTGGGATATTTTTATAGACGGTTCCTGGCTTACAGACTTCAAAATCATGCTTCTTCCACTCTCATGCTAGAAGCTTCCTCAGCACCTGTGGCTTCCTCATCCTGGAACACCCAACCATCCCTGGGGCCTCCTCATCCTGGAACACCCAACCGTCCCTGGGGCCTCCTCATCCTGGAGCACCCAACCATCCCTTCTGAGCTGCAGGAAGCTAAGCCAGTCAATGAACCTCTGGGAGCAGAGGATCATCAGGCAGGAAAGATGGAGATGGTTTAAGCTTCCATGCTGATCAGTCCTGGATCAGACCCCTTGACCCGGGGTGCCCTTCCAGGCTAGCTGAGATTGGTGGATGTATTTTAGCAGCAATGACAACGATGAGGACAATGATGGTGATAATGTAATGACCGGGTGGCCTTGAAGGTCCTCTCCAGTACTTAATATATGTGATCCTATGACCTTAGGTGAATCACTTTCCCTGTCTAGGGGTAACCATGGCCATGTGACTAACTGATCTCAAAGGTCTCTTTGAGATCTTCATTTACATACTAGAACTGGTTATGATTTCACCCTCAGTCTCCTTCGGTCCTCACAGCCACCTCATCAGCCAAGTTGGCTAAGCACGTGGAGGTGAGAGAGAAGCACTTGTGGTTCAGGAAAAATTATGCTGGATTTGGGTGGAATCTCAGCTCTGCTACCTGTGCGACCTGTGTTATCTGTATCACGAATTCCACGAAGCCATTGCTGAACTAGGAATAAGTTATATTGATGGCTTAGGAAGGCCAGGTGTCCCACATGTGTGAGAGCACATGTATGAGAGCACATGTGTCGACACACGCACACCTTTGTATTCCCTATTCCCCATTCGGATCGCCTTCCTCTGTTTCCCCATTGGCTGAGTGCTATGGAGGTTATAGCCTATCCGAAGAGCCTAATTTCCCCCTGTGAGTCTCCGCCCCTAATTACATCGCCCACTGCCCACAATTCGGCCACCCTGGCTCTTATTTAATTTTGTCCTTATTTGGGTATGCCCACTCGCCCTCTGCCTGGGACCCAGATGTGTCAATCCACACCCAACCTCAGAATGGGACCTCAAAGGCCAGTCCATTCACCCACTGATTCTGCTCCATGGCCTCTTCTATTCAGCCTCCATATAGCCCCCAGACTGCACCCCTGTGGAAATGAAAACCAGCCATTTCCTACACTCCCTCCAATCCAAACTGACTCCAATGCTGTCACACAGGCGTCCACCCCCTGACTGAGTGACATGCAGAAGCAACATCCTCAGCCATGTTCCACACCTGGGGCTAGTCACCTCAGTTTCCTCATTTGGAGGATGGGAGAGTTAACTAGCCAGGCATTTGCTTTTCTTTGACTAGTTTCCACAGCCTTCCAGTTGTGACTTGACCCTCTGAACTTTTGTCCATCCCCACCTTCAGCCATTTGGCTGTCACAAGCACTCTGCAGGGGGTTTTCTTTCTTACCACCAACAGATTTCTCATTGTCCTATTATCTGTACCTTTTTGATCTTGTCATTCCTTGTCTGTCCAGATGAGTTTCTCTTCAAGTCTCTCTCTCTCTCCCCCAAGTTGTTCCTCTGCTTATCCTGGATCCTCTGCAGCCTGGAGGCTTGTGGGTAAGGGGTTGGCAGACTCCCAAAGCAGGGATGTCCAGCTCTTCTGATCTGCCACAGTGGGAAGAACTGGCCTTTAGCTCTGCTTGTGGGGAATTGGGTCCAATCACAGGCTGGATTTTGGGCGAGGAGACTTGCTAAGGCACTGTCAGCAGATTGGGTCCTGTCTGGGGCGGGTATGTCTCAGGAAGTGAGCAGTGGGGCAGTGGTGGGGTAGCCTGCAAGATTGACTTCCACAAATAAGGAGACCACGTGATCCGGGGGAAGGAGGATGAAATTGGGAGTCCAAGGACCCTGGTCCAGACCCTACCTTTGCTGATTACCCCCTGTGTGTCCCGAAGCAAGTTTTTTCCCTTCTTTGGGCTTGTTTCTTATCTGTGAAAAGAAAGGGTCCTAAAGTCCCTCCTAGACCCCTATGATTTTATGGATGTTGTAGCTTTCCAGGGATATTCCCTTCATCGTTTGACTTGCTCTCTGATGGTGTGTTCATGTTATCTCCCATTAGACTGTAAGCTCTTTGAGGGCAGAGCCTATTTAATTTTGGGCTCTGTACTCTGTATCTTTCTTTCTTTTTTTTTCTTCAAATGGCAGGGTGTAATTTTATTGGACTAAATGACATAACCACTTGAATTTCAATTATAAGTAACAGCATCAAGTGTGCCAAGGTATCATTCCATAACTGGGAAACAGCTCAGGGGAGCCCATGCTAATCTTCAGATTCTGTATTCTGGTCTTTCAGGGTATATGTAGAAAATTTAGAAACCTTCTTGTTGTTCATCTTCCATTCTTTTTTTTTTAATTAATTTATTTTGATTTATCAACAATCACTTCCATAAGCTTTTTAAAAAAATTTTACATTTTTTTTTTAATTTTTAGGCAATTGGGGTTAAGTGACTTGCCCAGGGTCACACAGCTAGTAAGTGTCAAATGTTTGGTCTGAGGTCACATTTGAACTCAGGTCCATCTGACTTCAGAGCCAGTGCTCTATCCACTGAGCCACCTAGCTGCCCCCATAAGCTTTTGAATTTAAAATTTTTCTCCCCCTGCCTCCTTACCTCCTTCTCCAAGATGGTGTGCAATCTGATACAGGCTATACATACACATTCTTATTAAACATATTTTCGCATTAGTGATGTAAGTAAGAATTAGAATTAATAGGAGGAACCACCAGAAAGAGGAAACAAAACACAACAGAAGAAAAAAATAGCAAATAGTATGCTTTGGTCTGCATTCAGACTCCATAGTTCTTTCTTTGGATGTGGATAGCATTTTCCATCATGAGGCTTTTGGAGATGTCTTAGATCCTTGTATTTCTGAGAGGGGTTAAGTCTATCAAAGTCAGTCATCACTTAATGTGGCTGTTACTGTGTACAGTGTTCTCCTGGGTCTGCTAACTTCACTCAGCATCAAACCATACAAATCTTTCCAGGTTTATCTGAAGTCTGCCTGTTCATCATTTCTTATAGCACAATAGTATATCACATTTACAATTATGATAACTATCTGTGTCTTTCTCTTCATCCTTTTCCTCCCCTGTTTATGCTTTTCTTTCTCCTTTCTCCTTTTCCTTCCTCAGTAATGTTTTGCTTTTGACCACCACCTCCCTCATCCACCTCCCTTCTATTAGCCCCCTCCCTTTTCTTTCCCCCTTTTCCCTCCTACTGCCTATAGGGCAAGTTAGATTTCTATAGCTAACTGATTATGTTATTCCCTTCTTAAGCCAAATCTGATGAGAGTAAGGTTCAGACAAAGCTCATCTCCCTCTCTTCTTTTCCTCTGCTGTAATAGGTTTTTGTGCCTTTTCCTGTGATGTAATTTACCCTTGTCTGACTCCTCCTTTCCTTTTCTCCTCCTTTCCATTTTCCATTAGATCAGATTAGTTCACTTACTTGGATCCATTTAACCTACTTGATTAGATTTTTTTCATCATTGCATCAAAGTCAATTTATACCCACCCCCTTTATGTATACCCCTTTAACATGGTGTAATAACAATACAGTTCTCAAGAGTTACAAGTGTCATCTTCCCTTGTAGTGATGTAAAGAGTTTGTCCTTATTAACAACATGTTGTTACTTTCTGACCTGTTTACCTTTTTATGTCTCTCTTGAGTCTTGTATTTGAAGATCAAATTTTGTGTTGAGCTCTGGTCTTTTTATCAGCAAGGTGTGGAAGTCCCCTATTTTGTTGAATATCCCTCTTCTCCTCTGAAAGATTGTGCTCATTTTCTCTGGGTACTCTGTATCTTTCTATTGTTTGACCCACTCTCCTATGATGTGTGCATGTTGTCTCTCAGTAGATTGTAAGCTCCTTGAGGGCAAGGAGCCCTCATTTCATTCTGGCACATAGTAGGTGCTTAATAATGCTTGTTGACTGCATAATTGCTCTGTATTGTCCATATCAGATCACAGCAAGTAGGATTTAGAGCTAAGAGGAACCTGAAGGACCACAGGCCTACCTTCTCGGGTTACAGAGGAGAATTCATGTGTCAGAGCCTCCCAAACACTGAGCTAGTTCTGACAATGCATGTGTTAATGCGTGTGTTAATGTGTTGATAATGAGGTTGACACATGCACTGCTAGTTCAGTGTTTGGGAGGCTCTGAAAAAAGTATGGGAAAGAAGAGGCATTAGACTGATCACCAAACTGAAGGTCACCAGAGCCGTTGTGCTGACCTCATTGCTGTGTGCCTGTTAAACCTGGGCAGCATACCAGAGCCATGCCAGGAAACTGAATCGCTTCCATTTGAATTGTCTTAGGAAGGTTCTGAAGATCACCTGGCAGGATAAGATACCAGACACTGGGGTCCTTTCTCGAACTAAACTGCCAAGCATTCAAACTCTGCTGCAGAAAGAGCAACTGTGGTGGGCTGGCCATATTGGTTGAATGCCAAACATAGGCTTGCCAAAAAGACTATTTTATGGAGAACTCCCGCAGGGCAGGCGCTCACATGGTGGTCAAAAGAAGCGATTCAAAGCAACTCTCAAGGTCTCTCTTAAGAACTTTGGAATTGATTGTGTGACATGGGAGACGCTGGCACAGGACTGCCCAGCATGATGTGTCCTCATCAGAGAAGGTGCTGTGCTCTATGAGCAAAGCAGAATTGAAGTAGCTCAAAAGAAACTCGAGATGTGCACATTTAGAGAATCCAGCCCAAATGGTCACGTGGACTATTGGTGCCCGATGTGGCAGAACGTTTGGAGCTCATATCTCGGTCTGATCAGCCACAGTGAGACACATTGTAACTTGACTCTAAGACAATGATGTCATTTTGGTCCTCTTCAAAAACAAAGGACAACAACCACCAACAGAGGAGAAACCGAGGCTCAGAGGTTATCTTTCATTATTTCTTTTTTTTGGCAAGGCAATTGGGGTTAAGTGACTTGCCCAGAGTCACACAGCTAGTAAGTGTTATGTGTCTGAGGCCAGATTTGAACTCAGGTCCTCCTGACTCCAGGGCTGGTGCTCTATCCACTGTGCCACCTAGCTGCCCCTAGGGGTTATCTTTCTTTAGGCACTCTGGAACAGAGGGAGGCTGTGAATGAGGTTGTTTGAGAAGCCATTGGGCACGCTTACTAGCTGGGGATCTAGCTCCACTTTGAAGTGGCGGCTTTGAGAGGAGAAGATGGCTCTGCCAGGGAAGGAGGCCCAGGAGGTGAGGATCGAGAGCTGGAAGGAGCCTGGGCTCACTGAGTCCAGCCCCTCATTTTACAGAGGAGGAAAATGAAGCCCTGAGAGGGAAGGAACTTGTCAAGGTTGCAGAACTTAGTCAGCTGCAGAACCAGGTCTTCTGTCTCCAAATCCAGTCCTTTTTTTCCTGCTACACCAACGATCCTTCACTCGGGCTCTGGGCACTTGTTTTTAAAATCTTTTGATAACTGTATTTTAGCCTAATTGGTTTATAATGCTCCTTATTTTGTGTTCTGCATTTAACAACATGATCCTGAGGAGTCTCCAGACCCCCAGAGGGGGTCTATCACATCATGAAGGGTTAAGAAGCCCTTTCCTCCACGCAGAGTTTGAGGGAAGGTGGGGGTGGGGCTGAGCTGGTCCCGCTACTCTGTCCTGCCCCACTACCCCTTTTCTCCTTGCTCTCCATAACATAAATCACTTTGTAAACCTTGGAGAGCAAGGTAAATGTCAGCTGTTGCTAACAACAACAGCAATGATAACTAACAACAACGGAGTGGGACTGTGGCCCAGAGGATAAAGAGCCAGTCTCAGATTCAGAAAGACCTAGGTTCCGGTTCCATTTCTGACATATCCTAGCTGTGTGTCCCCAGGTGCTGCTCTAAAGCTCAGCTGCAGAAGAGCAGCAGATTTACCTTAGTACAGGCAGTTTTCTTACCAGAAGTCCAATATGCCACTGAAATTGGAAGTGTGGTCCAAAAAAGAACAATTACGTGTTCAGCGGCCGCACCCTTCCCAAGTACGTGCTAAGCGCTGTCCTTGGTGCTAGGGGAGAATCAAAGTTTAGATAAGCTGTGATACCTACCTTCTTCGAGTATATATTAACACAGATAACTACAATAAATGATATTGCCTGTTTTACAGTGTGTTAGAGAGAGCCAGATCGAGTGGTGTTTGAGTCTTACCAAGGTCCCGCCCAGGATTAGGGCAGAGTGCCACTGGGTCCTGGCAGAGAGCACTTGGCTTAGAAGGAAGTGTTCCTTGGGTTAAAGCACTGTGTCTTCCCCCGGAGACTCCCACTTAAAATGCAAATGTTTAGCCTAAGACTCACCCTCTGACCTTAGGGAGCTGATCAGTTTGCAGGCGATGAGACTCAAACAGGGCTAACTTGAATAGTTAGTCAAGCAACATTTATTAAATTAGTGCCAGGCACTAGGCCAAGTGATGGGGATACGAAGAAAGGCAAAAACCAGTCCCTGTTCTCGAAGAGCCCCCAGTCTAACAACATGCAAACAACTACGTTCAAACAAACTGCACGTACAGGATAGATTGGAGGTAATTGACATGGGGAAGGCACTAGAATTAAGGGGGGTTTGGGAAAGGTTTCCTATAGAAAGAAAGATTTTAGCTGGGACTTGAAGGAAGCCAGGATGTTGCGGGATGAATCTGTTTGAGAACTCAAGCCAAAATGGGTTGGGGTGGGGGCTCTAGCTGGATTCTGGTCTTGGCTTTGCCATTACCTTTCCCCTCTCTGGGCTTCAGTTTCCTCTTCTGTGAAATGGGAACGGTGGTTGGCCCAAATGTTCTCCAAGCCTCTTCCAGATGTGTTGTAAAATTCACAAAAATTGGTCTTTGGTCTCTCTGCCCAGTGCCTCTCTTTTTGGCTTCCTCCAGTCCTCATCCTACCGAATAGCTCCCATACCCCTCCCTCCAACCACCCTATGGGCAGGTAAAGTAATCAGTGCTAATGGATTAGTGGGTGTGTGAATGGCTTAATGTTTTACAAGATGGCCCTTTGGAGACAGTGCCTCAACCCCAAGAGCCATTTTCTTCATTCTAAACCTTTAAGTAACAGAGCCTTTTCCTAAGCCCCTGGTCCCAGATACCTTTTCCCCATCTAGCCTTGTTTGCTGCAGGGGAAGTGGGTCCTTATTCCAGCCTCCTTGCCCACCATCCACTCTCTCCCCTGTCTTTTTCTGCTCAGTTTTTAGAGTAGAGATGGACCAGAGCCAAACATTAGCCCCATAACCATAAAATCATGTGAAGGGAGAGTGGTTCTCAGTGGCCCTGGACTCTTTGTGCCCTGTTATCTGGAAGTTTTGCCCCACCTCCCCCGGTAAGAGTGGAGGGTTGCCAGGGAGTGATCTTTGATGAAGGATCCCCCAGGGCACCGAGAACTCTGGTCATCTGGGACAGCTCAGGGTGGGGCCTCCTGGAGGGACTGGCTGAGCTCCCCTACACAGGTGTGGGGGGGAGCACACAATAGACCCCACTTAGGGTCACAGACAAACCAGGTCCCTAGCATGCTCTCCAGCATTGCAGACCTGCTTTTACCTCCATCTACATATGTGTGCACAGATACACATACCTTCACAGCACATAAATACACATAACCTGAGGGGCAGTATTGTGCAGTAGATAGAGTTCTGAAGTTTCATTCAGGGGATGCCTGAGCTCAAATTTGACCTCAGACACTAGCTGTGTGATCCTGAGCAGGCCATTGACCTCAGTTTCTTCCTTTGTAAAACAGGGATAATAATAATAATACCTGCAGTGTCTACCACCTAGGATTGTTGTGAGGTTCCAATGGGATAGTGTCTATAAGTATGACCTTGGGTAAGTCACCTCCTTGGGCCTCAGTTTCAACATCTGTAAAATGAAGGGGTTGTATTAGATGAGCTCTGAGATTTCTTCCAGCTCTAGGATCTATGACCCCATGATCCCATGATAAAAGTGCTTTGTAGACATTTAAAAAGTGCTATTAAATAATAATAACAATAATAATACATATCAGGCATTTACATAGCACTTTTGTTTGTTTTTTTAGTTTTAGGCAATTGGGGTTAAGTGACTTGCCCAGGGTCACACAGCTAGTAAGTGTCAAGTGTTTGGCCTGAGGCTGGATTTGAACTCAGGTCCTCCTGACTTTAGGGCTGGTGCTCTATCCACTGCGCCACCTAGCTGCCCCAAGATGGCCATTTCTGAAGAGCTTGCAGACATCTCTCCGTTAGGGCCTCTCCAACTCCACCTCCTGAAGGAGGTCTCTCCTGCTTCCCCCTGCTTCTACAGCCTCCCAGTGAGATTATCTTCTATCTACTCAACCTCTAGCTTGAATATATCTAGCTATTTCTATGTGACCTTCTGCATTTGGTCATAATCTCCTTGAGGGCACAGCCCGGTCTGTGCCTTAGCATGGTGCCAGGTACCTGGCAGGTGCTTAATAAATGCTTGTTGAGTAATGACCCGATTACAGATATTATTATTCCCATTTTAAAGATGGGGAAACTGAGCCCCAGAGGAACAATGTGAAGACCAAGGTCATAGAAGGTCATTGAACTTCAGGACTAGAAGGGACCTTGGAGGCCATTTAGTCCAACCCATAATGCCACAGCCTTGACAACCTGTGCTTGAAGATCTCCGGGGATGGGGAACTCACCACCTTGCCCAGCTGCCCATCTCACTTTTGGAGAAGTAAGTACTTCCTGACCTTAAGCCTCCGTCTGCCTCTTGGCAACTTCCATCCATTATTCTTGGTTCTCCCTTCTGGGGACTGTGCTTGACCAGTGTCTTGAAGGAAGAGAGGCATTCTAAGGCGTGGAGGGGGGCTCATTCCTGCTGTGGGGCATGGTCACTGCAAAGGCATAGATACTCACTTAAACAAGATGCACCTCTGCACACAGCTAATCACCCTGTGGGGGAGCCAATGACCGAGGCTATATCTGGATTAGAACACCTAGTTCCAAGAAGCTACTGATGGTAAACAAGCCCTCTGTCTTCCCACTGAGTGTGCTTGACTCACTCACACCTCCTGCGGCCTCTGGAGGACTCCAGCTTCTCCCCACGTGGCCTCTGCACTCCTCAGGAGGAGAGAACCTGGAGCCAAGAGGACTGGATCTGGACCTGATCCCAGTTGATCACAATCTATCGGGATGTGGCAGTGGGCTGGCCAGGGATGCTTTTGGGTTGGAATCCACTGAAGATGAGGAATGATACACTACTAGCCTCTTAGAGGTTAGCAGAAACAATCAATTAAGCCATCAATGAGCACTGACTAGATACCTCATTTGTGCCAGACGCTGGGCTAAACTTGGGGGATACAAAGCTAAAAAACAAAATGTCCCCTGTCTTCAAGGAGTTTACATTCCTTTCTTCCTCCTTCCCTTCCTTCCTTCTTCCCTTCCTCCCTTCCTTTCTCCCTCCCTTCTTTCCTCCCTCCCTCCCTCTCTCCCTTCCTCCTTCCCTCCCTCCCTTCTTCTCTCCTTCCCTCCCTCCCTCTTTCTCTTTTTTCTTTTGCCCAGAAGTAGGGGAATATTTAGGATATAGGAACAATTCCTATCTCTACCACTCTCTACCCAGCTTTACCCTCCCCCCTCCCCCGGGTCTCACTATCCTCATTTGTCAAATGAGGGAGTGGGAGTGTAGCATCTTCAACATTCCCTGCAGTTCTGACATCTGCAAATCTATGTCCAGACAAGGGAAGGATCATCATGAACTGGGAAGAATGCCTGGAGGAGGAAGTGGTATTTGACTTGGACTGAATCCTTGAAGAACAGGTAAAGTTTATTAAACTTTATTAAACAGTTTAAAGTTTATTAAACAGGTAAGCTTATTAAGGTAAGAGAAGGAGGGAGGGTGGGAAACCTCACCTAGGGCCAAAGAGGCAGGACACAGTGCTGGGAAAGAGTTACAGCTGGTAAAAATTAAATGGGAGAAACAAGAGAGTGCAGGTTAATTTTTGAATTTCACTTGGAGCCAGCCCAGTCCCATGGCCAATGGTTAATCTTCTAGGGCCCTTCTTTTAGGAGGTACCTCACTTCTATCGGAGCTTAGAAACAACAGAGAGTTCTCAGCAACCGGGAGGGCTCCCTGGGAGAACTTCTAGCGAACAGGTAGCCAATTGTGTTCCAAGGCGCCAACTAAGTTCAATTCCCTCCCCCGCATCAGCCGGTTGGTTCGCATTTTAGACTGACTCCTTGTGCAGAACCCTGGGCTGGCACCCTGGATAGAAGCAGGATCATGGATAATCTTAGAATCATAGAATCATAAAATCAAAGACTAATAGAATCATCATCATGATAGAGAGCATTTATAAAACACTTTAAAGTATGTGATACACTTTACAAACATTATCTCATTTTGTCCTCACAACAGCCCTGGGAGGGAAGTGCTATTATTATCCCCATTTTACAGTTGTGGAAACTGAAGTGAAGGCAGTGAGGTGGCACCGTAGTGCACAGAGTGCCGGCCCTAGAGTCGGGAAGACCCGAGTTCAAATCTAGCCACAGATGCTTAAGTAGCTGAATAAGTCACTTAACCCTGTTTGCTTCAGTTTCCTCATCTACAAAACGAGCTGGAGAAGGAAATGGCAAAGCACTCCGGCATCTTTGACAAGAAAACTCCAAATAGGGTTACGAAGAGTTGGACTGAAATGACTGAACTACCCCAAACTGAGGTGAAGGGAGGACGAGTGACTTACCTGGGGTCACACAGCTAGTCAGTGTCTGAGGCTGGATCTGAACACAGGTCTTCCTGATTTGAGGCCCAGCACTCTCCACTGAGTCTCCTTTATTTAATGCCTCCTTTATTTAATCTTAGAATCATGGAATGTAGAATCACAGACAATAGAGCCAGAGAAATATAAAATGATAGAATAATAGAACACAATGTGGAAGGCATAGAAGAGCATAATCTCAGACCACAGGAGCATGATCTCAGAGAGTAATAGCATCTTGGGATCTTGGAATCATGGAGTCCCAGACTCATGGAGTCATGGGATGTTAGCATTGGAAGAAACTGCAGAAGTCAATGAGTCCAATCTCCTGCCCAGGTAGGAATCCCCTTTGCAGGATCCCTGAGAAGTCATTCAGCCTTGATCATATCTAGCAATAGGGAGTTTGTTACTTCTCCAATGCGGCTTGTATCCTGGGCAGACCCTCATTGCTTCCTCATGCCTCCCCTGTTGCCATAGCCTGCTGGTGGGTCTCCCTGCCTCCAGTCCTGCCCATCCTACACTCAGGTGAGATCCCTTAAAATGACCATGCTCAAACACAGATCTGACCGGGTCACCCCCTTACTCAATAAACTCCAGTGACTCCATGTCACCTCCAGGATCAAATAGAAAACCCTCTGCTTGACTTTTAAAGTCCTTCTCAACCTGGCCCCATCCCTACCTTTCCAGTCTTCTTACACCTACCTTCATATCCCCTGTGGACTGGTGATGCTGGTCTGGCTGTTAATGGTACAAGGTGCTCCCTTTCCCGATTCCCTTCCCTTTTCCCGTTCCGTCTCCTGTGCCTGGAAGTTTCTCCTTCCTGCTCTCTACCTCCAGGCTTCCTTCAAGCCTCAGCTGCAACCCCACCTTCTGCAGGAGATCTATCCTTGTCCTCCCCACTGGTAGCGCCCTCCCTCTGCGATTAGCTTCCTGCCATAATCAATTCCGTATACTAACTTCCATATGTATTCCACATGCATGTATGGAATGGATGTTTGTAAGTTTACATGAATATGCATACACATATTTGCATATTTACATAATTGTTTGTAAAACTCTCTTGTTCACCCTTCAGAATTCTCAAGAGCCACCCAGGCTCCATTTGTCACCTGGTGGTTGCCCGCCATATTTCCAGGATCTGGCAGCCTGGCCGCTCTCCAAAACTGCCGAAGAGCTTTCCATCAATTTCTCCACGTCTTCACTTTTAGCTCATCCTGGCTTTCAGTCTACGTCAGGTAGAATTGCCTCTGATACCTGGCTTTCCTCTTTGAGCTCATTCATCCTCAGCTTTCCTCAGCTCTTGTTAAATATGTTCTTAATAGCAGGGTCCATAGTCTTCATCTGCCTCTGCTTGGTCAAATCAAGTCAACAAGCATTTCGTAAATACCTGGTATGGACCAGGCACTGTGTGAAGTGTTGGGGATACAAAGAAAGGTAAAAGACAAGGTCCCTGACCTCAATGAGCTCACAGTCTAATGAGGGAGGCAGAATGTAAAGAACTGGAAACATGCAAAAGACATCAGGAAGAGATGAAAAGTAATCTCAGAGGGAGATACTGGCATCAATGGGGATCAGAAAGGTTGTTGCTGTGCCGCCATCTTCATGGTCCCATTTGGGGTTTTCTTGGCAAAGATACTGGAGGAGTTTGCCATTTCCTTCTCCAGTTCATTTCTACAGATGAGGAAACTGAGGCACATGGGGTTAAGTGACTTGCCCAGAGTCACTCAGATAGTAAGTATCTGAGGCCAGAGAATGAAGAAATAGAGGAGGGGGTGTCACAGAAAAATAAGTCCTTAGAGTGTAAACAGAACAATCATCCTTCAGTGCTTTCAGGAAAGGTGAAGTGATGATTAAATAGTGAATGGGCAGTGAGTCATAAAGGCAGCCAGTGGGCAGGTGAAGCTGCCAAGTAGTGCTACTAAAGCTTTGAAGCTTATGTGCACAATTCAATTTAAAAGCATTTATTAAATATCTATTATGTTCAAGTGTTAGTGCTAGGTGCCGGCAAAGAGACAAACAGTTCTAAAGATACAATCGTAGAACTTCAAAATTGGAAGGGATCGTAGAGTTCATCCTGTCCAATCCCCTGCATGTTGCAAGTATCCCTTCTACAGCATCTCCAAGAAGTGGGTATCTAACCTTTGCTTGAAGACCTCCAGCGATGGCGAGCTCACTGTTCTTTCCAGCAGCCAAATCCGCTTCTGGAGGGCTACCATGGTTGGGAAGATTTTCTTCCCATTGAGTTGAAATCTGCTTCTATCCGTCGACCCCAGTTTTATGCTTGAGGTCCTCAGAGGAATGGCCTTTCACTCCAACGCCCCCTCCGCCCCCCAAAAAAAGAGTAAGTCTAATCTCTCTTCCATAAGATCGGCCTTTAAGCACTTGAAGGAGGCAGCTAGAATGTCCGCCCTGAGGCTTTTCTGTTTCTTCTT
This sequence comes from Vombatus ursinus, assembly GCF_900497805.2. NCBI lineage: Eukaryota > Metazoa > Chordata > Mammalia > Diprotodontia > Vombatidae > Vombatus > Vombatus ursinus. The sequence goes on along the minus strand of NW_020949487.1, from coordinate 2,155 downwards.
CTTCAGACTGACCCTCCTCGGTTCCTTCAACTGTCCTCCTGTGGCATGGAGTCCTGGATGGTTGCCATGTTGCATTTAGGCATAGAAGAAGCTGAAGAGTTGGGAAATGACCCTTTGTCATGAGATCAATGACAGCAAGTGTCCTTGATGACCCCTGGGAGGGGAAAGTGTGTGTGGAGAGAGCACTGGCTCTGGTGTCCAAGGACCTGGGTTCAAATCCCGACACTTACTACCTGTATGTTCCTGGGTGAGTCATTTCCTCTCTTTGTGCCTCAGTTTCCTCCTCTGTGAAATGAGGGGGTTGAGCTCGATGGCCTTTAAGTTTCCTTCCAGCTCGAAATCTATGATCCTATGACCTCCTGAGACCTTGCAGTCAGTCAGTAACCCTCCCACCAGATCACGCTCGGCTCTGCTCCTCTCCTTTGTTCCCGACTTTCTTTCTTTTCTCTTCTTTCTTTCTTTTCCTTCCTTCCTTCTTTCTCTTCCTTTCTTTTCCTTCCTTCCCTCTTTTCTTCCTTCCTTCCTTTCTCTCTCTCTTTCTTTCTTTCTTCCTTCTCTCTCTCTGTCTCCCCTTCTTTCTTCCTCTCTTCATTCCCATTTTCATCTTCAACAGTTACCAGTCTTACCTTCCCCCATGTCAACTACACTGATTAGGTCACAGGGCCCCGGTAAAACCACCCATTCCTCCTCCATCTCCCTACCCCATGAGGCCAAATCCTGCAATGTCAGACCTAGAAGATCAAATATTCCTTCGTAAAATCAGGATCATAGCTTTAGAGCTGGAAGGTGTCTCAGAAGACCCTCATTTGGGGGTTCTCTCTCAAGCACTTCCCAGCCCTCAGTCTATAACTCCAACAGATCTTTTTACCATTAGGCCCAACGTAACGCCAGCCCAATGAGCCGGCAACATAGTTTGGGTCGGTGCCCAAGGGTCCTTCCTCTCTGAGTCAGTGTGGAGATTCCCAGGTGGCATCAAGGAAGCCTTGGTCTGAGACCCAGGCCAATGGGCCAATGGGCCTCTTCTAAGCCGGGATATTTAGGAGTACTATAAACTTCCTCTCTAGGACCCAGGGGCCCTTGGGCAGGAAAGATAAGGGGCTCTGCTAGACACCATCTTTCCTTCTGACCAATGAATCTTTGGTCACCTCCTTATCACTCATCTTGGTGTGAGCAGTGATGGGGGGAGGTGGGAAAGGCACCAAGCCCTGTTGGGAAAGTCGGATTGGGGCTGAGTTGTCAGGATCTTTGAGGCCCAGAGCCCCGCCCCCTCATTTTATGCAGGAGGAAACTGAGGCCTAAGGACACGAAATGACGTCCCCAGAATCCTCTGGCTAGTGAGTGTCGAAGGCCAGATGTGAATGTGTCTTCTTGATTCAGAGTCAAGCAGTATTCAAGATGCCAAACATGTGCATGCGTGCATGTGCTCACACACATACGCACTGAACACACGCGGCAAATCATCTCACACATGTACACACGGCGCCTGCGTACACAATATCACACATGGCGCAGCTCAAAGTCTCATGCACACACACCCACAAACACACACAGGAGATGTGAGGACACCCTGGAAACCCTGCTGACCTTGGATACAGAAGGCCTGGGTTCAAATCTTGGCTCTGTTACAAACTGACTGTATGACCTTGATCAAGTTCCTTAATCTCTCTGGGCCTCAGTTTCCTCCACTGTAAAATGAAGGAATTGGACTAGATGACCTCTGAGGACCCTTGGAGTTCTGTCTAGGACTCTGTGACCCCGTGCTACTTTTGAATGACAACACAATCACACAAGACAACACACTCATATAAAACAACACAATCACATAAGACACACAGACAAGACAACACAATCACACAGGACACACAGTCATACAAGACACAGAATCACACAGGGCAACACAGTAACACAAGATACACTATCGGATAACACAACACAATTATGCAACCACACAAGACAGTGCAATTACACAATCACACAAGATGACACAATCGCACAACCACCCAGGACACACAATCACACAAGACAATACAATCACACAAGATAACACAATTTCACAATCACATAAGACACACAATCACACAAAACACCACAATCACAAGTTCCCCGCACTCTCCCACATGGCCCCACAAGGGTGAACAAGTTCTCACCCATGTAT
>NW_020949486.1:0-22201 GCF_900497805.2 Vombatus ursinus | reverse complement strand
GGGAATGTCAGAGCTGGGGAAGGGGCCTGAGAACAGGGAATGTCAGAACTGGGAGGGGCCAGTTATTCCCCGAGCTTTTTAAAAGCTATTTTCTCTGTGTCAGACATTGTACTAAATCCTAGGGATACAAAGAAAGGCAAAACCAATCCCTGCCTGCCCTCAAGGGGCCTGCATTCCAGTGGGGGACAATTAAATAGCTGTCCATACTAGGTATGTACAGTGTAAGCAGAGGATGCTCTCAGAGGGAAGGAGGAGAATAGCCTCCTATAAAAGGTATGATTCAAGCAGAGTCTTGAAGGGAGTCAGAAGCCTAGAGGGAGGTCATTCTAGGATTAGGGGACAGTCAGTGCAAAGCGAGGGAGTTAGGAGCTAAGGGTCATGTGTGACAAGCACAAGGAGGCCAGTGTCACTGTACTGTAGAGTAAAAGGGGGGAGGGACATATAAGAGAAGGGGCCAGGTTGTGATGGGCTTTACATTCCAAAGAAAGGATTTTCTATTCAATCCTGGAGATAATAGGGAGTCACTGAAGGTTACATGGAGATGACATGTTTCAGACTGTGCCTGTTGAGTAGAGGATGGACTGGAGTGAGGCAGGGGGACCCATTCGGAGGCTTCTGAAACAATGTGGGTGAGCAGCGAGGAGTGGGACAATGGTTGTGGGAGTGGAGAGAGGGGAACCCAGAAATAAGAGAGATGGTGAGAAGGTAGAAAGGACGTGGCACCCAAAGTTAGGCTGAAAGGACCTTATGATGCCAGAGCCAGATGAAGTTGAGACCACAGACCATGAGAGCTGGGAAGAAGATTAGAAGAGAATGTGGAGTGTCCGAACTAGAGAAGCTCTGGGATGGTCTGGCCTGACCCTGCTCCCCCTTCACTTTTTTTTTTTCTTTTTGGTGAGGCAATTGGGATTAAGTGATTTGCCCAGAGTCACACAACTAGTGAGTATTATGTGTCTGAGGCCGGATTTGAACTCAGGTCTTCCTGACTTCAGGGCCGGTGCTCTATCCACTGCGCCACCTAGCTGCACCCTCCCCCTTCATTTTACAGGTGGGCACACTCTGCTGTGGGAAGGCTAAGTGGCTCTTCCAGGGGGTGAGGGAATTATTGGCAGAGGGGTGGTGAGTCACGCCAAAGTATCAGGGACTCCATGCATCTCTTTTTCCAGGGACATCTGCATTTTGAGTATGGACTCTGAAGTGGGCTATTGCTAATGGTGGAATTTCAGGCATCCTTGATAGTGGAGGAAAGATGGATTTTGGAGGGTTTGTGTGGGGTTGGATTTTCCAGGTAAGGCAGCCAGGCCTGTGTTTTGTGGTGGCTATGGTCCCTTCCTCCCCCAAACTCTCTTCTCATCGCCAGTCTGCTGGAGCAGGGAACAGATATTTCAATCGTTCCATTCTGGTGGGTTGAAACCTAATCAGGGAGAGACAGAGGGGTTTAAAGCCTCCAGGGGCCCAGAGTGAAGAGGGGGTGGCGGCAGAAGAAACAACAAACCCCTGCTAAATCCGAGGCAGCCTCTCCCCAGCCCCCCTTTTCTCCTCTTTTGCCCACCCCTACGCTTTCCTTTTCTCTTCTCCCCCCATCTGTCTCTCCCACCCCCACCTCTGTTCCTCCTCGCCTCCTTGGCCATCCCCCCAGCCACTGAGGTGGTTACCCTGGCAACCAGCTCCTATGAAGTGACATCATTGGTTGTCAAGGCAACACCTCCCAGGCCAGTGACATCACATCATCACCATGGCAACACTCCATGAAAATACTTCTTCAGTGTGATGGGACCCACACAAATGCATAATCTTTAACAGTTGTGGGAGGGGAGGCAGAACGTTAAGGAAGGAGAATAATCCAGGGGCCAAGGGAAAGAGAATGGTAGCACAGACAGTGCTGGTGCTGGGGGATGGGTGGATCCACCCGGGGCCTACCTTCACCTCCCGTCAAACAGGCACCCGGCTCACCCAGCCAGAGCTTCCAAGGAGAAGCAGTGGCTGTGGGGTGCTCACCTCCAGACCCAGCCTCCCTCCAGAGGCTCCGTGTGGCATTCCACAGGCGTACCAGCCCTGGAGGAGGTAGAGGGCCTCACTTCAGCTGGACAATCACTAAGGCCCTTTCTAGTGCTCACACACTGTTCTGCCAAGGTTCCTTTTTGCTTTGGCATTCTGTGTTCTGTATCCGAGGATCTCTTCTAGTTTTAATGCTGCCATGCTGGGTTATGTGTTCTAAGGCCCCTCCCAGATCTGACATTCCTTGTTCTAAGTCCCCTCCCAGCTCTGATATTCTCTGTTCTCTGTTTCAAGGTCTCTCCTAAGTAGGGTTCTTAGAGACTTTCTGGTCACTCTCTGGTCTCTGAGACCTTTCGTTTCAGTCTCCTTGTAACAACATCTTGGAATCCAATTTCCTTTCCCAGGAAGACTGAGGTGCAGAGGACCGTACCTGTGCTCAGAGGTCCCCTCCCAGGCCACACCACTATATATTTACTTGAGCCTTCCTGAGACAATGGTGCTAGTTTAGCTCATCCCTCAGTGAATTGAATTGGGTGGGGAATTCCAATCTAGGGAGGAGGGAAGGGCTTGGTTGGGAAGGAGGTTTGGGTCCCGGTAATCCTACCCCAGCAGAAAGTATTTTCTCTACCCAAGTGGAGGTAGATGAATCTGATGGCAGATCTGGAAGGGATGTGAGAGATTCAGAGTGTGAGAACCCCCTTTTTTGAGGGGAGGGGTCAGGCCCTATGATTTTATTCATTAAGAGAATACCCAGTGTTGAAACTCCCTCTGCTGAGAATCAACCTCTCTGACCCTCAGTATCTGCATCTGTAAAATGGAGATCATACTATTGAGGTTTAGGGGTGCTGGGACCCTGAAATAGTGACACAGGTCCTGCCTGAATGAATTCGACCCAAGCCTTCTTTCAGCCAAAGACAAGGCTTATTAAAAATCCGACATATTGGCCAGACTCTTCAGGAATTTGAACATTTGTGACGCTCATATTGACAAGTGGGCTAAATCGAATGAGAGCCATTGCCCAGATTGAATCTGAGCCCTTAGTGGAGACAAGATGGATCTTGTACGCAGAAAGACTGTGGGAGGGATCTAGGTGTGGCCAAGTAGTCTGGGGTGACTGGAGGAGGGGCCTCGGGAGGATCTTGATGGGAGTGGCCAGGAGCCGGGGTGACTGGACTTTGAACGCCTGGACCAAGAGAATGGGGTCTAGACCAGATCGAGGAGTGGAGGTCTGGGGTGGGGCAGGTGTAGACAATGAAAGGGCAGTTAATTAACTGGGAAAGGTCCATACCTCAGGCGAACACCAGAGGCTTGACCGTATAGGGAAATTCAAGGAGAGTTGGGGGTGGGGAACGGGTTCCAGAGCCTGCACCTCATCTATACTACCTGTAGCACTTACCTCACGGTGTTGTGAGGCTCAAAGGAGAGAATGCTCTGTGAAATGTTAAATAAATGTCAGTTATTATTATATAAGCAGTCAGGACTTGAATGCCAAGACTGCACTGCCTCAGTTTACAAAGGAGGATCCTGGCCGTAGAGCTGAAAGGGACCTCAGAAGCCCATCTTGTCCATTCCCCCATTTTACAAGTGAGGAAACTGAGGCCCAGGGATATTACATGAATTGCCCAAATTCACACAGATAGTAAATATCAGAGGTAAGATTTGAACCTGGGTCCTCTGCCTCCCAAGCCCAGGTTCTTTTCTCTGTGCCATGTTCAAAGTCACAAAGAGCGGCCATAGACCCGGCATTAGAATCCACATCTCTTGACCCATCTGATAAAGTGCTTGAAGACCTCAAGTGACAGAGGAGTCACTACTCCTGTTGGGAGCCCTTTCCACTTTGAGACAGCTCTCATGGCTAGGGAGTTCTCTCTGACGTCAGACTTGAGCTAGTCCCTTTCTAGTCTTCTTTTGATGCTGACATTCTGGGTTTTCTGTTCTAAGGCCCCTCCCAGCTCTGACATTCCCTGTTGTAAGACTCCCCCCACCCCCTGGCTCTGCCCTCTGGGGCCCAACAAAACAAGGTTGACCGCTCTTCTGTGTGACAATATAGAGCAGCCTAAGTCCTCTGACTAAGCCTGGCTAGCCCCTTTAATGAATCCTCACATGGCATGGCCTCAAGGGTCTTCACCATCCTGGGTTGTTCCCCTTGGATGCTCTCCAGCTTGTGTCCTTCCTAAAATGTGTCACCTAGAACTGAAAAATGTGTCACCTAGAACTGAAAAATGTGTCACCTAGAACTGAAAAAGTGTCACCTAGAACTGAAAAAAATGTGTCACCTAGAACTGAAAAAATGTGTCACCTAGAACTGAAAAAAAATGTGTCACCTAGAACTGAAAAATGTGTCACCTAGAACTGAAAAAGTGTCACCTAGAACTGAAAAAATGTGTCACCTAGAACTGAAAAATGTGTCACCTAGAACTGAACCCAACACTCTCGATGTTTGGTGTCACTCCCACCCTTTCTTCAAGCAGAAGGAAAGAGCTAGCTCTCTGCAGTCACTGCCCTCAGCCCCCAGCATCCACCTACCAGGGCATGAGGACATTACATATTTCTAGAGTACTCCATAGTGAGAGCTCCCATTCCTGAAGCCTCTAGCATACCACCAGCGTCTAATCAATGTTTGCTAAATTGAAAGTGCTTTTTTCACCCTTTAAGGGGATAAGTACAAGTGTTCCTAGGAGTTAGAGCTGAAAGGGATCTCAAAAGGTAATTACCCCCCGCCTCGCCCCCAATCTCTCATTTTACAAAGGGGGAAACTAAGACCCGGAGAGGAGAGACTAGGCCAAGGTCATACAGAGGCAGGGCCAGGCCTCAAACCCAGGTCTCCTGAACTCTTTCTGCTGCTTGACCCAGTCTTCTCTTCCCTGGGACGGACCTTTACGGGTCTATTAGATTTTGTGTGTGAGTGCAGCTTGACCGGAGTTCCCTGTTCTTTGCTGCCACCTAGTGGTATCTCTTAACATCACCTCATCATGGCGCTTTGGGCTCATGAGGATGACTGAGGGTGGTCATTTTCCGGATGGAGGCCTAGAGAGTCTTCCAGGAGAGAGTTGGGCGGCTGTTATGTGTATACGGAAGCATCATGTGTTTGTTCACGTGGGGAAGGAATCTTAGAGGCCATTGGGTCTGACTCCCTCATTTCACATAGCTAGAGAGAGGATTGAACCCAGGTCCAGTCATCTGTCCACTTGGCTAGCTGGACTCAGCTGCTTGGGTGGTGACGTCTGAGGGCATAAGGCCTTCTTCACTTGTAAAGTGTGGGGATAAAGACAATAGTGAAGGTCCTTTTCGCCTGCAGGAGTCCAGATGATTCTTTGTTCCCTTGTGTCTGTGCATGGAAGTGCTCCTCCCTCATTGGAGAACATTATCTTTGGGCTACTACCTTGGGCCTTTCTTCCTCCCACTGGTGACTTCCTCCTGGAACCTCTATTTGGAAGCGGAGCCTAGATCAGGATTCCTTCATTCTTCTTCTGGCTCTGTTCCTGACTTTATTCCATACTCTCCTTCTAGTTCACTTTTTTTTTTTTTAGGCAATTGGGTTAAGTGACTTGCCCAGGGTCACACAGCTAGTAAGTGTCAAGTGTTTGGTCTGAGGCCAGATTTGAACTCAGGTCCTCCTGACTTCAGGACGAGTGCTCTATCCACTGCGTCACCTAGCTGCCCCCTGCTAGCTCACTTTCAAGAGTTGCCTTCCCCCATTAGAATGTAAGCTCTTTGAGGACAGGGACTGTCTTTCTTTCTGCTTATATTTGTATTCCCAAATTTAACATGGTGCCTGCATATAGTAAAGCAATAAAGACTTCTTGACTTGACTTTGCATCCACCCTGATGGAGAACCCTCCTACATATGCTGGTTCCCCCAATTAGAATGTCATTTTTTTTTTTTGTCATTGTATCTCCAGTGTTTGGCACATAATAAGCTCTTCACAAATGATTTTTCATTTGTTAACCCACCAGAAGCCTGTGTCTGGCTTTTGTTTTGTGGTGACCTGCCCCAGCACAAAGCTCTCATGGTGCCTCATTCTTCTAGTACACAAGGTTTAAAAGGCTGAGGAGTCTTCCCAAGGAGGCCAAGAGGTGGGAGACATGACAGATGCAGAAAGATTCACTTTGCATCTAGACTATGCCGGACCTAGCTCATGCCACAGAAGTGACCACAGCATTGAGGGGTCAGACTGCTTAAGACAACAGCACTGAGAGAGCTCTGCCCTCAGGATGCTGCTGCTGTTTCTCTAAGCAGAGTCAGCGGGGATCTCTGCACTGCTCTGTCTTTGCCCAGCTAAGGAGCCAGGGCTGCTGCTATGTGGTAAGTTTTCCTAGGACCCCTCTTTCTGTGAGTGGACCAATGTGTCCTCTCTGACAGTACTGGGGAGAACAGATGGATTTACTGGGAGTCAAGGCTAGCGTTCCTTGGATTCATGTGGGGGTGGCAGCCATTTGGGGATGGATGCCAAGTGAATTTGAGAGCTGATTTATCTTAGTGTTATTACATTGTACTTTTCTCTTGTGATCCAATGTCTTTGCTTTGAATTCATGCTATCTTCCTTATCACTTTGCTCAGTGTAGAGACACACCCATGGGAGCTCCTAGCTATCACTTTGAATACATGATTCAGGCAACAATGCTCCGAGTGGTGTAGCTGATATGGGCACTACCTCCAGGGGAGGGGGCAGCCCTTGAGTTCTATTTGTGGGGACTTGTCATGGATTTAGTTTTCTTTTGATGGGTTTTTGGAGTAAGACCACTGGGGTATTGGACCAAGATAAAGCTACTTGTTTGGCCCAGGGTCCTGCTCTTCTCACCAGCCAGTAGAAGTGACTTTTCTTTTTCTTTTATTCTTTTTAGGCTCTAATTAGTAGCAAAAGATTCTGTGGGATATTTTTATAGACGGTTCCTGGCTTACAGACTTCAAAATCATGCTTCTTCCACTCTCATGCTAGAAGCTTCCTCAGCACCTGTGGCTTCCTCATCCTGGAACACCCAACCATCCCTGGGGCCTCCTCATCCTGGAACACCCAACCGTCCCTGGGGCCTCCTCATCCTGGAGCACCCAACCATCCCTTCTGAGCTGCAGGAAGCTAAGCCAGTCAATGAACCTCTGGGAGCAGAGGATCATCAGGCAGGAAAGATGGAGATGGTTTAAGCTTCCATGCTGATCAGTCCTGGATCAGACCCCTTGACCCGGGGTGCCCTTCCAGGCTAGCTGAGATTGGTGGATGTATTTTAGCAGCAATGACAACGATGAGGACAATGATGGTGATAATGTAATGACCGGGTGGCCTTGAAGGTCCTCTCCAGTACTTAATATATGTGATCCTATGACCTTAGGTGAATCACTTTCCCTGTCTAGGGGTAACCATGGCCATGTGACTAACTGATCTCAAAGGTCTCTTTGAGATCTTCATTTACATACTAGAACTGGTTATGATTTCACCCTCAGTCTCCTTCGGTCCTCACAGCCACCTCATCAGCCAAGTTGGCTAAGCACGTGGAGGTGAGAGAGAAGCACTTGTGGTTCAGGAAAAATTATGCTGGATTTGGGTGGAATCTCAGCTCTGCTACCTGTGCGACCTGTGTTATCTGTATCACGAATTCCACGAAGCCATTGCTGAACTAGGAATAAGTTATATTGATGGCTTAGGAAGGCCAGGTGTCCCACATGTGTGAGAGCACATGTATGAGAGCACATGTGTCGACACACGCACACCTTTGTATTCCCTATTCCCCATTCGGATCGCCTTCCTCTGTTTCCCCATTGGCTGAGTGCTATGGAGGTTATAGCCTATCCGAAGAGCCTAATTTCCCCCTGTGAGTCTCCGCCCCTAATTACATCGCCCACTGCCCACAATTCGGCCACCCTGGCTCTTATTTAATTTTGTCCTTATTTGGGTATGCCCACTCGCCCTCTGCCTGGGACCCAGATGTGTCAATCCACACCCAACCTCAGAATGGGACCTCAAAGGCCAGTCCATTCACCCACTGATTCTGCTCCATGGCCTCTTCTATTCAGCCTCCATATAGCCCCCAGACTGCACCCCTGTGGAAATGAAAACCAGCCATTTCCTACACTCCCTCCAATCCAAACTGACTCCAATGCTGTCACACAGGCGTCCACCCCCTGACTGAGTGACATGCAGAAGCAACATCCTCAGCCATGTTCCACACCTGGGGCTAGTCACCTCAGTTTCCTCATTTGGAGGATGGGAGAGTTAACTAGCCAGGCATTTGCTTTTCTTTGACTAGTTTCCACAGCCTTCCAGTTGTGACTTGACCCTCTGAACTTTTGTCCATCCCCACCTTCAGCCATTTGGCTGTCACAAGCACTCTGCAGGGGGTTTTCTTTCTTACCACCAACAGATTTCTCATTGTCCTATTATCTGTACCTTTTTGATCTTGTCATTCCTTGTCTGTCCAGATGAGTTTCTCTTCAAGTCTCTCTCTCTCTCCCCCAAGTTGTTCCTCTGCTTATCCTGGATCCTCTGCAGCCTGGAGGCTTGTGGGTAAGGGGTTGGCAGACTCCCAAAGCAGGGATGTCCAGCTCTTCTGATCTGCCACAGTGGGAAGAACTGGCCTTTAGCTCTGCTTGTGGGGAATTGGGTCCAATCACAGGCTGGATTTTGGGCGAGGAGACTTGCTAAGGCACTGTCAGCAGATTGGGTCCTGTCTGGGGCGGGTATGTCTCAGGAAGTGAGCAGTGGGGCAGTGGTGGGGTAGCCTGCAAGATTGACTTCCACAAATAAGGAGACCACGTGATCCGGGGGAAGGAGGATGAAATTGGGAGTCCAAGGACCCTGGTCCAGACCCTACCTTTGCTGATTACCCCCTGTGTGTCCCGAAGCAAGTTTTTTCCCTTCTTTGGGCTTGTTTCTTATCTGTGAAAAGAAAGGGTCCTAAAGTCCCTCCTAGACCCCTATGATTTTATGGATGTTGTAGCTTTCCAGGGATATTCCCTTCATCGTTTGACTTGCTCTCTGATGGTGTGTTCATGTTATCTCCCATTAGACTGTAAGCTCTTTGAGGGCAGAGCCTATTTAATTTTGGGCTCTGTACTCTGTATCTTTCTTTCTTTTTTTTTCTTCAAATGGCAGGGTGTAATTTTATTGGACTAAATGACATAACCACTTGAATTTCAATTATAAGTAACAGCATCAAGTGTGCCAAGGTATCATTCCATAACTGGGAAACAGCTCAGGGGAGCCCATGCTAATCTTCAGATTCTGTATTCTGGTCTTTCAGGGTATATGTAGAAAATTTAGAAACCTTCTTGTTGTTCATCTTCCATTCTTTTTTTTTTAATTAATTTATTTTGATTTATCAACAATCACTTCCATAAGCTTTTTAAAAAAATTTTACATTTTTTTTTTAATTTTTAGGCAATTGGGGTTAAGTGACTTGCCCAGGGTCACACAGCTAGTAAGTGTCAAATGTTTGGTCTGAGGTCACATTTGAACTCAGGTCCATCTGACTTCAGAGCCAGTGCTCTATCCACTGAGCCACCTAGCTGCCCCCATAAGCTTTTGAATTTAAAATTTTTCTCCCCCTGCCTCCTTACCTCCTTCTCCAAGATGGTGTGCAATCTGATACAGGCTATACATACACATTCTTATTAAACATATTTTCGCATTAGTGATGTAAGTAAGAATTAGAATTAATAGGAGGAACCACCAGAAAGAGGAAACAAAACACAACAGAAGAAAAAAATAGCAAATAGTATGCTTTGGTCTGCATTCAGACTCCATAGTTCTTTCTTTGGATGTGGATAGCATTTTCCATCATGAGGCTTTTGGAGATGTCTTAGATCCTTGTATTTCTGAGAGGGGTTAAGTCTATCAAAGTCAGTCATCACTTAATGTGGCTGTTACTGTGTACAGTGTTCTCCTGGGTCTGCTAACTTCACTCAGCATCAAACCATACAAATCTTTCCAGGTTTATCTGAAGTCTGCCTGTTCATCATTTCTTATAGCACAATAGTATATCACATTTACAATTATGATAACTATCTGTGTCTTTCTCTTCATCCTTTTCCTCCCCTGTTTATGCTTTTCTTTCTCCTTTCTCCTTTTCCTTCCTCAGTAATGTTTTGCTTTTGACCACCACCTCCCTCATCCACCTCCCTTCTATTAGCCCCCTCCCTTTTCTTTCCCCCTTTTCCCTCCTACTGCCTATAGGGCAAGTTAGATTTCTATAGCTAACTGATTATGTTATTCCCTTCTTAAGCCAAATCTGATGAGAGTAAGGTTCAGACAAAGCTCATCTCCCTCTCTTCTTTTCCTCTGCTGTAATAGGTTTTTGTGCCTTTTCCTGTGATGTAATTTACCCTTGTCTGACTCCTCCTTTCCTTTTCTCCTCCTTTCCATTTTCCATTAGATCAGATTAGTTCACTTACTTGGATCCATTTAACCTACTTGATTAGATTTTTTTCATCATTGCATCAAAGTCAATTTATACCCACCCCCTTTATGTATACCCCTTTAACATGGTGTAATAACAATACAGTTCTCAAGAGTTACAAGTGTCATCTTCCCTTGTAGTGATGTAAAGAGTTTGTCCTTATTAACAACATGTTGTTACTTTCTGACCTGTTTACCTTTTTATGTCTCTCTTGAGTCTTGTATTTGAAGATCAAATTTTGTGTTGAGCTCTGGTCTTTTTATCAGCAAGGTGTGGAAGTCCCCTATTTTGTTGAATATCCCTCTTCTCCTCTGAAAGATTGTGCTCATTTTCTCTGGGTACTCTGTATCTTTCTATTGTTTGACCCACTCTCCTATGATGTGTGCATGTTGTCTCTCAGTAGATTGTAAGCTCCTTGAGGGCAAGGAGCCCTCATTTCATTCTGGCACATAGTAGGTGCTTAATAATGCTTGTTGACTGCATAATTGCTCTGTATTGTCCATATCAGATCACAGCAAGTAGGATTTAGAGCTAAGAGGAACCTGAAGGACCACAGGCCTACCTTCTCGGGTTACAGAGGAGAATTCATGTGTCAGAGCCTCCCAAACACTGAACTAGCAGTGCATGTGTCAACCTCATTATCAACACATTAACACACGCATTAACACATGCATTGTCAGAACTAGCTCAGTGTTTGGGAGGCTCTGAAAAAAGTATGGGAAAGAAGAGGCATTAGACTGATCACCAAACTGAAGGTCACCAGAGCCGTTGTGCTGACCTCATTGCTGTGTGCCTGTTAAACCTGGGCAGCATACCAGAGCCATGCCAGGAAACTGAATCGCTTCCATTTGAATTGTCTTAGGAAGGTTCTGAAGATCACCTGGCAGGATAAGATACCAGACACTGGGGTCCTTTCTCGAACTAAACTGCCAAGCATTCAAACTCTGCTGCAGAAAGAGCAACTGTGGTGGGCTGGCCATATTGGTTGAATGCCAAACATAGGCTTGCCAAAAAGACTATTTTATGGAGAACTCCCGCAGGGCAGGCGCTCACATGGTGGTCAAAAGAAGCGATTCAAAGCAACTCTCAAGGTCTCTCTTAAGAACTTTGGAATTGATTGTGTGACATGGGAGACGCTGGCACAGGACTGCCCAGCATGATGTGTCCTCATCAGAGAAGGTGCTGTGCTCTATGAGCAAAGCAGAATTGAAGTAGCTCAAAAGAAACTCGAGATGTGCACATTTAGAGAATCCAGCCCAAATGGTCACGTGGACTATTGGTGCCCGATGTGGCAGAACGTTTGGAGCTCATATCTCGGTCTGATCAGCCACAGTGAGACACATTGTAACTTGACTCTAAGACAATGATGTCATTTTGGTCCTCTTCAAAAACAAAGGACAACAACCACCAACAGAGGAGAAACCGAGGCTCAGAGGTTATCTTTCATTATTTCTTTTTTTTGGCAAGGCAATTGGGGTTAAGTGACTTGCCCAGAGTCACACAGCTAGTAAGTGTTATGTGTCTGAGGCCAGATTTGAACTCAGGTCCTCCTGACTCCAGGGCTGGTGCTCTATCCACTGTGCCACCTAGCTGCCCCTAGGGGTTATCTTTCTTTAGGCACTCTGGAACAGAGGGAGGCTGTGAATGAGGTTGTTTGAGAAGCCATTGGGCACGCTTACTAGCTGGGGATCTAGCTCCACTTTGAAGTGGCGGCTTTGAGAGGAGAAGATGGCTCTGCCAGGGAAGGAGGCCCAGGAGGTGAGGATCGAGAGCTGGAAGGAGCCTGGGCTCACTGAGTCCAGCCCCTCATTTTACAGAGGAGGAAAATGAAGCCCTGAGAGGGAAGGAACTTGTCAAGGTTGCAGAACTTAGTCAGCTGCAGAACCAGGTCTTCTGTCTCCAAATCCAGTCCTTTTTTTCCTGCTACACCAACGATCCTTCACTCGGGCTCTGGGCACTTGTTTTTAAAATCTTTTGATAACTGTATTTTAGCCTAATTGGTTTATAATGCTCCTTATTTTGTGTTCTGCATTTAACAACATGATCCTGAGGAGTCTCCAGACCCCCAGAGGGGGTCTATCACATCATGAAGGGTTAAGAAGCCCTTTCCTCCACGCAGAGTTTGAGGGAAGGTGGGGGTGGGGCTGAGCTGGTCCCGCTACTCTGTCCTGCCCCACTACCCCTTTTCTCCTTGCTCTCCATAACATAAATCACTTTGTAAACCTTGGAGAGCAAGGTAAATGTCAGCTGTTGCTAACAACAACAGCAATGATAACTAACAACAACGGAGTGGGACTGTGGCCCAGAGGATAAAGAGCCAGTCTCAGATTCAGAAAGACCTAGGTTCCGGTTCCATTTCTGACATATCCTAGCTGTGTGTCCCCAGGTGCTGCTCTAAAGCTCAGCTGCAGAAGAGCAGCAGATTTACCTTAGTACAGGCAGTTTTCTTACCAGAAGTCCAATATGCCACTGAAATTGGAAGTGTGGTCCAAAAAAGAACAATTACGTGTTCAGCGGCCGCACCCTTCCCAAGTACGTGCTAAGCGCTGTCCTTGGTGCTAGGGGAGAATCAAAGTTTAGATAAGCTGTGATACCTACCTTCTTCGAGTATATATTAACACAGATAACTACAATAAATGATATTGCCTGTTTTACAGTGTGTTAGAGAGAGCCAGATCGAGTGGTGTTTGAGTCTTACCAAGGTCCCGCCCAGGATTAGGGCAGAGTGCCACTGGGTCCTGGCAGAGAGCACTTGGCTTAGAAGGAAGTGTTCCTTGGGTTAAAGCACTGTGTCTTCCCCCGGAGACTCCCACTTAAAATGCAAATGTTTAGCCTAAGACTCACCCTCTGACCTTAGGGAGCTGATCAGTTTGCAGGCGATGAGACTCAAACAGGGCTAACTTGAATAGTTAGTCAAGCAACATTTATTAAATTAGTGCCAGGCACTAGGCCAAGTGATGGGGATACGAAGAAAGGCAAAAACCAGTCCCTGTTCTCGAAGAGCCCCCAGTCTAACAACATGCAAACAACTACGTTCAAACAAACTGCACGTACAGGATAGATTGGAGGTAATTGACATGGGGAAGGCACTAGAATTAAGGGGGGTTTGGGAAAGGTTTCCTATAGAAAGAAAGATTTTAGCTGGGACTTGAAGGAAGCCAGGATGTTGCGGGATGAATCTGTTTGAGAACTCAAGCCAAAATGGGTTGGGGTGGGGGCTCTAGCTGGATTCTGGTCTTGGCTTTGCCATTACCTTTCCCCTCTCTGGGCTTCAGTTTCCTCTTCTGTGAAATGGGAACGGTGGTTGGCCCAAATGTTCTCCAAGCCTCTTCCAGATGTGTTGTAAAATTCACAAAAATTGGTCTTTGGTCTCTCTGCCCAGTGCCTCTCTTTTTGGCTTCCTCCAGTCCTCATCCTACCGAATAGCTCCCATACCCCTCCCTCCAACCACCCTATGGGCAGGTAAAGTAATCAGTGCTAATGGATTAGTGGGTGTGTGAATGGCTTAATGTTTTACAAGATGGCCCTTTGGAGACAGTGCCTCAACCCCAAGAGCCATTTTCTTCATTCTAAACCTTTAAGTAACAGAGCCTTTTCCTAAGCCCCTGGTCCCAGATACCTTTTCCCCATCTAGCCTTGTTTGCTGCAGGGGAAGTGGGTCCTTATTCCAGCCTCCTTGCCCACCATCCACTCTCTCCCCTGTCTTTTTCTGCTCAGTTTTTAGAGTAGAGATGGACCAGAGCCAAACATTAGCCCCATAACCATAAAATCATGTGAAGGGAGAGTGGTTCTCAGTGGCCCTGGACTCTTTGTGCCCTGTTATCTGGAAGTTTTGCCCCACCTCCCCCGGTAAGAGTGGAGGGTTGCCAGGGAGTGATCTTTGATGAAGGATCCCCCAGGGCACCGAGAACTCTGGTCATCTGGGACAGCTCAGGGTGGGGCCTCCTGGAGGGACTGGCTGAGCTCCCCTACACAGGTGTGGGGGGGGAGCACACAATAGACCCCACTTAGGGTCACAGACAAACCAGGTCCCTAGCATGCTCTCCAGCATTGCAGACCTGCTTTTACCTCCATCTACATATGTGTGCACAGATACACATACCTTCACAGCACATAAATACACATAACCTGAGGGGCAGTATTGTGCAGTAGATAGAGTTCTGAAGTTTCATTCAGGGGATGCCTGAGCTCAAATTTGACCTCAGACACTAGCTGTGTGATCCTGAGCAGGCCATTGACCTCAGTTTCTTCCTTTGTAAAACAGGGATAATAATAATAATACCTGCAGTGTCTACCACCTAGGATTGTTGTGAGGTTCCAATGGGATAGTGTCTATAAGTATGACCTTGGGTAAGTCACCTCCTTGGGCCTCAGTTTCAACATCTGTAAAATGAAGGGGTTGTATTAGATGAGCTCTGAGATTTCTTCCAGCTCTAGGATCTATGACCCCATGATCCCATGATAAAAGTGCTTTGTAGACATTTAAAAAGTGCTATTAAATAATAATAACAATAATAATACATATCAGGCATTTACATAGCACTTTTGTTTGTTTTTTTAGTTTTAGGCAATTGGGGTTAAGTGACTTGCCCAGGGTCACACAGCTAGTAAGTGTCAAGTGTTTGGCCTGAGGCTGGATTTGAACTCAGGTCCTCCTGACTTTAGGGCTGGTGCTCTATCCACTGCGCCACCTAGCTGCCCCAAGATGGCCATTTCTGAAGAGCTTGCAGACATCTCTCCGTTAGGGCCTCTCCAACTCCACCTCCTGAAGGAGGTCTCTCCTGCTTCCCCCTGCTTCTACAGCCTCCCAGTGAGATTATCTTCTATCTACTCAACCTCTAGCTTGAATATATCTAGCTATTTCTATGTGACCTTCTGCATTTGGTCATAATCTCCTTGAGGGCACAGCCCGGTCTGTGCCTTAGCATGGTGCCAGGTACCTGGCAGGTGCTTAATAAATGCTTGTTGAGTAATGACCCGATTACAGATATTATTATTCCCATTTTAAAGATGGGGAAACTGAGCCCCAGAGGAACAATGTGAAGACCAAGGTCATAGAAGGTCATTGAACTTCAGGACTAGAAGGGACCTTGGAGGCCATTTAGTCCAACCCATAATGCCACAGCCTTGACAACCTGTGCTTGAAGATCTCCGGGGATGGGGAACTCACCACCTTGCCCAGCTGCCCATCTCACTTTTGGAGAAGTAAGTACTTCCTGACCTTAAGCCTCCGTCTGCCTCTTGGCAACTTCCATCCATTATTCTTGGTTCTCCCTTCTGGGGACTGTGCTTGACCAGTGTCTTGAAGGAAGAGAGGCATTCTAAGGCGTGGAGGGGGGCTCATTCCTGCTGTGGGGCATGGTCACTGCAAAGGCATAGATACTCACTTAAACAAGATGCACCTCTGCACACAGCTAATCACCCTGTGGGGGAGCCAATGACCGAGGCTATATCTGGATTAGAACACCTAGTTCCAAGAAGCTACTGATGGTAAACAAGCCCTCTGTCTTCCCACTGAGTGTGCTTGACTCACTCACACCTCCTGCGGCCTCTGGAGGACTCCAGCTTCTCCCCACGTGGCCTCTGCACTCCTCAGGAGGAGAGAACCTGGAGCCAAGAGGACTGGATCTGGACCTGATCCCAGTTGATCACAATCTATCGGGATGTGGCAGTGGGCTGGCCAGGGATGCTTTTGGGTTGGAATCCACTGAAGATGAGGAATGATACACTACTAGCCTCTTAGAGGTTAGCAGAAACAATCAATTAAGCCATCAATGAGCACTGACTAGATACCTCATTTGTGCCAGACGCTGGGCTAAACTTGGGGGATACAAAGCTAAAAAACAAAATGTCCCCTGTCTTCAAGGAGTTTACATTCCTTTCTTCCTCCTTCCCTTCCTTCCTTCTTCCCTTCCTCCCTTCCTTTCTCCCTCCCTTCTTTCCTCCCTCCCTCCCTCTCCCCCTTCCTCCTTCCCTCCCCCCCTTCTTCTCTCCTTCCCTCCCCCCCCCTTTCTCTTTTTTCTTTTGCCCAGAAGTAGGGGAATATTTAGGATATAGGAACAATTCCTATCTCTACCACTCTCTACCCAGCTTTACCCTCCCCCCTCCCCCGGGTCTCACTATCCTCATTTGTCAAATGAGGGAGTGGGAGTGTAGCATCTTCAACATTCCCTGCAGTTCTGACATCTGCAAATCTATGTCCAGACAAGGGAAGGATCATCATGAACTGGGAAGAATGCCTGGAGGAGGAAGTGGTATTTGACTTGGACTGAATCCTTGAAGAACAGGTAAAGTTTATTAAACTTTATTAAACAGTTTAAAGTTTATTAAACAGGTAAGCTTATTAAGGTAAGAGAAGGAGGGAGGGTGGGAAACCTCACCTAGGGCCAAAGAGGCAGGACACAGTGCTGGGAAAGAGTTACAGCTGGTAAAAATTAAATGGGAGAAACAAGAGAGTGCAGGTTAATTTTTGAATTTCACTTGGAGCCAGCCCAGTCCCATGGCCAATGGTTAATCTTCTAGGGCCCTTCTTTTAGGAGGTACCTCACTTCTATCGGAGCTTAGAAACAACAGAGAGTTCTCAGCAACCGGGAGGGCTCCCTGGGAGAACTTCTAGCGAACAGGTAGCCAATTGTGTTCCAAGGCGCCAACTAAGTTCAATTCCCTCCCCCGCATCAGCCGGTTGGTTCGCATTTTAGACTGACTCCTTGTGCAGAACCCTGGGCTGGCACCCTGGATAGAAGCAGGATCATGGATAATCTTAGAATCATAGAATCATAAAATCAAAGACTAATAGAATCATCATCATGATAGAGAGCATTTATAAAACACTTTAAAGTATGTGATACACTTTACAAACATTATCTCATTTTGTCCTCACAACAGCCCTGGGAGGGAAGTGCTATTATTATCCCCATTTTACAGTTGTGGAAACTGAAGTGAAGGCAGTGAGGTGGCACCGTAGTGCACAGAGTGCCGGCCCTAGAGTCGGGAAGACCCGAGTTCAAATCTAGCCACAGATGCTTAAGTAGCTGAATAAGTCACTTAACCCTGTTTGCTTCAGTTTCCTCATCTACAAAACGAGCTGGAGAAGGAAATGGCAAAGCACTCCGGCATCTTTGACAAGAAAACTCCAAATAGGGTTACGAAGAGTTGGACTGAAATGACTGAACTACCCCAAACTGAGGTGAAGGGAGGACGAGTGACTTACCTGGGGTCACACAGCTAGTCAGTGTCTGAGGCTGGATCTGAACACAGGTCTTCCTGATTTGAGGCCCAGCACTCTCCACTGAGTCTCCTTTATTTAATGCCTCCTTTATTTAATCTTAGAATCATGGAATGTAGAATCACAGACAATAGAGCCAGAGAAATATAAAATGATAGAATAATAGAACACAATGTGGAAGGCATAGAAGAGCATAATCTCAGACCACAGGAGCATGATCTCAGAGAGTAATAGCATCTTGGGATCTTGGAATCATGGAGTCCCAGACTCATGGAGTCATGGGATGTTAGCATTGGAAGAAACTGCAGAAGTCAATGAGTCCAATCTCCTGCCCAGGTAGGAATCCCCTTTGCAGGATCCCTGAGAAGTCATTCAGCCTTGATCATATCTAGCAATAGGGAGTTTGTTACTTCTCCAATGCGGCTTGTATCCTGGGCAGACCCTCATTGCTTCCTCATGCCTCCCCTGTTGCCATAGCCTGCTGGTGGGTCTCCCTGCCTCCAGTCCTGCCCATCCTACACTCAGGTGAGATCCCTTAAAATGACCATGCTCAAACACAGATCTGACCGGGTCACCCCCTTACTCAATAAACTCCAGTGACTCCATGTCACCTCCAGGATCAAATAGAAAACCCTCTGCTTGACTTTTAAAGTCCTTCTCAACCTGGCCCCATCCCTACCTTTCCAGTCTTCTTACACCTACCTTCATATCCCCTGTGGACTGGTGATGCTGGTCTGGCTGTTAATGGTACAAGGTGCTCCCTTTCCCGATTCCCTTCCCTTTTCCCGTTCCGTCTCCTGTGCCTGGAAGTTTCTCCTTCCTGCTCTCTACCTCCAGGCTTCCTTCAAGCCTCAGCTGCAACCCCACCTTCTGCAGGAGATCTATCCTTGTCCTCCCCACTGGTAGCGCCCTCCCTCTGCGATTAGCTTCCTGCCATAATCAATTCCGTATACTAACTTCCATATGTATTCCACATGCATGTATGGAATGGATGTTTGTAAGTTTACATGAATATGCATACACATATTTGCATATTTACATAATTGTTTGTAAAACTCTCTTGTTCACCCTTCAGAATTCTCAAGAGCCACCCAGGCTCCATTTGTCACCTGGTGGTTGCCCGCCATATTTCCAGGATCTGGCAGCCTGGCCGCTCTCCAAAACTGCCGAAGAGCTTTCCATCAATTTCTCCACGTCTTCACTTTTAGCTCATCCTGGCTTTCAGTCTACGTCAGGTAGAATTGCCTCTGATACCTGGCTTTCCTCTTTGAGCTCATTCATCCTCAGCTTTCCTCAGCTCTTGTTAAATATGTTCTTAATAGCAGGGTCCATAGTCTTCATCTGCCTCTGCTTGGTCAAATCAAGTCAACAAGCATTTCGTAAATACCTGGTATGGACCAGGCACTGTGTGAAGTGTTGGGGATACAAAGAAAGGTAAAAGACAAGGTCCCTGACCTCAATGAGCTCACAGTCTAATGAGGGAGGCAGAATGTAAAGAACTGGAAACATGCAAAAGACATCAGGAAGAGATGAAAAGTAATCTCAGAGGGAGATACTGGCATCAATGGGGATCAGAAAGGTTGTTGCTGTGCCGCCATCTTCATGGTCCCATTTGGGGTTTTCTTGGCAAAGATACTGGAGGAGTTTGCCATTTCCTTCTCCAGTTCATTTCTACAGATGAGGAAACTGAGGCACATGGGGTTAAGTGACTTGCCCAGAGTCACTCAGATAGTAAGTATCTGAGGCCAGAGAATGAAGAAATAGAGGAGGGGGTGTCACAGAAAAATAAGTCCTTAGAGTGTAAACAGAACAATCATCCTTCAGTGCTTTCAGGAAAGGTGAAGTGATGATTAAATAGTGAATGGGCAGTGAGTCATAAAGGCAGCCAGTGGGCAGGTGAAGCTGCCAAGTAGTGCTACTAAAGCTTTGAAGCTTATGTGCACAATTCAATTTAAAAGCATTTATTAAATATCTATTATGTTCAAGTGTTAGTGCTAGGTGCCGGCAAAGAGACAAACAGTTCTAAAGATACAATCGTAGAACTTCAAAATTGGAAGGGATCGTAGAGTTCATCCTGTCCAATCCCCTGCATGTTGCAAGTATCCCTTCTACAGCATCTCCAAGAAGTGGGTATCTAACCTTTGCTTGAAGACCTCCAGCGATGGCGAGCTCACTGTTCTTTCCAGCAGCCAAATCCGCTTCTGGAGGGCTACCATGGTTGGGAAGATTTTCTTCCCATTGAGTTGAAATCTGCTTCTATCCGTCGACCCCAGTTTTATGCTTGAGGTCCTCAGAGGAATGGCCTTTCACTCCAACGCCCCCTCCGCCCCCCAAAAAAAGAGTAAGTCTAATCTCTCTTCCATAAGATCGGCCTTTAAGCACTTGAAGGAGGCAGCTAGAATGTCCGCCCTGAGGCTTTTCTGTTTCTTCTTCTTCAGACTGACCCTCCTCGGTTCCTTCAACTGTCCTCCTGTGGCATGGAGTCCTGGATGGTTGCCATGTTGCATTTAGGCATAGAAGAAGCTGAAGAGTTGGGAAATGACCCTTTGTCATGAGATCAATGACAGCAAGTGTCCTTGATGACCCCTGGGAGGGGAAAGTGTGTGTGGAGAGAGCACTGGCTCTGGTGTCCAAGGACCTGGGTTCAAATCCCGACACTTACTACCTGTATGTTCCTGGGTGAGTCATTTCCTCTCTTTGTGCCTCAGTTTCCTCCTCTGTGAAATGAGGGGGTTGAGCTCGATGGCCTTTAAGTTTCCTTCCAGCTCGAAATCTATGATCCTATGACCTCCTGAGACCTTGCAGTCAGTCAGTAACCCTCCCACCAGATCACGCTCGGCTCTGCTCCTCTCCTTTGTTCCCGACTTTCTTTCTTTTCTCTTCTTTCTTTCTTTTCCTTCCTTCCTTCTTTCTCTTCCTTTCTTTTCCTTCCTTCCCTCTTTTCTTCCTTCCTTCCTTTCTCTCTCTCTTTCTTTCTTTCTTCCTTCTCTCTCTCTGTCTCCCCTTCTTTCTTCCTCTCTTCATTCCCATTTTCATCTTCAACAGTTACCAGTCTTACCTTCCCCCATGTCAACTACACTGATTAGGTCACAGGGCCCCGGTAAAACCACCCATTCCTCCTCCATCTCCCTACCCCATGAGGCCAAATCCTGCAATGTCAGACCTAGAAGATCAAATATTCCTTCGTAAAATCAGGATCATAGCTTTAGAGCTGGAAGGTGTCTCAGAAGACCCTCATTTGGGGGTTCTCTCTCAAGCACTTCCCAGCCCTCAGTCTATAACTCCAACAGATCTTTTTACCATTAGGCCCAACGTAACGCCAGCCCAATGAGCCGGCAACATAGTTTGGGTCGGTGCCCAAGGGTCCTTCCTCTCTGAGTCAGTGTGGAGATTCCCAGGTGGCATCAAGGAAGCCTTGGTCTGAGACCCAGGCCAATGGGCCAATGGGCCTCTTCTAAGCCGGGATATTTAGGAGTACTATAAACTTCCTCTCTAGGACCCAGGGGCCCTTGGGCAGGAAAGATAAGGGGCTCTGCTAGACACCATCTTTCCTTCTGACCAATGAATCTTTGGTCACCTCCTTATCACTCATCTTGGTGTGAGCAGTGATGGGGGGAGGTGGGAAAGGCACCAAGCCCTGTTGGGAAAGTCGGATTGGGGCTGAGTTGTCAGGATCTTTGAGGCCCAGAGCCCCGCCCCCTCATTTTATGCAGGAGGAAACTGAGGCCTAAGGACACGAAATGACGTCCCCAGAATCCTCTGGCTAGTGAGTGTCGAAGGCCAGATGTGAATGTGTCTTCTTGATTCAGAGTCAAGCAGTATTCAAGATGCCAAACATGTGCATGCGTGCATGTGCTCACACACATACGCACTGAACACACGCGGCAAATCATCTCACACATGTACACACGGCGCCTGCGTACACAATATCACACATGGCGCAGCTCAAAGTCTCATGCACACACACCCACAAACACACACAGGAGATGTGAGGACACCCTGGAAACCCTGCTGACCTTGGATACAGAAGGCCTGGGTTCAAATCTTGGCTCTGTTACAAACTGACTGTATGACCTTGATCAAGTTCCTTAATCTCTCTGGGCCTCAGTTTCCTCCACTGTAAAATGAAGGAATTGGACTAGATGACCTCTGAGGACCCTTGGAGTTCTGTCTAGGACTCTGTGACCCCGTGCTACTTTTGAATGACAACACAATCACACAAGACAACACACTCATATAAAACAACACAATCACATAAGACACACAGACAAGACAACACAATCACACAGGACACACAGTCATACAAGACACAGAATCACACAGGGCAACACAGTAACACAAGATACACTATCGGATAACACAACACAATTATGCAACCACACAAGACAGTGCAATTACACAATCACACAAGATGACACAATCGCACAACCACCCAGGACACACAATCACACAAGACAATACAATCACACAAGATAACACAATTTCACAATCACATAAGACACACAATCACACAAAACACCACAATCACAAGTTCCCCGCCCTCTCCCACATGGCCCCACAAGGGTGAACAAGTTCTCACCCATGTAT
>NW_020949485.1:0-13434 GCF_900497805.2 Vombatus ursinus | reverse complement strand
GGGGGAGGTGGAGGGGGCAAGGCTCCTTCTCCTTTGGAATTTGGGGGAGGGGCTTATTTCAGGTTGTTGACTCCCTGCCCATGCGGTGAGCTCTGGCAGAGGACTGGGTTCGAGTGCTGCCATCTCTGCCACTGAAATTTCTGGGATGTTCTTAGCATTTAAAACCATTTTAAAAAATAATAAACCTAACAACTACAAGCTTTCAGTGGCAGGCTTAACTCATGCGAGTCTTTCTGGGTTTTTGCAGGTCACCGAGCTCAATGAGCCACTCTCCAACGAGGACCGAAACCTCCTGTCTGTGGCCTACAAGAACGTGGTGGGCGCGAGGCGGTCTTCCTGGCGCGTCATCAGCAGCATCGAGCAGAAGACGATGGCCGACGGCAACGAGAAGAAGCTGGAGAAGGTGAAGGCCTACCGCGAGAAGATCGAGAAGGAGCTGGAGACCGTCTGCAATGACGTGCTGGCGCTGCTCGACAAGTTCCTCATCAAGAACTGCAACGACTTCCAGTATGAGAGCAAGGTCTTCTACCTGAAGATGAAGGGCGATTACTACCGCTACCTGGCGGAGGTGGCCGCAGGCGAGAAGAAGGGCAGCGTGGTGGAGTCCTCCGAGGCCGCCTACAAGGAGGCCTTCGAGATCAGCAAGGAGCACATGCAGCCCACCCACCCCATCCGGCTGGGGCTGGCCCTCAACTTCTCCGTCTTCTACTACGAGATCCAGAACGCCCCCGAGCAGGCCTGCCTCCTGGCCAAGCAGGCCTTCGACGACGCCATCGCCGAGCTGGACACGCTAAACGAGGATTCCTACAAGGACTCCACTCTCATCATGCAGCTGCTGCGAGACAACCTCACCCTCTGGACGAGCGACCAACAGGACGAGGAGGCCGGAGAAGGCAACAACTGAGAGCGGCCGCCGCCCGCCGGCGCCTCTGCGGCCCCCCGCCCCCGCCCCCCAGCCCCGAGCCGTCCCCATCGTCGTCGTCATCGACACGCCCCTCGCCACGGTCCCTTGATATCTAGTGCTCAACGTGTCTGTATTGTCCGCACAGCGACTCCAAGCTGCCCGCCCTCCCACGAATCAGGAAGCAGCCCCCGACAAGGCTTCATGGGCATTGCTGGATTGATGGATGGTTGGAGCCCACGGGAGCTCCCTCCCTTCATGGCTTGTGCACACAGGAGGCTCTTGAATGGACGTGTGCCTGTCGAGCTGGGAATCCCGGTGAAAGGAAGGAAGGAGAGAAGGGAAGAGATTGGAAGGAGAATCAGTCTACATTGGTCTTAAAAATTTGTCCCATTTCAGCTGCGCTAATAGTGTTTTGTTGAGCAGTGCGTCACCTGCATGCGGAATACGTTGACCCCCCCCCCCCCGCCACGGTCTCCGCCAACGGGAAACAGGTACAGGAAGCTGATGCACCGAGACACAAGCCGACCCCGTCCATCAGCTTACAACGAACTGTTGCAAATGTGAGGTTTCCGTAATGCCTTGTTTTTGCCTCTTTAAATTATGTGCACAAACCTTGTTTTCGATGCAATGCCTCTGAAAGTTTTGATACTTGTAACTTTTTTTTTTTGGTTGCGATTGTTCAGGAATCATGGATTTATTATTATTATTATTAATATTTTTTTTGGTAACTCTCTGGCCGTTGTCCTTGTGTATTCTGACAGCGAGTGCCGTGTGTCAGCCCATGTCAATCAAGGTGGATGATTGTGAAACACCAGACTTCTAAAATCAATGTTTTGGAATTCAGTGGATTAAATAAATGCTGCTTTGGGGATATTATCGCTACATGCGTGGTCTTGACTCATTCTTTCCTGCCCCATCTTGAGCATGCTTGCTTCCCCCGTCCCCTGTCCCCCATCCCCCACCCCTCGGGAGGAGGTCTTGTGCCAGCTCCAGATTGCGTGAGAGGCAGCATGTTATTATTGAGGGAGCCAGGCACTTGGACTTGGAGAGACCTGGGTTCAGATTCCACCTCTGACCCTTATTAATAGTTGTAGGACCCTGGGCAAATTACTGAAACTTCTCTTCCTTATTTATGTAGTAGAGGGTAATAGCAGCACCTGCGTCACTGGGATAAAACATGGAAAGTGCTTTGCCAGCCTTTAAGTGCTCTGTGAAAATGTCAGCTGTTCCTCTTGTACCCTGAGTATAAGGTACTGAGGCCTGAGATCACCATACATCTGGACTGGGAAGCCTTCCTGGGGTTGTGCTGTGGGCTCCTAAACCTGAGGGAGCCAGGGGAGGAAAGTGGGATGAATGAATGAATGCAGAATGATGGGATTTAAAATGGCCAGGCCCTTCAGAGAGCCACCCCAACCTCCTTTTGCAAAGGAGGAAACCGAAGCCAGGCTTGGGAAAGGGATTTGTTCCAAGTCTCACTCATAGTCGATGCAGAGCTGCTGACTTCATTGTGGTGTTCTGCACTAATCCTTCAACCCCCGGCCCTTTCTGGCCTCTGCCACCCTGTGGCAGCAAACTGTTCTGTTGTCCTTCCTCATTAGGGATCACTTGACATGCGTGGTCTTCTTTGGCGTTTTCAAAATCCTTATGAGGCAGTGAGTACTGCAGATCTGACACTGACTTACTCACACTTCAGCCAAGGAACCCATCGTCTGTTTTGGCTGCTGATTATAATAGACTTTGGGGTCTCTGTGAGGTTAGACAAAGACACTGCCTTCACCTTTATAAAAAGGTAGATATTCCTGTTTAAATTCTGAAAGTGTTGTAAGTCTGCCAGCTTGGCTACAACTTTGACATCTCATCCTAAATGGGGGTCTGAGCTCTCTTTTTGTTAGGGTTAATGCTGTTTCTTTATTCTTTGGTAGGACAGGAGATTATGTAGGGTGTCCCGTAAGTCTTAGTGCAGCTTTAAGCTTTAACAAGCTTATAATAAACTTAGACCTACACTAAGCCTTGGAACACCCCGTGTCTCTGTATTATCTTTGGCGATTTGATCGCAGTGCTACATCATCACATTGATAGGTAGGGTAATGGATTCTTTGTTCACAATAGCCCCCAAAGACCCATCTGATCATAATTATAGCAACTGAAATAGCTTATTAATGTCTTATTGGAGCTCCATAGCAATACCGAGGTGGGTGTTGGTGATGTACCCATTTTGGAGATGAAGAAACAGCCTGAGAGAGCTTAAGTGACTGGCCTTGGGTTGCGTAGCTGGATTCCAACCCAGGTCTTTCTGACTCCCAAGCCCCTCACATGATTCACTACATTACACCACTAAGTCAGAAGTTGTAAGCTGCACATGGATGTTTCCTTGAAGGCAAAAGGGAATGAGCTGCCACAATCCAGCCCCTACTGAGAAAGACCCCTGGTTGGTGTGGATATTCCTCCCACTCTCACTGGCCCAGCATGTGTGACTTGCCTGTGTTCTCCCACAAATTCATTACAGGTCTGCTTTATTAATTTTTTTTAAATCAATGAAAATTCACTTTGCCCTCCATTGAGAAAGAAAAAAAAACAAACTCTGTTACAAATGTAGTCAAGCAGAACAAATTCCTGTATTGACCATCCTCGCCCCACCCTCTTCCCAGGCCTCAATCTGCACTCCATTCTGTCTCAATTAGCCTATCATCTATCTCCCCCAGGTTAGCCTGTTTAACTGTGAGTCCTCTGGAATTATGGTTGGTCATTTCTGCCCCAGTTTTTCTTGACTCATCAGTGGAGCATATGGTCTACCCATTGATTTATCTGCTCTACCTTATACATCTCTTTCATAACAGATTCTGCCCATAGGCATTTGAATGTTAAGAAAAGGGAAAATTTGCATTTAAAATCTGAGTGCCCAGTGGTGCCCATCGGCTTAGGAATTGCTTAAGGTTTCAAAGAATGGCAAACCAATGAAGTATCTTAATCCCTCTCCCAAATAGTTAAAGCAATGGTCATGCTCCCCCTCTCTTAAGTTCAGAACTGAATATGGTTTGGTATAGGGTGCCCGTGGATTGTTTGGCTAGACAGAAAGAGTCTCATGCCTGAATGTTGCCTTAGAAGAGTGTCCCTGTGGAGTGCCCTGGGGATCCCTCCAAGCTAAACTTCTCCCAGTCACGGAATGTCACCTTTCCAACATCTCAAGCAAGTGGTTATCCCATTCAGCCTTTTGTGAAAGGGTAATTTTGGGAGATAAATTCTGGGGCAGGTAGGTGGTGGAGGATAGAGCTCTGGGCCTGGAGTCAAGAAGACCTGAGTTCAAATGCCCCCCTAGCCAAGGCACAACCCTATTTACCTGCTTCCTCGTCTGCGAAATGAGCTGGAGAAGGAAATGACAAACCACTCCAGCATCTTTGCCAAGAAAACCCCAGATGGGGTCATGAAGTGTCAGACGTGACAGAACGATAAAAATGGGAATTCTTGTCCAGGAAGATCAGACTAGACTCCTCTGCAGTTCCTTCAAACCCTAAGATTCCATGAGTTATCTCCTCTGCAAACTACTGTTAATACAGACCAAAAAGCAAATTGACTTTGAGATCATCTATTTAGAACTGGACAGACTCTTAGAAGCTAGCCATCCCCATCCCCATCCCCATCCCCGTCATTTTATAGATGTGGAAATTGAGGCCCAGGAGGTTGTGACTTGCCCAGGGTCACATGGAGTAAGAGGTAGAACCATAATTTAAAGCCAGGTCCTGTGACATCAATACATTTTCCCCTATGCCACACTCATCCCTGCCAATCACACTGTTGACGTAAGTTGCCACTGCAGGCCTGCAAGAATTCAGGTCTTTTTTCGTGGGAAATGCGTGATAAAACACCTCACCTTTATCCTTCATTTGTGTGATTGGTGTGTGTTTTTGTTTTTCGCACTTAAATTTAAATTTTCATGTTTATTTTTATGGGAGAAGGCATAGAAAGGGAATAACGAGTCATGCGTGAGATAATAATGGCTAACAGTCCTTTAAGGTTTACAAAGCTCTGTAGACACACATGCGCACACACACACACACACGCACAATCTCTATCATAGACGTAGATCAAGAGGGAACCTTAGAGGTCAGCTGTTTGGTACATTTTACCAAGTGGGGAAACTGAGGCTGAGCTGCAGTTCTTTGCTCAAGGTAGCAGCTAGTAAGTGGCAGAGCCAGAATTTCAACATTTTCCATTGTGCCATGCTGTCTCTTTATTTAAAAACACAGAACCCACCCCCACCCCAAATTCAACCAAAGAGGTGCATGACTTGGTCGTTTCAAATATAGCTTCACTTATATAAGCTGGTGTGTATTCAGTTCAGCCAGCGCCAGTCAAGTGGATTGTCTGAGTCATCCCATCTGGAGCACTGTGTCCAGTCCTGGGCACATTTTAGCTTGGAATTTAAGAAGTCTGAGTCTTTTTCAGACAAGAGCATTCAGGATGGCAAGGAGTTTGGAAGACACGTCCTAGGAAGGGGTTGAAGGAACCAGGAAAAGTTCAGTCAAGAAAAGCAGATTTTTAGAAGTGGAGAAGGGAGGGGAGATGGGTTTGAACACCTTTCAAGAGGAAGTCGATTTGTTTTGTGTGGCTGCAGAAAACCTCAACCAACGGGGTGGGAAGTCCAGGGGGACCTTTCAGATATTTAGGAGGCAACCTTCTGGCACAGGGGCAGTTCAGTCCCATGGGGAAGTTAGACGAAAATGACCCCTCATAAGGTTCTATGGTTTTCCCATGGACTGTGCTAGCTCTTGTGAGAATACAAAAGGAAGGACAACTCTTTTACCCTCAAGGAATTTATAATCTAGTTGGGGAGAAAAGTCCACCACCCTAGGAAATAACTCAGGAGCCCAACAGGTAGGAATCAGCCTTACAGATTGATACAGTGTTTTAAAAATTTTTTTCAGCGATCAACTAGCATTTATTAAGCACCTACTATGTGCTAAGCACTGGAAATACAAAAAGCAACCCCCCCCAAAAAAACCCCAAAACAACAGTCTTTGCTTTCTAGGGAATCAGTCTAATGATTAAGCATTTTTTCTCCTTACCTTTCACCCCAGAAAAACAAACAAACAAATCCTTGTAACGAAATGCACAGTCAAATAAAATAATTTACACGTTGGCCGTATCACGAATGTGTCTCATTTTTGCATATTTAGTCTGTCATCTCTCTATCAGGAGGTGGGCAGCATTCTTCCTTAGTGGATCAATATAAAGTGTTAACCTAGAAAATGGACAGTATACATTAAGGTTCCCCCTTGTTCATATGTGAAGAGCCCTGGTTTTGGAGTCAGGAGGGCCTGGGTTCAAACCCCATCTCTGTACTTTATTAGCTGTATGACCTTGGGCAAGTCCCCTATCTTGAATGAGAGGGTTGGACTAGATGATTTCAAAGCTCCAAATTAGCATGCTAGAATCTTGATAAACAGGAAACGATCAGTGTGGTCTGGAATCAGGGAGGGTTTTCTGGAGAAGTCGGGATTTGAGCTGAATTTTAAATGACACATTCAACCAGCATTGGTTGTCTCCATAGCACACGTTTGGGCTTAAAATATATTGATGGGATCCATGAAGGCTGGACACGTGAATTGGGGAAATTTTGGAGAAAAACAGAGAAAATTAAGTTTTCATATTAAAATTTTCTGCATATTAACATGTTGCTGCTACTACTACTGTTTCTCCTTCGTTCTCTAAAAGGACCACGACATCAGGGAGGTGAAGCCAAGACATTCAAGTGAATTGGATTTAGGTGAGGAAGGGCTGTGCAAAGTCACCAGCCTCACTCTCTCCTCTGAAGCCCTCTGAGTTCAGTGGTCAGATAAAAGTCGGGATAACTGGAGATGGCTCTGGATGCAGTGGGAGACCTTGACTTTTTCAAGCTAAGGTCTTTAACAGGTCCTCTGTTTGCCTAAGATTTTGATAATGTACAATCTATTCCATAGAGATAAGGACTGCACTTATGGCTTCATCTACCTAGGAGTATGTGGTTAAGAACCCCTCCCTGGCAGCCCCTCCCAAATGCAACCTACAGACAGGGAAGTGAGAGTTGGTAACTTGCCCAGGGTCACACAGCTCAAAGGTATCAGAGACTGCACTTCAACCAGATAGGTCTTCCTGGTCTAGGCGAGCTCTCTGCTGCAATATGTGGCTTCATATTTTAATTTCGTTATGTGATTAAATTAAGAGGCAGTGAGGTATAGTGATTAGAGAGTCAGGCCTTGGGGTCAGAAGGACCTGTGGTTAAGTTTGGTCTCTGACCCACTGACCCACGCTGGCGCTGTGACCCTGGGCAAGGGTTGGCTGAGCAGGGGCTCATCTCCACTGGGAAAGGGTTGCTTCATCAGACATTTCCTACACTAATTAAATCACAGGCTTGGTAGGATTAACCACGTGTTAAGTCCCAGCTGTGTCCAGGGCACTAGGTTTTGTCCTGGAGAGGACTATTTTGTTCAGTTTTTTCAGTTGTGTCCGACTCTTTGTGACTCCATTTGGGGTTTTCTTGGCAAAGTTACTGGAGTAGTTTGCCATTCCCTTCTCCAGTTCATTTTACAGATGAGGAAACTGAGGCAAACAGGGTTAAGTGACTTGTCCAAGGTCACACAAGCTAGTAAGTGTCTGAGCCTGGATTTGAACTCAGGAAAATGAATTTTCTTGACTCCGTGCCTGTGGTTCTATTCAATGCTCCACCTAGCTGCCCAGAGAGGTCCAAGTTTTCAAGAAAATGTATTTATTCCCTGCCTTTAGGGAGCCTGTAGTTTAAACTTGCACACGTTTGCTATATACACAGCTAATGCAACATGTGTGAAGTCAGGAAGACCTGGGTTCAGATCTTGCCTTAGGCTCTTACTCTCTTTGTAGCCCTGGGACAGTCATTTAATCTTTCTTGGTCCTGGTTTCCTCATCTGTGAAGAGGAGGTGGATTTGATGACCTCTAAGGTCCTTTCCAGCTCTAAATCTAAGATCCAGTGAGAAAAGATCACTACCAGATGTTAGGCCAGGGAAGGCTTCATGGAGGAGGTGACCTCCTTTGAAGGATGGGGACAAATTCGACAGGGGAAGAGGGAGAGGAACATTCTAGGCATAGGGAAAAGCAATGGACGTGGACGTGGAGAAGTGAAGGGCACCTAAAGGGGATGGAAATGGGTAGTTCACAGTGATGCAATGGGTATAGTACTGTACCTGGAGATAGAAAGACCTGAGTTCAAATTCTGTCTTCCTTGCTGTGTGACCCTGGGAAAGTCACTTAAACTTTGTTTGCTTCAATTTTCTCAATCTGTAAAGTGGGGATAACAACAACCCTACCTCCCAGGGTTGTTGTGAGGAACAAATGAGATCATATTTGTAAAGTATTTAACGCAGTGCCTGGCACATAGCAGGTGGTATATAATTATTAGCTATTATTATTATTATCATTATTATTATATGGAGGGCAGTTATATCAGGTACTAGTGGAAAGGTAGGGTGCTGCCAGATTTCCCTCCCAACTCTCTTAACTGAGAACCTCATGTCTTTTGCCCCTCTCTCATCCTTCCCCCGTCTCACATGATGAAGTGGCCTCACTCGTTACCAAGGCTAACCTCTCTACCTGCTCATGACCCCGTTCCATCCCTTCTCCTCAACACATTGCCCCCTCTCTCTGTCATTCTCACTCTCACTTACATTCAACTTCTCCCTCCCTATTGGCTCATTCTTTACTCCCTATCCTGAAAAAAATCTCACTTGGTCCTTTTTATCTAGTGTTTGATTCCCTTTTGTAGCTTAACGCTTTGAACAGGCCATCTGCAATTGGTGCCCCCACTTTCTGTCCTCCCACTCTCTCCTAAGAAGACCCCTGATGATGTGGCATCTGACCTGTGTATTCCCCCTAAACTGCTCTCTCCAAAGTTACCAGTGATCTCTTAACTGCTAAATCCAATGGCCTTTCCTCCATCCTCATTCTCCCTGACCTCTCTGCAGCCTTTGACACTGTTGATCACGCTTTCCTCCCTGGTACTCTCTTTTCTCTAAGCTTTTAGGACATCACTCTCTCTTCTCCTCCTTCTCTGACCGTTTCTTCTCTGTCTCCTTTGCTGGATCCTCCTCTAGGTCATGCCCTCTAACCAGAGATGTCCCTCAGGGCTCTGTCCTGGGCCCTCTTCTCTTCTCCCTCTGTACTGTCTCACCTGGTGATCTCATCAGCTGCCATGCATTTAACGACAATCTCTATGCTGATGATTCTCAAACCTGCCTGTCCTGCCCCAGCTTCTCAGCCAACCTCCAATCTCACATCTTCAACTGCCTCTGAGACATCTTGAATTAGATGTCTAGTAGATATCTAAAACTTAGTGTATCCAAAATGGAACTCATCATCTTTCTCACCTCCTCCACTCCTACCTTCCCTGTTACTGTGCAGGACAACACCATCCTCCCCGCCCCTCAGGCTCACAACCCAGAAGTCATCCTCACTGTCTCTCTCTCACCATCTTCCACCATATCCAAGCTGTTCCAAGGCCTGTCGATTTTACCTTTGCAGCATCTCTTGAATACACCCCCTCTTCCTCTGACACTGCCACCACCCTGATGCAGACTCTTATTACCTCACATCTGGATTATTGCAACAGCTGCTGGTGGGTTGGCGTGCCTCAAGTCTCTTTGTATTCTATCCTTCATTTGGCCATTAAAATGATTTTCCTAAAGCACCTTTCTAATCATGTTGTCCCTGTATTCAATAAACTCCACTGGCTCTCTATTGCCTCCAGGAGCAAATAAAAAAATCCTCTGCTGACATTCAGAGCCCTTCATAACTTTCTCCTCCTACCTTCCTTGTCTTCTTATACCTTACTCTGTAATACATACTCTTTGATGCAGTGATGCTGGCCTTCTGGCTGTCCCACAATCCTTCTGGCTGATCCATCTCTTGGCTCTGTGCATTCTCATCCCCCATGTCTGGAATCCTCTCTTTCCTCAACTCCACCTACTGACCTCCCTGGCTTCCTTTAAGTCCCAACTAAAATCCCACCTTCTATAGGAAACTTTTCCCAACACCCCCTTAATTCTGGTTCTCCCCCGTCTTAATTATTTCCTATTTGTCCTGTATATAGTGTATGTGCTCTCTCTCTCTCTCTCTCTCTCTCTCTCTCTCTCTCTGTTGTGTCCCCTGTTTTATCATAAGCTCTTTGAGGGCAGGAACTGCCTTTTTTTGTTCTTGACTTTTTTTTTATCTTCAGCACATTGCATAGTGCCTAGCACATAGTAGGCACTTAATAAATGTTTATTGATTAAGATTTTGGAGAGCCTTGAATGTCAGCCCAAGGAGTTTGAACTTTCCTCAGTAGGCAGCTTGAATAGGGGTATGACCATCAGATCTGGGCACAAGGAAAGTTAGCTGCTAGTATGTGTCAAGGGTGAATTGGAAGGGGAAAAGAGCAGGAATTGGAAGAGAGGTTAGGAGGCTATGACAATAATTCATGGAAGGGTAATGGGCTTGTAGCAGGGTAGTGGCAGTGGGAGCAGAAAGGAGGGGCAGAAATGGAATGTAATTGTGCTCTAAGAAACAGTAAATATGAAGAATTGAGAAAAACCTGTGAAAAAACCTATGAACTCTTGCAGAACAAAGTAAGAAGAGCTGTGAGATGACATACACAAGAAGTACAAGTGGGAAGAGAAAAACCAAACCCAAACCCACCAACCCCCAAATGAAACCAAAAGCCTTCTGATAAGGACCAAACTTGCCCCTACAGCAGAGATAATAAATTGAGGTCACCTCCCTTCTTTGCAGAAGTAGGGGGACTATGGGTGTGGAATGCTGCATATACTGACAGCTGCACTGATAGGTTGGTTAACTTTGCTTAACCGTTCCCCACCTCCCCTTTTTAAATTCTCTATTATATGGGATGCCTCACTGGATAAGGGAGGGGAAAAGGATATTCATACCGAAATGATGGTGACATGACGGTGATGTAAAAGCTATAGATATTGATGGAAATACATTTTTTTAAAGGATACAGATGTTTGAGAGATTGCAGGGGTAGAGCCAATAGGACTTGCTAACTGATAGAAAGTGAATGAAAGGAAAGAGTCAGACGCTGAAATTTCAAATCTATGTGATTGGGTGAATCATAGAATTGTAGATCAGTCCCGGAAGGGACCTTAGAGATCCCCTCACTTCCCCTTTTACAGATGTTTGGTGCTGCTGTCAAAAGGAAGAGTTAAGTCAGAAGGGAGAGAAGGATTTGGGAGAAAGATGCTAATCTCTGTTTAGGATTTACTGGAGTTCAGGTGCCCCTAGGACACCCAGATGGAGATATCCTACATACAGTTGGAGATGCATGTCTGGAGCTCAGAAATCTAGGATCCACCAGTAATTGTTTGAGCTGTGAAATAAGAAGATTTCCAAGGGAGAGGGTGTAGAGAGAGGAGAGAAGAGGGTGGAGAGCAGAACTTTGAAGATTATCTGACTGAAAGGATGAGGAAGAGAATGAAGGACTGTGCAAGGTGAGGCAAATGAGTATTGAGAAGTAGGACAGCCAGGTAGGAGGTTGGCATGGTATTGAATAAGTAAATTAACTTAGGTAGTATTGTTATTTTTATTTCATTGGCAGGACCTATCCATGAACAATGATCATTTTTCCATTTATTTAGGTCTGTATTTCTGTAAAGACTTTTATAGTCACATTCATATAGTTCCTATGTGTGTCTTGGTAGATGGACTCCCAAGTACTTCATACATTTTGTAGTTATTTTGAATATAATTTCCCTTTCTATCTTTTCCTGTCTTTTTTGGGGGGAGTGGGTGGGTGGGGTAACATACAGGAAATGTAACCATGAGAACGACCAAGGTCTGGAAGCCAAGAAAGGGATTAGACATTCTGTTTGGTCTAAGAGGGCAGAGATAGGAACATAAGAACCTTAACTTTGGAGCGGGGCCTGGGTTTGAATCTAACCTCTGACTACCAGTGTGACCTTGAGCAAGTCCACTTCTTTAGGTCCTAATTACCTCATTTGGGGAACCTGGATGAGCAGAGAATGCCAGGCAGGGAG
Source organism: Vombatus ursinus (assembly GCF_900497805.2). NCBI lineage: Eukaryota > Metazoa > Chordata > Mammalia > Diprotodontia > Vombatidae > Vombatus > Vombatus ursinus. The sequence goes on along the minus strand of NW_020949485.1, from coordinate 1,496 downwards.
AAGCATTATCACTGAAGTCATTGAAGATCTCTCTTCCAGTGTGATCCTGGACGTTCTCAGAAGATGATGTCCTTTTCTCACATACTATGTATTTATGTTATGGCTGCACCTTTTGGAACGGGATTTGCTGGTCTTATGACCATATTTGAGACATTACGGAATAACCAGAAATTGTAGGTTCATAGGGATTAGAGCTAGAAGGAGTCTTAGAGGGAATAAGCATATATATAGTACCTACTATGTGCCAGGCACTGGGCTAAATGCTTTTTACAAATATCTCATTTGATCATTTAGTCTAGCCCCTTCAGATGACAGGGGAAGAAACTGAGTCACAGAGAGGTGAAGGAACTTAGAATCTGAGGTTAAGAGCTGTAAGGGTCTTGGAGAGCCTGTAGTCAACTCCTGATTCCATTTCTTTATTTTTTTAGAATGTCAATTAACAAACTTTTATTTTTTATCTCTTTCCAATCTCTGAGGGTTGGGCTCTAAGGGCCCTTCCAACCCAAAGATTATATGATTTCCCCCCACGGTCTCCGTATCACTTTTGTCTCTGCTTCCAAGACAACTGCTTAGTGGAAGGAACATGAGTGGGATCAGAAAGCTTGGGTTTGAGTTGAGCCTCTGCCATCCACTGGCTGGGTGACCTTAGGCAGGTAGCTCCCCTTCTCTGATCCTGCTTCCTCCGGTGGGAAAAAGAGCAGTTAGACCAGACTGATCAGAGAGCTCTAGGAATCCAGGAGATCCAAAGTAGTCCAGGCTCCATTAGCTCTAACTGGGCTTCTTAGACCGACACCCCCTCTCCCCCACCCCCCGGCCAGTATCCCAGGAGAAAAGACACCTTCCCTCTTGCCCAGCTCTCCTCATCTCTTATCAAATGGACAGAACTCCACTGAAATTTAGAAATGAAATTGTAAAGATAGAGAATGACCTACAATAACGGACAGGGAATGCAAGAGGGCTGATGGGTACAGCATAGGGGAAACTCCATCATGAGGGTCTTAGCGCTTTCTCCAGTGAAGGTTGGTGGGTGTGTGTGCATGCATATGCATGTGTGTGTGTGTGTGCATGTCTGTCTGTGTGTGTATGCATGCACGTATGTGTTCCTCTTCCTATACTTTAATAAAAGGGTATAACCACGATGTGTGGGTGACCTTACTGCCAGTAAATACAGAAATAATTTTGCAGTGGGTATGAGGGTGTCAGCATGGCCTACTTCTGAGCTAAATTTGTCCGCTTGTCACAAAAGCCCCTTGTCCATCTTCGCACTTCAATCATTTGGTCACAAAACATTTTCTTTGTGTTTCTTTCTGTGTCAAACTCTCTTGAGCCTAGAAAAGTAAGTATCAACAAGATAGGTTTAGAATGTGGCATGTCAGAGTTGGGAGGGGCTTTAGAAGAGGGAATACCAGACCTGGTGAAGGGACCTGACAACAGGGAATGTCAGAGCTGGGGAAGGGGCCTGAGAACAGGGAATGTCAGAGCTGGGGAAGGGGCCT
>NW_020949484.1:0-13430 GCF_900497805.2 Vombatus ursinus | reverse complement strand
GGGGGAGGTGGAGGGGGCAAGGCTCCTTCTCCTTTGGAATTTGGGGGGGGGGCTTATTTCAGGTTGTTGACTCCCTGCCCATGCGGTGAGCTCTGGCAGAGGACTGGGTTCGAGTGCTGCCATCTCTGCCACTGAAATTTCTGGGATGTTCTTAGCATTTAAAACCATTTTAAAAAATAATAAACCTAACAACTACAAGCTTTCAGTGGCAGGCTTAACTCATGCGAGTCTTTCTGGGTTTTTGCAGGTCACCGAGCTCAATGAGCCACTCTCCAACGAGGACCGAAACCTCCTGTCTGTGGCCTACAAGAACGTGGTGGGCGCGAGGCGGTCTTCCTGGCGCGTCATCAGCAGCATCGAGCAGAAGACGATGGCCGACGGCAACGAGAAGAAGCTGGAGAAGGTGAAGGCCTACCGCGAGAAGATCGAGAAGGAGCTGGAGACCGTCTGCAATGACGTGCTGGCGCTGCTCGACAAGTTCCTCATCAAGAACTGCAACGACTTCCAGTATGAGAGCAAGGTCTTCTACCTGAAGATGAAGGGCGATTACTACCGCTACCTGGCGGAGGTGGCCGCAGGCGAGAAGAAGGGCAGCGTGGTGGAGTCCTCCGAGGCCGCCTACAAGGAGGCCTTCGAGATCAGCAAGGAGCACATGCAGCCCACCCACCCCATCCGGCTGGGGCTGGCCCTCAACTTCTCCGTCTTCTACTACGAGATCCAGAACGCCCCCGAGCAGGCCTGCCTCCTGGCCAAGCAGGCCTTCGACGACGCCATCGCCGAGCTGGACACGCTAAACGAGGATTCCTACAAGGACTCCACTCTCATCATGCAGCTGCTGCGAGACAACCTCACCCTCTGGACGAGCGACCAACAGGACGAGGAGGCCGGAGAAGGCAACAACTGAGAGCGGCCGCCGCCCGCCGGCGCCTCTGCGGCCCCCCGCCCCCGCCCCCCAGCCCCGAGCCGTCCCCATCGTCGTCGTCATCGACACGCCCCTCGCCACGGTCCCTTGATATCTAGTGCTCAACGTGTCTGTATTGTCCGCACAGCGACTCCAAGCTGCCCGCCCTCCCACGAATCAGGAAGCAGCCCCCGACAAGGCTTCATGGGCATTGCTGGATTGATGGATGGTTGGAGCCCACGGGAGCTCCCTCCCTTCATGGCTTGTGCACACAGGAGGCTCTTGAATGGACGTGTGCCTGTCGAGCTGGGAATCCCGGTGAAAGGAAGGAAGGAGAGAAGGGAAGAGATTGGAAGGAGAATCAGTCTACATTGGTCTTAAAAATTTGTCCCATTTCAGCTGCGCTAATAGTGTTTTGTTGAGCAGTGCGTCACCTGCATGCGGAATACGTTGACCCCCCCCCCCCCGCCACGGTCTCCGCCAACGGGAAACAGGTACAGGAAGCTGATGCACCGAGACACAAGCCGACCCCGTCCATCAGCTTACAACGAACTGTTGCAAATGTGAGGTTTCCGTAATGCCTTGTTTTTGCCTCTTTAAATTATGTGCACAAACCTTGTTTTCGATGCAATGCCTCTGAAAGTTTTGATACTTGTAACTTTTTTTTTTTGGTTGCGATTGTTCAGGAATCATGGATTTATTATTATTATTATTAATATTTTTTTTGGTAACTCTCTGGCCGTTGTCCTTGTGTATTCTGACAGCGAGTGCCGTGTGTCAGCCCATGTCAATCAAGGTGGATGATTGTGAAACACCAGACTTCTAAAATCAATGTTTTGGAATTCAGTGGATTAAATAAATGCTGCTTTGGGGATATTATCGCTACATGCGTGGTCTTGACTCATTCTTTCCTGCCCCATCTTGAGCATGCTTGCTTCCCCCGTCCCCTGTCCCCCATCCCCCACCCCTCGGGAGGAGGTCTTGTGCCAGCTCCAGATTGCGTGAGAGGCAGCATGTTATTATTGAGGGAGCCAGGCACTTGGACTTGGAGAGACCTGGGTTCAGATTCCACCTCTGACCCTTATTAATAGTTGTAGGACCCTGGGCAAATTACTGAAACTTCTCTTCCTTATTTATGTAGTAGAGGGTAATAGCAGCACCTGCGTCACTGGGATAAAACATGGAAAGTGCTTTGCCAGCCTTTAAGTGCTCTGTGAAAATGTCAGCTGTTCCTCTTGTACCCTGAGTATAAGGTACTGAGGCCTGAGATCACCATACATCTGGACTGGGAAGCCTTCCTGGGGTTGTGCTGTGGGCTCCTAAACCTGAGGGAGCCAGGGGAGGAAAGTGGGATGAATGAATGAATGCAGAATGATGGGATTTAAAATGGCCAGGCCCTTCAGAGAGCCACCCCAACCTCCTTTTGCAAAGGAGGAAACCGAAGCCAGGCTTGGGAAAGGGATTTGTTCCAAGTCTCACTCATAGTCGATGCAGAGCTGCTGACTTCATTGTGGTGTTCTGCACTAATCCTTCAACCCCCGGCCCTTTCTGGCCTCTGCCACCCTGTGGCAGCAAACTGTTCTGTTGTCCTTCCTCATTAGGGATCACTTGACATGCGTGGTCTTCTTTGGCGTTTTCAAAATCCTTATGAGGCAGTGAGTACTGCAGATCTGACACTGACTTACTCACACTTCAGCCAAGGAACCCATCGTCTGTTTTGGCTGCTGATTATAATAGACTTTGGGGTCTCTGTGAGGTTAGACAAAGACACTGCCTTCACCTTTATAAAAAGGTAGATATTCCTGTTTAAATTCTGAAAGTGTTGTAAGTCTGCCAGCTTGGCTACAACTTTGACATCTCATCCTAAATGGGGGTCTGAGCTCTCTTTTTGTTAGGGTTAATGCTGTTTCTTTATTCTTTGGTAGGACAGGAGATTATGTAGGGTGTCCCGTAAGTCTTAGTGCAGCTTTAAGCTTTAACAAGCTTATAATAAACTTAGACCTACACTAAGCCTTGGAACACCCCGTGTCTCTGTATTATCTTTGGCGATTTGATCGCAGTGCTACATCATCACATTGATAGGTAGGGTAATGGATTCTTTGTTCACAATAGCCCCCAAAGACCCATCTGATCATAATTATAGCAACTGAAATAGCTTATTAATGTCTTATTGGAGCTCCATAGCAATACCGAGGTGGGTGTTGGTGATGTACCCATTTTGGAGATGAAGAAACAGCCTGAGAGAGCTTAAGTGACTGGCCTTGGGTTGCGTAGCTGGATTCCAACCCAGGTCTTTCTGACTCCCAAGCCCCTCACATGATTCACTACATTACACCACTAAGTCAGAAGTTGTAAGCTGCACATGGATGTTTCCTTGAAGGCAAAAGGGAATGAGCTGCCACAATCCAGCCCCTACTGAGAAAGACCCCTGGTTGGTGTGGATATTCCTCCCACTCTCACTGGCCCAGCATGTGTGACTTGCCTGTGTTCTCCCACAAATTCATTACAGGTCTGCTTTATTAATTTTTTTTAAATCAATGAAAATTCACTTTGCCCTCCATTGAGAAAGAAAAAAAAACAAACTCTGTTACAAATGTAGTCAAGCAGAACAAATTCCTGTATTGACCATCCTCGCCCCACCCTCTTCCCAGGCCTCAATCTGCACTCCATTCTGTCTCAATTAGCCTATCATCTATCTCCCCCAGGTTAGCCTGTTTAACTGTGAGTCCTCTGGAATTATGGTTGGTCATTTCTGCCCCAGTTTTTCTTGACTCATCAGTGGAGCATATGGTCTACCCATTGATTTATCTGCTCTACCTTATACATCTCTTTCATAACAGATTCTGCCCATAGGCATTTGAATGTTAAGAAAAGGGAAAATTTGCATTTAAAATCTGAGTGCCCAGTGGTGCCCATCGGCTTAGGAATTGCTTAAGGTTTCAAAGAATGGCAAACCAATGAAGTATCTTAATCCCTCTCCCAAATAGTTAAAGCAATGGTCATGCTCCCCCTCTCTTAAGTTCAGAACTGAATATGGTTTGGTATAGGGTGCCCGTGGATTGTTTGGCTAGACAGAAAGAGTCTCATGCCTGAATGTTGCCTTAGAAGAGTGTCCCTGTGGAGTGCCCTGGGGATCCCTCCAAGCTAAACTTCTCCCAGTCACGGAATGTCACCTTTCCAACATCTCAAGCAAGTGGTTATCCCATTCAGCCTTTTGTGAAAGGGTAATTTTGGGAGATAAATTCTGGGGCAGGTAGGTGGTGGAGGATAGAGCTCTGGGCCTGGAGTCAAGAAGACCTGAGTTCAAATGCCCCCCTAGCCAAGGCACAACCCTATTTACCTGCTTCCTCGTCTGCGAAATGAGCTGGAGAAGGAAATGACAAACCACTCCAGCATCTTTGCCAAGAAAACCCCAGATGGGGTCATGAAGTGTCAGACGTGACAGAACGATAAAAATGGGAATTCTTGTCCAGGAAGATCAGACTAGACTCCTCTGCAGTTCCTTCAAACCCTAAGATTCCATGAGTTATCTCCTCTGCAAACTACTGTTAATACAGACCAAAAAGCAAATTGACTTTGAGATCATCTATTTAGAACTGGACAGACTCTTAGAAGCTAGCCATCCCCATCCCCATCCCCATCCCCGTCATTTTATAGATGTGGAAATTGAGGCCCAGGAGGTTGTGACTTGCCCAGGGTCACATGGAGTAAGAGGTAGAACCATAATTTAAAGCCAGGTCCTGTGACATCAATACATTTTCCCCTATGCCACACTCATCCCTACCAATCACACAAATGAAGGATAAAGGTGAGGTGTTTTATCACGCATTTCCCACGAAAAAAGACCTGAATTCTTGCAGGCCTGCAGTGGCAACTTACGTCAACAGTGTGATTGGTGTGTGTTTTTGTTTTTCGCACTTAAATTTAAATTTTCATGTTTATTTTTATGGGAGAAGGCATAGAAAGGGAATAACGAGTCATGCGTGAGATAATAATGGCTAACAGTCCTTTAAGGTTTACAAAGCTCTGTAGACACACATGCGCACACACACACACACACGCACAATCTCTATCATAGACGTAGATCAAGAGGGAACCTTAGAGGTCAGCTGTTTGGTACATTTTACCAAGTGGGGAAACTGAGGCTGAGCTGCAGTTCTTTGCTCAAGGTAGCAGCTAGTAAGTGGCAGAGCCAGAATTTCAACATTTTCCATTGTGCCATGCTGTCTCTTTATTTAAAAACACAGAACCCACCCCCACCCCAAATTCAACCAAAGAGGTGCATGACTTGGTCGTTTCAAATATAGCTTCACTTATATAAGCTGGTGTGTATTCAGTTCAGCCAGCGCCAGTCAAGTGGATTGTCTGAGTCATCCCATCTGGAGCACTGTGTCCAGTCCTGGGCACATTTTAGCTTGGAATTTAAGAAGTCTGAGTCTTTTTCAGACAAGAGCATTCAGGATGGCAAGGAGTTTGGAAGACACGTCCTAGGAAGGGGTTGAAGGAACCAGGAAAAGTTCAGTCAAGAAAAGCAGATTTTTAGAAGTGGAGAAGGGAGGGGAGATGGGTTTGAACACCTTTCAAGAGGAAGTCGATTTGTTTTGTGTGGCTGCAGAAAACCTCAACCAACGGGGTGGGAAGTCCAGGGGGACCTTTCAGATATTTAGGAGGCAACCTTCTGGCACAGGGGCAGTTCAGTCCCATGGGGAAGTTAGACGAAAATGACCCCTCATAAGGTTCTATGGTTTTCCCATGGACTGTGCTAGCTCTTGTGAGAATACAAAAGGAAGGACAACTCTTTTACCCTCAAGGAATTTATAATCTAGTTGGGGAGAAAAGTCCACCACCCTAGGAAATAACTCAGGAGCCCAACAGGTAGGAATCAGCCTTACAGATTGATACAGTGTTTTAAAAATTTTTTTCAGCGATCAACTAGCATTTATTAAGCACCTACTATGTGCTAAGCACTGGAAATACAAAAAGCAACCCCCCCCAAAAAAACCCCAAAACAACAGTCTTTGCTTTCTAGGGAATCAGTCTAATGATTAAGCATTTTTTCTCCTTACCTTTCACCCCAGAAAAACAAACAAACAAATCCTTGTAACGAAATGCACAGTCAAATAAAATAATTTACACGTTGGCCGTATCACGAATGTGTCTCATTTTTGCATATTTAGTCTGTCATCTCTCTATCAGGAGGTGGGCAGCATTCTTCCTTAGTGGATCAATATAAAGTGTTAACCTAGAAAATGGACAGTATACATTAAGGTTCCCCCTTGTTCATATGTGAAGAGCCCTGGTTTTGGAGTCAGGAGGGCCTGGGTTCAAACCCCATCTCTGTACTTTATTAGCTGTATGACCTTGGGCAAGTCCCCTATCTTGAATGAGAGGGTTGGACTAGATGATTTCAAAGCTCCAAATTAGCATGCTAGAATCTTGATAAACAGGAAACGATCAGTGTGGTCTGGAATCAGGGAGGGTTTTCTGGAGAAGTCGGGATTTGAGCTGAATTTTAAATGACACATTCAACCAGCATTGGTTGTCTCCATAGCACACGTTTGGGCTTAAAATATATTGATGGGATCCATGAAGGCTGGACACGTGAATTGGGGAAATTTTGGAGAAAAACAGAGAAAATTAAGTTTTCATATTAAAATTTTCTGCATATTAACATGTTGCTGCTACTACTACTGTTTCTCCTTCGTTCTCTAAAAGGACCACGACATCAGGGAGGTGAAGCCAAGACATTCAAGTGAATTGGATTTAGGTGAGGAAGGGCTGTGCAAAGTCACCAGCCTCACTCTCTCCTCTGAAGCCCTCTGAGTTCAGTGGTCAGATAAAAGTCGGGATAACTGGAGATGGCTCTGGATGCAGTGGGAGACCTTGACTTTTTCAAGCTAAGGTCTTTAACAGGTCCTCTGTTTGCCTAAGATTTTGATAATGTACAATCTATTCCATAGAGATAAGGACTGCACTTATGGCTTCATCTACCTAGGAGTATGTGGTTAAGAACCCCTCCCTGGCAGCCCCTCCCAAATGCAACCTACAGACAGGGAAGTGAGAGTTGGTAACTTGCCCAGGGTCACACAGCTCAAAGGTATCAGAGACTGCACTTCAACCAGATAGGTCTTCCTGGTCTAGGCGAGCTCTCTGCTGCAATATGTGGCTTCATATTTTAATTTCGTTATGTGATTAAATTAAGAGGCAGTGAGGTATAGTGATTAGAGAGTCAGGCCTTGGGGTCAGAAGGACCTGTGGTTAAGTTTGGTCTCTGACCCACTGACCCACGCTGGCGCTGTGACCCTGGGCAAGGGTTGGCTGAGCAGGGGCTCATCTCCACTGGGAAAGGGTTGCTTCATCAGACATTTCCTACACTAATTAAATCACAGGCTTGGTAGGATTAACCACGTGTTAAGTCCCAGCTGTGTCCAGGGCACTAGGTTTTGTCCTGGAGAGGACTATTTTGTTCAGTTTTTTCAGTTGTGTCCGACTCTTTGTGACTCCATTTGGGGTTTTCTTGGCAAAGTTACTGGAGTAGTTTGCCATTCCCTTCTCCAGTTCATTTTACAGATGAGGAAACTGAGGCAAACAGGGTTAAGTGACTTGTCCAAGGTCACACAAGCTAGTAAGTGTCTGAGCCTGGATTTGAACTCAGGAAAATGAATTTTCTTGACTCCGTGCCTGTGGTTCTATTCAATGCTCCACCTAGCTGCCCAGAGAGGTCCAAGTTTTCAAGAAAATGTATTTATTCCCTGCCTTTAGGGAGCCTGTAGTTTAAACTTGCACACGTTTGCTATATACACAGCTAATGCAACATGTGTGAAGTCAGGAAGACCTGGGTTCAGATCTTGCCTTAGGCTCTTACTCTCTTTGTAGCCCTGGGACAGTCATTTAATCTTTCTTGGTCCTGGTTTCCTCATCTGTGAAGAGGAGGTGGATTTGATGACCTCTAAGGTCCTTTCCAGCTCTAAATCTAAGATCCAGTGAGAAAAGATCACTACCAGATGTTAGGCCAGGGAAGGCTTCATGGAGGAGGTGACCTCCTTTGAAGGATGGGGACAAATTCGACAGGGGAAGAGGGAGAGGAACATTCTAGGCATAGGGAAAAGCAATGGACGTGGACGTGGAGAAGTGAAGGGCACCTAAAGGGGATGGAAATGGGTAGTTCACAGTGATGCAATGGGTATAGTACTGTACCTGGAGATAGAAAGACCTGAGTTCAAATTCTGTCTTCCTTGCTGTGTGACCCTGGGAAAGTCACTTAAACTTTGTTTGCTTCAATTTTCTCAATCTGTAAAGTGGGGATAACAACAACCCTACCTCCCAGGGTTGTTGTGAGGAACAAATGAGATCATATTTGTAAAGTATTTAACGCAGTGCCTGGCACATAGCAGGTGGTATATAATTATTAGCTATTATTATTATTATCATTATTATTATATGGAGGGCAGTTATATCAGGTACTAGTGGAAAGGTAGGGTGCTGCCAGATTTCCCTCCCAACTCTCTTAACTGAGAACCTCATGTCTTTTGCCCCTCTCTCATCCTTCCCCCGTCTCACATGATGAAGTGGCCTCACTCGTTACCAAGGCTAACCTCTCTACCTGCTCATGACCCCGTTCCATCCCTTCTCCTCAACACATTGCCCCCTCTCTCTGTCATTCTCACTCTCACTTACATTCAACTTCTCCCTCCCTATTGGCTCATTCTTTACTCCCTATCCTGAAAAAAATCTCACTTGGTCCTTTTTATCTAGTGTTTGATTCCCTTTTGTAGCTTAACGCTTTGAACAGGCCATCTGCAATTGGTGCCCCCACTTTCTGTCCTCCCACTCTCTCCTAAGAAGACCCCTGATGATGTGGCATCTGACCTGTGTATTCCCCCTAAACTGCTCTCTCCAAAGTTACCAGTGATCTCTTAACTGCTAAATCCAATGGCCTTTCCTCCATCCTCATTCTCCCTGACCTCTCTGCAGCCTTTGACACTGTTGATCACGCTTTCCTCCCTGGTACTCTCTTTTCTCTAAGCTTTTAGGACATCACTCTCTCTTCTCCTCCTTCTCTGACCGTTTCTTCTCTGTCTCCTTTGCTGGATCCTCCTCTAGGTCATGCCCTCTAACCAGAGATGTCCCTCAGGGCTCTGTCCTGGGCCCTCTTCTCTTCTCCCTCTGTACTGTCTCACCTGGTGATCTCATCAGCTGCCATGCATTTAACGACAATCTCTATGCTGATGATTCTCAAACCTGCCTGTCCTGCCCCAGCTTCTCAGCCAACCTCCAATCTCACATCTTCAACTGCCTCTGAGACATCTTGAATTAGATGTCTAGTAGATATCTAAAACTTAGTGTATCCAAAATGGAACTCATCATCTTTCTCACCTCCTCCACTCCTACCTTCCCTGTTACTGTGCAGGACAACACCATCCTCCCCGCCCCTCAGGCTCACAACCCAGAAGTCATCCTCACTGTCTCTCTCTCACCATCTTCCACCATATCCAAGCTGTTCCAAGGCCTGTCGATTTTACCTTTGCAGCATCTCTTGAATACACCCCCTCTTCCTCTGACACTGCCACCACCCTGATGCAGACTCTTATTACCTCACATCTGGATTATTGCAACAGCTGCTGGTGGGTTGGCGTGCCTCAAGTCTCTTTGTATTCTATCCTTCATTTGGCCATTAAAATGATTTTCCTAAAGCACCTTTCTAATCATGTTGTCCCTGTATTCAATAAACTCCACTGGCTCTCTATTGCCTCCAGGAGCAAATAAAAAAATCCTCTGCTGACATTCAGAGCCCTTCATAACTTTCTCCTCCTACCTTCCTTGTCTTCTTATACCTTACTCTGTAATACATACTCTTTGATGCAGTGATGCTGGCCTTCTGGCTGTCCCACAATCCTTCTGGCTGATCCATCTCTTGGCTCTGTGCATTCTCATCCCCCATGTCTGGAATCCTCTCTTTCCTCAACTCCACCTACTGACCTCCCTGGCTTCCTTTAAGTCCCAACTAAAATCCCACCTTCTATAGGAAACTTTTCCCAACACCCCCTTAATTCTGGTTCTCCCCCGTCTTAATTATTTCCTATTTGTCCTGTATATAGTGTATGTGCTCTCTCTCTCTCTCTCTCTCTCTCTCTCTCTCTGTTGTGTCCCCTGTTTTATCATAAGCTCTTTGAGGGCAGGAACTGCCTTTTTTTGTTCTTGACTTTTTTTTTATCTTCAGCACATTGCATAGTGCCTAGCACATAGTAGGCACTTAATAAATGTTTATTGATTAAGATTTTGGAGAGCCTTGAATGTCAGCCCAAGGAGTTTGAACTTTCCTCAGTAGGCAGCTTGAATAGGGGTATGACCATCAGATCTGGGCACAAGGAAAGTTAGCTGCTAGTATGTGTCAAGGGTGAATTGGAAGGGGAAAAGAGCAGGAATTGGAAGAGAGGTTAGGAGGCTATGACAATAATTCATGGAAGGGTAATGGGCTTGTAGCAGGGTAGTGGCAGTGGGAGCAGAAAGGAGGGGCAGAAATGGAATGTAATTGTGCTCTAAGAAACAGTAAATATGAAGAATTGAGAAAAACCTGTGAAAAAACCTATGAACTCTTGCAGAACAAAGTAAGAAGAGCTGTGAGATGACATACACAAGAAGTACAAGTGGGAAGAGAAAAACCAAACCCAAACCCACCAACCCCCAAATGAAACCAAAAGCCTTCTGATAAGGACCAAACTTGCCCCTACAGCAGAGATAATAAATTGAGGTCACCTCCCTTCTTTGCAGAAGTAGGGGGACTATGGGTGTGGAATGCTGCATATACTGACAGCTGCACTGATAGGTTGGTTAACTTTGCTTAACCGTTCCCCACCTCCCCTTTTTAAATTCTCTATTATATGGGATGCCTCACTGGATAAGGGAGGGGAAAAGGATATTCATACCGAAATGATGGTGACATGACGGTGATGTAAAAGCTATAGATATTGATGGAAATACATTTTTTTAAAGGATACAGATGTTTGAGAGATTGCAGGGGTAGAGCCAATAGGACTTGCTAACTGATAGAAAGTGAATGAAAGGAAAGAGTCAGACGCTGAAATTTCAAATCTATGTGATTGGGTGAATCATAGAATTGTAGATCAGTCCCGGAAGGGACCTTAGAGATCCCCTCACTTCCCCTTTTACAGATGTTTGGTGCTGCTGTCAAAAGGAAGAGTTAAGTCAGAAGGGAGAGAAGGATTTGGGAGAAAGATGCTAATCTCTGTTTAGGATTTACTGGAGTTCAGGTGCCCCTAGGACACCCAGATGGAGATATCCTACATACAGTTGGAGATGCATGTCTGGAGCTCAGAAATCTAGGATCCACCAGTAATTGTTTGAGCTGTGAAATAAGAAGATTTCCAAGGGAGAGGGTGTAGAGAGAGGAGAGAAGAGGGTGGAGAGCAGAACTTTGAAGATTATCTGACTGAAAGGATGAGGAAGAGAATGAAGGACTGTGCAAGGTGAGGCAAATGAGTATTGAGAAGTAGGACAGCCAGGTAGGAGGTTGGCATGGTATTGAATAAGTAAATTAACTTAGGTAGTATTGTTATTTTTATTTCATTGGCAGGACCTATCCATGAACAATGATCATTTTTCCATTTATTTAGGTCTGTATTTCTGTAAAGACTTTTATAGTCACATTCATATAGTTCCTATGTGTGTCTTGGTAGATGGACTCCCAAGTACTTCATACATTTTGTAGTTATTTTGAATATAATTTCCCTTTCTATCTTTTCCTGTCTTTTTTGGGGGGAGTGGGTGGGTGGGGTAACATACAGGAAATGTAACCATGAGAACGACCAAGGTCTGGAAGCCAAGAAAGGGATTAGACATTCTGTTTGGTCTAAGAGGGCAGAGATAGGAACATAAGAACCTTAACTTTGGAGCGGGGCCTGGGTTTGAATCTAACCTCTGACTACCAGTGTGACCTTGAGCAAGTCCACTTCTTTAGGTCCTAATTACCTCATTTGGGGAACCTGGATGAGCAGAGAATGCCAGGCAGGGAGAAGCATTATCACTGAAGTCATTGAAGATCTCTCTTCCAGTGTGATCCTGGACGTTCTCAGAAGATGATGTCCTTTTCTCACATACTATGTATTTATGTTATGGCTGCACCTTTTGGAACGGGATTTGCTGGTCTTATGACCATATTTGAGACATTACGGAATAACCAGAAATTGTAGGTTCATAGGGATTAGAGCTAGAAGGAGTCTTAGAGGGAATAAGCATATATATAGTACCTACTATGTGCCAGGCACTGGGCTAAATGCTTTTTACAAATATCTCATTTGATCATTTAGTCTAGCCCCTTCAGATGACAGGGGAAGAAACTGAGTCACAGAGAGGTGAAGGAACTTAGAATCTGAGGTTAAGAGCTGTAAGGGTCTTGGAGAGCCTGTAGTCAACTCCTGATTCCATTTCTTTATTTTTTTAGAATGTCAATTAACAAACTTTTATTTTTTATCTCTTTCCAATCTCTGAGGGTTGGGCTCTAAGGGCCCTTCCAACCCAAAGATTATATGATTTCCCCCCACGGTCTCCGTATCACTTTTGTCTCTGCTTCCAAGACAACTGCTTAGTGGAAGGAACATGAGTGGGATCAGAAAGCTTGGGTTTGAGTTGAGCCTCTGCCATCCACTGGCTGGGTGACCTTAGGCAGGTAGCTCCCCTTCTCTGATCCTGCTTCCTCCGGTGGGAAAAAGAGCAGTTAGACCAGACTGATCAGAGAGCTCTAGGAATCCAGGAGATCCAAAGTAGTCCAGGCTCCATTAGCTCTAACTGGGCTTCTTAGACCGACACCCCCTCTCCCCCACCCCCCGGCCAGTATCCCAGGAGAAAAGACACCTTCCCTCTTGCCCAGCTCTCCTCATCTCTTATCAAATGGACAGAACTCCACTGAAATTTAGAAATGAAATTGTAAAGATAGAGAATGACCTACAATAACGGACAGGGAATGCAAGAGGGCTGATGGGTACAGCATAGGGGAAACTCCATCATGAGGGTCTTAGCGCTTTCTCCAGTGAAGGTTGGTGGGTGTGTGTGCATGCATATGCATGTGTGTGTGTGTGTGCATGTCTGTCTGTGTGTGTATGCATGCACGTATGTGTTCCTCTTCCTATACTTTAATAAAAGGGTATAACCACGATGTGTGGGTGACCTTACTGCCAGTAAATACAGAAATAATTTTGCAGTGGGTATGAGGGTGTCAGCATGGCCTACTTCTGAGCTAAATTTGTCCGCTTGTCACAAAAGCCCCTTGTCCATCTTCGCACTTCAATCATTTGGTCACAAAACATTTTCTTTGTGTTTCTTTCTGTGTCAAACTCTCTTGAGCCTAGAAAAGTAAGTATCAACAAGATAGGTTTAGAATGTGGCATGTCAGAGTTGGGAGGGGCTTTAGAAGAGGGAATACCAGACCTGGTGAAGGGACCTGACAACAGGGAATGTCAGAGCTGGGGAAGGGGCCTGAGAACAGGGAATGTCAGAGCTGGGGAAGGGGCCT
>NW_020949483.1:0-25008 GCF_900497805.2 Vombatus ursinus | reverse complement strand
TCAGGAATTCTTGAAAGTACTCTATTTCATTAATTATCTTTTTTTTTTCTTTTGAAGGATTATATTCAGTTTTGCTGGGTAGGTTATTTCTGGTTGTAATACCACCTCTTTTGCCTTCTGAAATGTTATAATCCAGACACTCCACTCCTTTGATGTTATAGTTGCTAAATCTTCTGTGATATTCACTATGACTCCACAGTATTTGAATGATTCATTTCTGGCAGTTTGAAGTATTTCAATTTTGACCTCAGAGCTCTGGTATTTGACTCTAATATTCCTGGGAGTTTTCATTTTGGATTCTCTTTCAGATGGTGATTGGTGGATTCTTTCAATATTAACATAGTTTTCCTTGATAATTTCTTGAATTATTATGTCTAATATTTTTCTTTGATTTTATCTTTCTGGTAGTTCAATAATTCTTAATTTATCTATCTTCAATCTATTTTCTGTCAGCTGTTTTTCCAATGAGATATTTCAGTTTTCTTCTTTTTTTTCTTCTTTTAACTTTACTGTGATGTCTCATGGAATCCTTAGCTTCCAGTTACCCAATTCTAGTTTTGAAGGTATATTTTCTTCAGTGAGCTTTTGTACCTTTTGTTGACTCATTTGCCTAATTCTGTTTTTAAAGATGTTATATTTTCCCAGTATTTTTATACATCTTTTAGGAAGCTGTTTGCTTTTCATAATTTTTTTGCATCACTCTTGTGTCTTTTCCTAATTTTTCCTCTTCCTCTCTTGTTTGATTTTGAAAATAATTTCAGCTTTTCTAGGAAATCTTATTTGACTTGTGTCCAATTCACATTTTTTGAAGCATTGTTTGTAGCTGTTTTGACCTCATTGTCTTCTTCTAAATTTATATTCTGATCTTCCCTTGATCCATTGGGATTGTAATTGACATGGTTTCTCAGAGTCCCTGACCAAAAGGGGTACTGTTTCTTAGGGTCATTGGTCCCTTGTGACCTAAGAATACCACTCCTCAGGGATCTTATTTCCTCTTGACTGAAAGTGCCTCTCTCTTATGATTCAGAAGTGTTTATAATCAATTAATTTGCCAATCAGCATCAGGTTCTTTGTCCAGTGCTACCATAGGGGTCCTGTATAATATCTCTCTGAGTAGTTGCTATGTCCCCTTATTGTCTCTGGCTTGATAGCTCCAGAAAGTGTTGTTGTATCTGTCACTACCATCTAGTCCCAGCCCTTATGTTTCATCCATGTGGGCTCTAGGCCAACCTCTACTCTCATGTCACAGATTTCTCTTTCTGACATCCCAAGTTTTCTTGGACTGGAAGAACATCTCACTCTGACTTTTTGTTCACTCTGCCACTCTATAATTCAGTTTAAGGCATTATATTAATGTTGTTTGAAGGGGAATTTTGGGAGATCTCAGCTGGTTGCTTTTTCTATTCTTCCACTTTAACTCCCCAACATAAGTCCTCACATATATCCACTGTCCTAATTTTTAGGGATACAAAGGAGGGTCAAACCCCTTCCCTCAAAAATAAAAAGAACCTTATTTTAATGAGCTCAGAAAATAATTAGGGATACAACTACAAACAATTATGTACCACATGGACTGGAGATAATAGGATAGGCACTACAATTAGGCTGGATTAGAAAGGCTTCTTATAAAAGGCTCAGTATTAGCTAGAACTTGAAAGAAACTATTGAAGCCAGGGAAACTAGGAGATAGGGGAAGAGAGAAAGAATTCCAGTGATGGAGGTGGATAGCTAGTGTAAAATTCATGGAACAGACATGTAGTGTGCTATGGACAAAACAGCAAAAAGGCCAGTCTCACCAGATCACAAAGTACATGGTTAAAGGGCAGGGAATGTTGGAAGGATCAGAGTAAAGTGTAAGAAGAATGAAAAATTTGAAAAGGGGAAAGTTATGAAGGGCTTTAAATGACAAGCTGAGGATTTTATATTTGATCTCAGAGGTAATAGGTTGCTGTTAGAGGGTATTGAATAGCTGTATGACATTGTTAGAATTGTGCTTTAGGAAGATGACAGCTGAGTGGAAGACTGATAGACAGGGAGAACAACCAGCAGATTATTGCATAGTTGAGTTATACAGTGATGGGAACCAAAATCATTGTAGTAGCAGTGTGAAAAGAGAAAAGGAGGCCTAGAAAAGAGACGTTACAAAGATATAATTCTAATAGATTGGATATAGGAAATGAAAGTGAAACATTAATGATGAGACTTAGGTTGTGAATCTGGAAGACTGGGGAAGATGATGGTTCCCTTAACAGTAGGAATAGGGAATTCTTGAGTTTAAAATATCTAAGGGGCAACCATTTTGAAATAGAAAGTAAAAGGTGAAGAAAAACAGCTTTTTGTTCCTGTCAGTCATGATCTTATTATTATATGCTATTATATCACATGTGTTTCTATCATTTCTGTTCTATAATCCTACAATTACTATAATTTAATTTATGATATAGTTTTACCAAGTCCTACTTCAAAAACTTCCTGAAAGTTGCCACTGAATTATCTGGCCAAGATAAAAACAAAACAAAACAAAATAAACAAACAAAAAAGAAAACTTTGAAATTCTGGCTTGATCTGGTACTTATTCCTCTTTGGGGGAAATAATCCTCATGCAATTGAGTAGTGACTTTTGAGGAATGTTGGTGCATAATTAAATTTTCACTTGTTAAGTAATCAAAAGTAAATCATGATTTCACTTTGAGTTACAGGATTATATGCATACACATATGTGTGTAAGTGTGTGTATACTCATACACATATATATACATATCTATCTTCAAAGTTGCTCAGATTTAAAATTTTATGATTTGATGGTAAAATTTAGTTAATTTAATTTATTTTTCAGTTTCTAAAACTTCTGATTTCACTTCTTCTCTTGATCCCGTACTTAGTAAACATGGGAGGATTCAGAGAGATGAGGGGGAGGCTGTTTCCTGATATCATTTAAAGTAAATGCACTCTCAGAATATGAGTGATAATTTTGTTTGTTATTAAAATTATCTAAGTATATAAGGTTTAGAGACACATGAAGAAGAATCAGACCCAATAAAATTGATTTCAATTATAGTGCTTCTATGTCTCCATTTTTTCCCCTATAGTGTCCTCAGTTCCTTATAACAGTAGCTTAGAGGAAATGAGGAATTTTCCAGGTAATAGGGGTCATGACTTCAACCCACCTGCCCCTACATTCCATTGCTTTATTACCCAAAGCAGATGCTTCAACCCAAGATTTTTTCTTGGGAATTGTCAAAACAGGTCTATGTGACTTGGGTCTGAATGCCTCTTGACTTTTTCTCTCCTTTATTTTATAACCTAGCTTTTATTGATTTTTCCCACTTCATCTCTGCTTTCTTACTCTCATCTACTTAACGTTTTCCTATATTCACCCTCTTTAGTGAAATTCCTCATTCTAATTCTATGCACAACAATCTAGGCTTAGTGGGAGTTGCAGCAAAGCCTGGCTAAGTTCAATGACACCTTTTCCTCAGGAGAAGGTAGGAAGTTTTGAAATCAAGGCACAGAAGTAGGAAAAGGTCATAAAATATATTTTAGAAGATAACACAAATTTATGATCTTAATCCCCCAGAGAAGTATCACTAGGTTACAGAGATTATATCCCCACTTATGCTAATAAAAGGAAATTTATAATAAATGATCATTTGCATTTCTTTCCAGGATATTAATCAGTCAGTCAATAAACATTTATTAAATTTCTACTATGTGCTATAAGCTTTGTGATAATTTCTGGTAATACAAAGAAATTCAAAAGATGATTATCTCATAACCTAATGAAGGAGACAAAATGAAAATAATTATGTATGAATAAGCTATATATAAGATAAATAGGAAATAATGAAGAGAGGTAAGATACTAGAATTCAGAGGGATTTGTGGGGCAGGTAAGTGGTGCAGTGGATAGAGCACCAGCCCTGGAACTGGGAACAACACCTGAGTTCAAATCTGACCTCATACACTTACTAGCTGTGTGACTCTGGAAAGTCAATTAACTCCAATTGCCTTGGGAGAAAAAAAAAGAGAAGAATTGGGAAAGCATTTCTGTAGAAGGTAGGATTTTAGCTGGGACATAAAAGAAATAAGGAAAGCCAAGAGGTAGAGATAACAAAGGAATATATTCCATTCATGAAGGAAAGCTAGAGAAAAACGCCCAGATTTGGAAGATGGATTGTCTTGTTCAATGAACAGAAAGTTCAATGACTGGATTGAACAGTGCTCTCAATTTTGAATGTTTAGGGCCCTTTCCTTCATTGTTCTAATCATTTTTTGCAAAAATACAGAATTTTGATTTGGGGTCTGTTCCTCAATTCCTCAAATATGTATAGGTTCATTTGTTAAGTGTTATATCTTGACTCTTCCCCCATAGTTACTATTCTATATTACATAACAAACCTTTTAGAGCATTGTAAAAGTATGAAAAATAAAATATCATTTGGATTATAGCCAAACCCAATGATAAGTGTCCATCAAAAGATTTTGAAATCACTAACAACAAGAACAATAAAAAAGCTCTGAAGTATCAGCTCATACCATCTAATTAAACAATATGGTAAAAAACAGAAAGAGCCAAGCTGAAAAGAAGAGAAATTAAAATATTGTTGGAAGTAGTAAATACTACTAAACTCTTCACACCCTTCAGCCTTATGATCCTACTATTGGGCATATACCCCCAAGAAAAATTTAATACAAAAATTAGTACTACTAAGGTGGTTAGATGATCCAGCAAAAAAATACAGGACCTGAAGTCAGGAAGACATGAGTTTAAAGCTGACTTCAGACAATTATTACTGTATGACCCCAGATGAATTACCAAATCTATTTTGCCTCAGTTTCTCCATCTTTAAAATAGGTATAATAACAGAAACTACATTCCAAGGTTTTTGTGGGGATCAAATAAGATAATAATTATAAAGTTTTGGGTATAATTCCTATCACATAATAAATACTACATAAGTATTAGCTATTACTAATAGCAGTACTACTAGTAGTAATATTAGTAGTAGCAGTACCACTATGACTCTGCTATTATTATTACTGCTGCTACTATTGCTACTACTACTACTACTACTACTACTACTACTAGCTACCATTTATAAGGAGCTTTGAAATTTACAAAGGCCTTTCAAATATCTCATTTTATCCTCATAAAATCTCTGCTAGGTAGATGCTATTATTATCCCTATTTTACAGAGGTGGAAACTGAGACAAACATCGGTTAAGTGATTTGCCAATGGTCATATTGGTAATATCTGAGACTGGATTTGAATTCAGATTTTCCTGATTGCAGATCCAGTGCTATATCCACTGTTTTTTTTTCTAGCCACCAAAAGTCACAAATATTCCAAAACATTCATAGCAATATATATTTTTGTGGCAACAAACAAAGAAACAAAAACCTTGGAAAGATGTGTATCTAAATATGAGTTGAGGTAAATACATTATTGCTAGTCAATGTAATCAAATGGGATATTATTGCACTGAAAAAAAGACAAATAAGGGAAATTTTAAAAAATGTGATAAGACTTGTATGAATTTATGTAAAGAGAAAAAAATACACCAGAAAAACAATATACAAAATAAGTATAATAACATAAAGAAATGCAACACTAAAAATGAAGTAATTAATATTAAATGTGATGACCAATTTTGTTCCAAATATCTTTTTAAAACATACATTATTATTATCTGTTAAGAAATGGGAAATGAAGTAATAAAACTAGCATTTTTTTTTGCAGATGATATAATAACATACTTGGAAAATCCCAAAGACTTAACTAAAAAGTAATTTGAAACAATTAATAATTTTAACAAAGTAGCAGGATATAAAGTAAATCCATATAAATCATCAACATTCCTATAGATCACAAAACCCTGAAAGAAGGGATAGTAAGAGATACCCCATTTAAAATAATTCTAGACAGCATAAAATACCTGAGAGTATACCTGCCAAAACAAACCCAGGAACTAAATGAACAAAATCATATATATGTGTGTGTGTGTGTGTGTGTGTGTGTGTGTGTGTGTATATGTATATATATGTATGTATATGTATACACACAAATGTATGTATGTATGTATGCATGTATACACACAAATAAAATCAGACTTAAATAATTGGGCAGGGTCGATATAACAAAATTGACAATTTTACCTCAACTAATTTATATATTCAATGATGTCCCAATTAAATTGCCCAAAAAAAAGTTACTGAGTTAAAAAAAATACGAAAATTCATTTGGAAAGAGCAAAAAGTCAAGAATATCAAGGGAACTAATGAAAAAAAATGTTAAGGAAGGAGATTAGAAGTAACAGATCCTAGGGGCAATTGGGTGGCACAGTGGATAGGGCACTGGCCCTGAAGTCAGGAGGACCTGAGTTCAAATCCAGCCTCAGATCAAACACTTGACACATACTAGCTGTGTGACCCTGGGCAAGTCACTTAACCCCAATTGCCTAAAAAAACAAAAAAAAAGTAGTAACAGATCCTAAATTATATTGTAAAGTAGTAATCATCAAAACTATTTGATATTGGCTAAGAGGAAGAAAAGCATATCAGTGGAACAGGGTAGACACACAATCTACAGCAGCAAATGACTATATTAACCATGTGTTTGACAAGTATAAAGACTTAAGTTTTGGGGATAATAATTCATTATTTGGTAAAAATGATTGGGAAAGATAGAAAGCAATCTGGCAAAAATTAAGCTTAGACCATTTACCAAGATAAGGTCAAAATGAATACTTGCCCTAGATATAAGCAAGATTATTGAAAGAAAATTAGAAGAATATAGAACACATTACATGTCAAACTTGTGAATAGGCGAACAATTTATGAATAAATAACCGATAGTGATCAATGAGAGATACAAAATGGATAATTTTTATTACATTAAATTAAAAAGTGTACAAATAAAACAAATGTAGACAAAATCAGAAAGAAAACAGAAAATTGGGGGAAAATTATAGACATTTTCAGATAAAGGTTGCTTTTCACAAGTATAAAAAATTTTTTTTATATTTATAAGAATATGAGTAATTCCCCATTTGATAAATGGTGAATACAGTCAGGTAGTATTCTGATGAAGAAATCAAAACAATTTATAGTCCTATAAAATCATTATTGATTAAAGAAATGAAAATTAAAACAACCTTGAGATATCATCTTACACCCATCAAATTGGATAAAATGATTGAAGGGGAAAGCAACAAAAAGTTGGAGGAGATGTGGAAAAATTGGGACACTAATTCATTGTTGGTGGAACTGTGAAGTAATTCAACCATTTTGTAGAACAATCTGGAATTCTGCCCAAAAGTTACTAAACTGCCTGTACCCTTTGACCTAGCAATACCACTACTAGGTCTGTTTCCCAAAATGATAGGGGAAAAGGAAAAGAACTTCTATATTTCTCAAATATTTATAGCAGTTTCCTTTGTGGTGGAAAAGAACAAGAAATTGCCAGGATACCCATAAACTGGGGAATGGAAAAACAAGTTGTGGCATATGATCATGACAGATTACTAATGTGCTATAAGAAAGGGTGAACTCAATGATCTTAGAAAAACTGATAGATTTGTTTGATATAATGAAGAGCAAAATGAGCAGAACCAAGAGAATGTTGTATTCAGTGACAGTACTATTATTTTAAGAACAACTTTAAGCAACCAACTCATTTGGACTATTATAAATACTCAAATTAACTACAAAAGACTTATGAAGGAAGACATTATCTGCATACAGAGAAAGAATTGATAAAAAGGAGTGTATATACAATTCATGGGATTCAAAAGACATCATTCATACCACTTTACCATTTTCACCTATCTCAAAGTTCTGTGGTGACAGGCAAGTGATAAAACAGCAGGTGCAGATACACTGAGAGCTGTAGTCACAAACCTGCAAACGTGAGGCCCAGGCCATAGGGTCATCTTCTCACTAAAAGCCACAGTAGGATTCAGCAGCCCTCTGTGTATCTGAGCAGCCTTTTACAGACTGAAGAAGGGGCTAGAAAAGGCGTCCTAAAATTGTCTGCTTACTCAACCCTGACCTATTTACAGTGGCAGGTGGGAGTCCCACTTTGCAGTTGAAACACATCCACAAAAAACATACAAAACCTACTGCAAAGATGATTCCACTCATCATTGATACATGGAATGTGTGCAGACTTATAGACAACAAAAAAATCCAGTAGACCTGAAAGACAAATAGCTCTTGTAAGAGAACTCAGCAGGTGTCACATCCATATAGCAGCCCTGAGTGAAACAAAGCTGACAAATAAAGGCTAGCTTCCCTAAGTTGTAGCTGGATACATGTTTTTGTGGAGTGTCCCCATGAAGGTGGTGTAGGTTTGCAATCGAAACTAATCTAGTCAATAAGCTTGTATACTTACCAAAAGGAATGAATGACAGGCTCATGACAATGTGATTGCCACTTGCAGGAAAATGCCATGCCACCATCATCAATGCCTATATTCCCACCATGATGAACCCTGATGAGTCAAATAAAATTTTTATGAAGACCAGGAGACTCTTCTCCTCAATGTGCCAAAAAAGGACAAGCCTATAACTCTGGGTGACTTTAGTGCTAGAGTAGGCACAGACTACTAGACATGGCAGGGAGTCCTTTGGAGGAATGAAATGGGAAACAGCAAAGGCAATATTCACTTACTACTGAACACTTGTGTGTCTCATGACTTTCTTATCACCAACAGTGTCCCATTTACCTAAATGCAGCAAAACTTCATGGATGTACCCTCACAGAAATTATTGTCATGTAAAAGACTACATCATTTTAAGGATATGAGAGTGAAGAAGACAATATATGGCTCAGAGCACTGGACTGTTCATAGATTTATCCTGTCCAAACTAAATATTCTTATTTAATGAAAACAGCAGGTCCAAGGAAAAATGATAAACAGAAGACTTTATGTCAACAGATTACAGCACTTCTCTGAGTGGGAACAATTCCCTGCTAACTTGAAGGGAAAGTTGATCCAACACGTGGTTGGCAACAATGGAGTGGAAAAGGAGTGGAAAACTTTCAGAGATTTGGTGTACAACACTGCATTTACTCATCTGGGTAAGAACACTCACAAACATCAAGACTGGTTTGATGAAAACGATGGGGAAATTCAGAAACTGATAAAGGGAAAAAATGAGAATTTCCCAGGGTTTACAAGCAGGATAGTTCATCTATCTCTAAGAAGGTAGCATTTAACTCTATCAAAAGTAAAGTACAAGCAAAGCTTAGAGAGATGCAGGATTCTTGGCTCAGTAAGAATGCAGATAAAATTCAGTTTTATGCTGATAGTAACAATCCTAAGCACTTTTATGATGCCCTGAAGCCTCTTTATGACCCAAAGGCATATATATGGTACATCTCAACTACTCAGTGCTGATGAAATCACATTGATTAATGATAAGGACATGATCCTAGAGAAGTGGGCTGAACACTTCCATAGTGTTCTCAACAGATCATCAGTAATCAATGCTGAAGCCATTGACCTAATACATTAGGTTGAAGTCAATCCCTCTCTAGACAAATCTCCTACAGAAGAAAAGGTTTTGAATGCCATTAGGCTTGGCAAAGCACCTAGTGCTGATTCTATTCCAGCTGAGATTTACAAGATGAGGGAGCCCATTGTTAATACAAAAGCTGACTGAAAATTTCCAGATTATATGGCAAGAAGTTATCTCCCGGAGTTCAAGGATACCTCCACTGTCCATCTCTATAAAAGTAAAGGAAATAGATTGTCCTGTGACAATCACAGGGGTGTCTCTCTCTTAGTCATTGTTGGCAAGATTCTTGTCAGAGTCCTCCTTAATAGGCTGATTTTTCAACTAAAAAATGGTCATCTGTGACTTCAGAAAGGGCCGAAGAATCGTTGATATGGTCTTTGCTGTCCGACAACTCAAGGAGAAATTCCAGGAACAGAACAGAGGTCTGTACACAACGTTCATCGATCTCACCAAGGCTTTGATAATGTCAATCATGAGGCCTTACAGAAAATTATGACAAAATTTGGTTGCCCAAAGAAGCTCATCAGCATTGTATATCAATTACATGATGATATGATTTCCTGCATTCTGGATAATGGATGATGCTCTTGCACTTTCCCAGCCACCAGTGGAGTGAAACAAGACTGTGTGCTTGCTCCCATGCTTTTTAGCATATTTTCAGCAATGTTATCAAATGCCTTTGATGAGGACAAACATAGTATCAAGGTCAACTACCACAATGATGGTAAATTATTCAACTTGAAAAAGCTATAAGCCAAGACTAAAGTTGAGAGACAGTTAGTGCATGATTTTTTTTTGCTTGCAAATGATTGTGCACTCAATGCCACATCTGAAGCTGAGATGAAACAAAGTATGGATCAATTCTCTGCTCTTGTGCTAATTTTGGCCTAACAATTAACAGCAAGAAAACACAGGTGCTCCACCAGCCATCCATACATGGGATCATTTGTTACAGCAAATGGAGAAGTTCTGAATACTGTAGATAAGTTCACTTTGCTTGGCAATATACTTTTCAAGGGTGAACATATTGACATGCATTTCTAGAACTAGCTCAGTGGTTGGGGGGGCTCTGAAGGAAAGTGTGGGAGAGAAGATGTATTAGACTGACTACCAAATTGAAGATCTAGAGAACCACTGTGCTGACTTCATTGTTATATGCTTGTGAAACATGGATAATATACCAGCACCATGCCGGGAAATTTAATTGCTTCCATTTGGATTGTCTTAGGAAGATTCTGAAGATCACCTGGCAGAATAAGGTACCAGATACTGAAGCCCTTTCTCAAACTATGCTGCCAAGCATTGAAACTCTACTGCAGAGAGTGAAACCCTGAAGGGCTGGCCACATTGTTTGAATGCCAAATATATGCTTGCCTAAAAGACTATTTTAAGGAGAACTCACACAAGGCAACTGCTCACTTGGTGGTCAGAAGAAGCAATATAAGAACACTGTAATCTCTTTGAATAACTTTGGAATTTATTACATGACATGGGAGACCCTGGCACAGGACTGCCGAGCATGGCATGCTCTCATCAAAGAAGACACTGTGCTCTATGAGCAAATCAGAATTGAAGTAGCTCAAAAGAAATGTGAGATGTACAAATTTAGAGCATCCACCCCAAATGTTCTCATGGGCTATTTGTTCCTGACCTGTGGTAAAGAATTCTGAGGTCATATTGATCCGATCAGCTACAGTCAGACACACTATAATTTGATTTTAACATGATGATGTCATTTTGGTTCTCTTGGAGAAGGAAAGACAACAACAACAATTTTATTCCTTCTTTATAAGAGAGGAGATTATGTGGGAGGGGGGAAGGGAGAAAGGAAAATGTGCTGTAGTAGCAGGAACGGTAGGAATGATAGGAAATGACTATTGTTGACAAAATACACTCAAAAAAGACATTTGCAAGATATTAAAAACAAAGGTACCTAAGTGATATAATGGATAGAGTCATAAACTGGGAGTCAAGAAAACCTGAATTCAAATTTGGCATCAGACACATACTAACTCTATGACCCTGTGCAAGTTACTGAACCTCAATTTCATTCACTTTCTTAATCTATGAGGTAGGGATAGTAATAGCTACATTCTAAGATCATTGTGAGGCTTAAGTGAGATAGTGTATGGCAAGCACTTTTAAAACTTTCAAGCTATATACATTTTGGCTATTATGATTAAATCACAATTTTAAAATTTAGGTAAATTAGAAAAGTACTATTAGTGTGTAAAAATTATATTTGTCCACCCACATTAGATTGGTGACTATGCTTTGCAAAGAAGCAAACACTGAGCTTGGAGATACAAATCTGGGTTTGAGTCATGACTGAGATACTTTGTAACCTATGACAATTCCATTAAACTGTCTGAGACTCAGTTTCAACTAAAAAAGATGACAAGATTATAGTACTTAATGGTGAGTAGGTTCTTACTGATCACCTAATCCTCCCAGTCCTCTCATTTTAAAGACAAGGACTTGAGACAAGAAGCTAAATGAGTTACCAAAACTCATAAATTGAATAAGACTCATAAGCTGAAGAGGTAGGATTGGGACCCATTTTTTTTCTAATTCCAAATCCAATGCTCTTTCCGTTACATCATGCTAGAATCTGATACTTTTCCTTGGTGACCTCATACAGTTGTTTTCAGGAAAGCATTTTGTAAACTATAAACCTACAGAAATGGGAAAAATTCCAGTTTTGGCTTGGAGTTGTTTCCCTATTAGCTGTAATGACTTTTTCCCAATTTCTGCTGATACATTTTTCTGGACTTATTTCCCTTATGATGAAGGATATGCATTTGGGAACTCACTTTCCAAGTCTAGATATGCATATAGTCTCTGATCATGGGGAAAAAACATCAAAAAGTAGTCAACCTCTATGAAAGAGGAGCTCACCAATCTGGCCTCATTATCAGTGTCCTCAAACCAATTCAGTTAGCCAACTATGTGCAAATATCTCACAGGATTAAATGCAGTCCACTTGACATATGCCACATTAAATGTGCATTTAATAAACAAATTCCATTAAAATGTTCATGAAACCTCAAGCAATATCTACAGTCAGAAACCAGGGTATAAGTAAAATATAATAGATTGAAAATGAGTAGTGTAAACACTATTCTCAGATGTTTCCACATGCCTCTCATTGGACTTAATGGAAATTGTGCTGGCCCATTTAAGGACTGTTTGGGTTCTAAGAGGAAAACAATGTTAAAATCAATGTGGCATTTTACTGACACACATGTAAGCCAACTCTTCCAAACAGGGAAAATAAGCTTTTGTTATCTTCTCATAGAATTCTGGCTAACAAATCTCATGCCAATTGGAATTTATGCAGAATCATTATAGGCAAATCAGTCAATTTGAAGTTACAGTGGAGATGACCATTTCAAATTCCATTTGAGGCTCAAAAAGAGTTAAGTGAACAATACTCCATAAATGGCTAGCTTCATTTTTAGAACAATTTAAACATGCAATTTTGCTTTTTAAATTTTATTTTCATTTAGAAATGCTCTTTCAGTTTCTTATTTCAATTTGTTCATTCATCAGTCCATGAGTTAATAGGCAGTACCTTAGTCACTGTGACAAATGTGCTAATTTATTAATTCCATACATAGAATTGTCTTTTTACAGGAAAGAATATTAGCATTTTAACATTAAAATCACATTGCTCAATCTTAATATAGCATTTTCTAATATCTACAAAAAGTCTTAGTGTTTTCCTTGTCTTCAACCAATATAAACTTATAATATGTGTATGATCATGTGAGCAAATTTATTAGTTTTGTTGATGGATCTATTGTCAATGATAATCATCTATTTCCAGTAAGTTTTTGAATGTGTTTTTAGACCTATATTGATTATAGTTAAATAAAACTGTAATTGAATTCCATAAGTATATGGAATTTTGCATGAATTAATTAATCTATGAATTATTTTAAAAAAACACTGATTAAGCATTTACCCTATGTCAAGAATTTAAGATACAAAACACAAAATTAAAGACTATCTTGATCTTATGAAGCTTATATTCTAATAGCGGGACACAAAACTTCTAGGGGATTGATGGCCAGGTATTAGTATATTGGTTCATAATGTTATAGGGATTATGAGTGCAGGCACAGTGAAGTAGACTCACATTCTTTATGAAGTATAAATACAGTAATCATTTGACTATGACTTCAGACATAGAAAAGCGGGGGAGGAGGTGGAGCATGGATAATAGTAATAAAGTGTCTAAAAAGATTCTTAGGAAATAAATGAAGCAGACCTGGAGCCAACTTAAATATAGCGTATACTTGATTGGTCACTTGATTGAACTCTTACTGAAGGTGAGATCCAGTGGTGCTAGTGACTTTCTCAAAAATACACAGGAAGAAGAACCAGGGTTTGAATCCTGATCCAGGGCATTTTTCCCTGTCCTACACTGATTTTCCTAGTGCTTCATGTACACTATATCTCATTTGATCTTCACAATAGCCCTTTGAGGCAAGTTATTTTTATAGCTCTTATTTTATAGATGAAGAAACTGAGGGTTAGAGAGGCTAAATTATTCATCCATAGTCAGACAGTTAATATTCACTAAAGTAAGGATCAAATGCAGGTCTTGACCTACCCCATATCACTCCAGCTCTTTTCACTTCTCACTATATCACTCTATGTCTCAAAGTTAACTACAGCACTTTTTATCCTGACATCTATAAAGTACCACATGATTCCCTTTAATAATGGAAGTATAATCCAGATCTTGAATTCATTATTTCTGCAAACATTTATTGAGTATTAATTACTTTGCAAGCCTCTAGGGACCCAAAGACAAAAACATCCTCCTTGACTTCAAGAAGTTTACATTCTCTAAAGGAATGTAGGTGAGAGTAGAGAACAATGTGTACAAAGAGAGATCAATATAGAATACAGACCAAATAAATATAAAGTAATTTGGAGGAGATTGTTGTTTTTGTTCATCCTTCATTTTCAAAGAGGACCAATGACACCATGAGTGATATCTTGACTTGAGTGTGAACTGGATTTAAGCTAAGCAGAATTCCATAAAACTTTCAGCTTCATTCTGTCTTCTGGCATCATGAAAGTTCAGTGATAGGACAAAATTTAAGAGAACTGGCAATGGCATTAGATGCAGTGGATGACCTTGCTATCTTTGATATCTGACCAAGCTCTAAGCTCTCCACCATACAGGCTGCAGCCCCCTTCATGGCCACTAAAATAAATTATTTTCACGTGCTTTCATTCTCCTGGTGGAAGTCTTCACCTGCTTGGCATAGACATCCCCCTAATTCACTGACCAGTTTGAAAACTGTAGGCTACTCTCAATCTGATTTAGCCCCTCTGCTGAGACTGTTTTACTGAGATGTGGACACTGCACATGCTACAACTTTTATTTGGGGGATACCAAAAATAAAAGAGATTAGAAAATGTCTAATTGACAGGTGGCACCTGAGGTGAGCATTGGAGGGAGAGAGAGATTTCTAGAGTTGAGAGTATATTTTAGCGATGGGGCACAAGCTGTACTCAGTCATAAAGGTAGGGAATGGAATACTGTGTATGGTCAATAGCATATAGGCTCATTTACTTGAAACATAGAATGTTTGAATTGGAGAAATGCGAAATCAACCTGGAAAGATGTGTTAAAAGTATGATAAGAAAGGTTTCACAAATGCTAGATAGATGAACTAGTTGAGGAGGAAAGACTGAATTTAATCACCAGGGGAGCAATGTGGTCATATCTGCACTTTATAAATATTGAATTAGTAAATCTGTGGAAGAGCAATTGGAGAGGAATGTAACTGAAGGCAGGGAGAACAATTTAGAGTTTATAACAATATTCCAGGACCCAAAATAAATGGTAGTTATTTTGGTGGATAGAAGGAACAGAAATTCTACACCCTGTGGAGGTAAAATTGTTGACTTGGCAAATGAATGTATATAAGGAGTAAGCAAGAGTGAAGAATCTAGGTCATGAACCTGGATGACTTTGGAGAGTGATAATGCTCTTGATAGAAACAGAGAAGTCAGGAGAACAGGTAGATTTTGAAAAGGAGATGATTAGCTCTGTTTTGGGCATTTGGAGTTTGTGGTGACTACAGGATCACTTGCAGATATTTCATAGGCAATAGATCATGGAATAGGGACTAAAACTTGGTAGAAAAATTAGGGCTTGATATGTAGATCAGGGAGTCATCTGTATAGAGATGATGATTAAACCAGTGGGGACTGAGATCAGAGAATGCCATGCAGATTAAGAAAAGAAGAGGGTACAAGAGTAAATAGAACATCCATAAATATCTTATTTCATCTTTATTATAAAGTCTCAATATACCATTGTACCATGTATTTATATTTCTTCATTGAAGTTGAAGACTATTTGGACCTTTTGATCCAGCTACTTTCTAATTTATGAATTGTGTGTTCAAAGTCAGTTTGTATGTAGATAGAAAGATAAGTGTATTTCAATATCCTATACATTTCATTTTATGCATTTAAAAACATTATTTTGAGAAGATTTTCATAAATTTCAACAGATTGCAAAAAGCGTTTCTGATACACAAATTAAGATCTGCTATAGATGGTGGCTAGGTTTGTATAACACACAAAAACTTATTTAACAAAACATGAATCTAGGTCCAATATTGATTATACCATCTCAATTACTTAACTCAAGTACTTAAGGAACATCAAACTCTATGAGTAATTGTATCACACTTGCTACTCAGAATGTTAGGAAAATATCCACTTGATATAAACCCATAGATGCATTGGAGGGACAGGAGGAAAAAGACCAAAATAAATACTACTATGTAGGAGAGAAAGCAATATTCTATATTTATATACCTGCAGAAACTCTGAAAATGTCCTCATCTACATCTTTATTTCTATATAAGATAATAAGGTGGGGTGGTGGTGGTAGAGTCTCTAAAATAGGACACCTCTCTGCCTGTTGAAAGATGCAGGACAATTGTAATACTAGTATTTAGAACTGGGAGATTGTTTGGATTTTCATTTAATGCATCATAGAATATTTTAATGTATCTCATTTTTACATAGCTATAGAAGTGAAATTACTTTATCCTAAAGATAGCAATACTCCAACAGAACGGTGACCACAATGATAATGATACTACCTCTAGCCATGTACATCACAACTTATCCTTTCCAGTCTGTTGTGACTTGTTCATAGCCTCATAAATTGACCAGAGGTTTGCTAAATGTTCTGGGAGCTCTTTCTCAAGTTTTCTTAAAAATGAGTGTCTATCAGTCATTGCTCATGTTCATTATATGACCAATCCACATTATTTTTTAGTTGTTAATTCCTTTAGAACTATGTTTCATATGATTTTTAATAGTTTGTAATTTTTTTGGTGGGGTAGAAAAAATATTTATATCCTTTGGCCATTTATGCTTTATGAAATGGTCCTTGACATTATATATTTGAACTTGGTTTCCAAAATATTTCAGATATCAATTGTTAATAGAGATATTTAATATAAAGGGGTTTTGCTCCTAATTGAATCCTTCTCTTTCTAGTTGTGTCAATTGCATTCATGCCAAAGCTTTTTAGTTTTAAGTTGTCAAAATGATCTGTATAACTTGGATCTGTATAAAACAGATTGTATAACTTCACTTATCCCCTGTGTGATTAAGAATTTTGCCTGTCTATAGTTATCTGAGGTACCTCTTTCCATTCTCTTAATTTTATTTTTAATAATGTGACTTTTTATATTTAGATTAAATTTCCTTTGGGAATTTACTATAGTGTACATTGTCAGATGTTGGCCTAACCTTATTTCCTACTAAACTCTGATGTTACATTTTTAGCAACATAATTAGCTTTTATGTTTTTCATCAAAACATAGTGAATTTTGGATGACTCTGATGCAGTGTTTTAAATAGGTTCCTTTTTAATATAGCTATATTCCAAAGGAAAACTGTGGAAAAAGAATAATTTTAAGTAATTTTTCATTTTTCCACCATAATATAAATAGGACCTAAGCTATAGGTATTTGGATTGGTTTTGATCTTGAGCTTAAAAATAACAGTTAAAATACCAAACAAGGGAACATTACTAATCCTTAGCTCTACCTCAGTTCCTTAAATTCCATGTGTCTCAATTAGGCTGTATAGTTTGCTTTTGAATAACTCAGATTTCACTATTTGACCAAAGATTATGTCCACAAGATGCCATATAGTACTATTTGGCTTTAAAACACATGATGAACTGCATTAGGATATTCTAGAATTTTACTGAATTTGGCTCATGTATATATGATTTGCAAAAGAGCAAAAATACACAGTAGTACTTTTCTTGTTCATAACTGTGAACTTCTCTTTCCATTTTTATTCTTTCAGAGCAAAGCTTTTTAAATGCACTTTTCAGCATTTAGTGTGAAGTATGGTGGGACATGGAGCTTTGTTTACAAGTTCAGCACAAATTAACCT
Organism: Vombatus ursinus; assembly: GCF_900497805.2. Taxonomy (NCBI): domain Eukaryota; kingdom Metazoa; phylum Chordata; class Mammalia; order Diprotodontia; family Vombatidae; genus Vombatus; species Vombatus ursinus. The sequence continues at coordinate 7,030 of NW_020949483.1, read as the reverse complement.
TTATTTTTAGTATGGCCCAGAATAGTTGACTGAGTCCAAGAAGCTGTATAGAAAAACAAAGGAAGGCTGTCTGATTGCTGGCTCATTAAAAGCTTTTCTCCTCTCACCACACCATGTGTGAGCCTGTCATTCCTGGGAGATAGCCAGTACTGAAACATTTTTAGGACTGGGCTATATGACAAGATGGCATTTAATAGAACCTGTGAGATAAATGGAGTTCAGCTAAGAATAACCATTAATATGACACTATCTTTATCTCTTAATATACCTTTGCTAAGACTTCATTGGAAAAGCTGGTAAAGAAAAGCATGTTTGTTATTCTTGTTCTTATAAAGCCATTTAGCTAGGATTTATATTTTGGAAAGTATAGTTAGCTCTGTTTGTTCAAAGAACTAAACCCTAGGGGATATATAGACAAGAGTAGAAGTACCTCATCATTAGCTAAATAAGAAAGAACTTTAGAAAGTTACTGACCTCTCAGGTCTCATCAGGTTCTAAATTCAATGAACCTATGACCTGTTTTAAAATTCTTCAGTGTGTTTCTCAGCTCCCTTTGCTCATTTAAGCAGGGACGCATTCCCATATGTAGTGTAAAGTTAAGGCCGCTACAGACAATGATTGTGTTTTTCTCAAAGGTTTTATGCTGTTAGTCTTTATGCTATTAGTCTTTAATTCATTTAAATCTATCTGCCAGTTACTGACACAATACCAATCTTCCGGAAGGCTACAAGAATTCAATCAATAACCAAGTAGAGGGAATGGGGGTGAAGACGAAGGAACACAAAATTCTCCTTCTCCATGTACAATCTGAGCACGAAATCACAACTGAATTTTCTGAATGTTTACATTTGTGGGCCTTCTGCCAAGTCAAAAGTTTAATTTCATACATTTTATACTTGCCCATCCTTCTTGGATCAGTATCTTTTTAAAATATTTTCAAGTAAATAATTTAAAAAGCACCAGAGACTTTAGATATAAACTTCTAATCTTAACTACATTTGTATTTTTCACATGGGAAAAAATATTAGCTCTTGGACATGTAAGTATATATTATTAACCCATACTATCAAAATTGGTCCTGTGAAAACCAATGTCAGTTTTCTCTCTGTCAAATCTTCACCTTTATGTAAGAATGGAGTAGCCTACTAACAAGAGTAATGCATGCAGTCTTTTAAGGTTGTGTCTAGGAATGGAACAACTGTAGGAGTAGATAGTCTCTCAGTAAGTTGGTTGAACTATCCCAGGGGATATTTATTTTGGCAGCCTTTATTGAATAAGTGTGATTTGGGGTGGGGAGGCTAAGGAAATGCATCATTTTATCTGTTGTTGCCATTCACTTAAAAGATGGTTCTCTAATCATTACTGCCACCTAAACACACAGGAAAGAATATGTTGCTTTTTTTGTGTAGTTTTTGCCTGGTAATATGAATTAAGTCCAAATTTCCCTGCCCTCACCTTGCATTATAGCCATTTACATCAACCAGTTCATTTGTAATTCCCAGTGTTCCCCAGTTTTGGTGTAGATTTTTATCTGGGTAAGTAAATAATTCTATCTGGAATATATCTCTCACTAGGCTCTGGAGTCAAGGAACACATAGGTTTTGAAAGGAATCCAAGCATGAAATAGATATACTCATTATATTAACACATAAATACAGCAGCATGGTGACAGCTTAGACTATCTCCCCCTGTTTCTGAAACACCAGGTTAGGCAGCTTTCTATTCTACTGACTAACTGATGGGCATAGACATGAGCTGGGTCTGGCTCATGGTACAGAATCATAGGCCAGCAGCCAAAACAGAAAGTGATCTAGAAGCGGTGTTAGGTGAAGAAAAAAATAGATTGTGGTATGTGCCCCATGAAAACCAGAAAAAAGTAACTCCATTGGGAGAGGGCCAGTGGACCTGAAGCTTGCATCACTTGTTTAAGAATTCAATGACATGAATTACTTGACTGTTGTGAACTCTAGTTCCCACTGTCTACAGAGACTGGAGGTTTTTATTAAACAAAGGATCATACAATTCTAGAGGAAAAAAAATGAAGAAAGAGTTTGCATTCTAAGTTAAAGGCAACCCTGAGGGCAAAACCCTAAAGACAAGATACTTACCTAGGTTTTTTTTTTTGTTGTTGTTGTTGTAATATTTGTTTGTTTGTTTTGTTTTATTTTTTAGTGTTAGAGCTGGGAAGCATTTGAAAACTTGTGTTTTATATGCTTATTTAACTTTGACCTTGAGGTTTAAACAATGCACACAAACTGAGTAGGAGTGACCCTGAGGTGGGGGCTGAACAAATGAGTGACACTTCCTAATTTAATAGTTCTACTCTTCTAAACAAAAAGTATAGGATGTTAATGTAAGGCATGCAGGACTAGGTGACTTAGTCACTTGCCCCAAGTGTAATGTAGTCAGGGGAAATCCTGCCCCTAGAAAAAAGATGGGAAAAAGGCTGAAATTTCACAAACTCAATTGCAGCAACAAAGTTTTGTAACATTCCAAAAACAAAAATTAAAAAAAACCCCTCTAAACATGGTGACATTCTTTTACCTTTAAATCTAACAGAAGTTTGCTAGTCTACATGTGTGTTGATAACTTTATTAGGCCATTTAACACAGAATATAAAACAAAGTGTATTTAACAGATATGTGAAAATTTTCACTGAATATTTGGTCAGTTTAGGTTTGTGTCTGGTGATGTATTGTAGAGTGGAAAGAGCACTGACTTTGGAAGCAATAAACTTGGGTTCAAAGACTTTCTCTGTTACATATTGTGTAACTTTGGGTAATGCATTTATTCTCTCTGGGCCTTATTCTCTTCCTCAAAAATTAGAGCATGGAACTAGATAAACTCTAAGGTCCCTTTGAGCTCTACCTTGATAATCCTGTGACCTAAGAACAGCTAAATTGAGAAAGAAATAAGCACTAATGAAATTAATATAAAATTACCTCTCATGTTCATTTTAATGCCAGCAGTTTTGAGAGGATAATTATTTCCATTGGCCATTATGCAGACATACTCTCCAGTCTTGACCACGGGGCTTTTTTCTCCCTCTATACTATTTCACTTGTGATCTCAGTAACTCCCATGGTTTCAATTATTATCTGTATTTGATGATTCTAAGATCTCCTTATCCAGTCCTAAATTCTAATCTAACTTCCATATTCCCATCTCCAACTGTCTATTAGTCATCTCAAACTAGCTGTCCCATAAACATCTTCAACTCAACATATGCTGAAAAAAAAACAGAAAGATTACTTGCATATATCAAGTGCATAATAAATGCTTGTTGCCCACTGACAGAGTTGAAATTCAATAGAAAGTTATACACTTTTAAAATTTAACTTAACAGGAGGAGAACAAACCTAATCTTTTAAAAAATATTCCAACTTTCAACTCTATTCTCACTATTGAAATTTCACAGTATTTTAAAATATCAGGCTGAATCTTCTACTTTGGAAGGCCAGGTTGACTGTTTAGTTGCTTTCATCAGGCATCCTTTCCTCAAATCGACAGTTGGTCCCTTTCTCCTTTTGTGAATTAGTAAATTGGGAAAAGCTCTTCTGAGCCTACTACTTCCTCTCAGTACTCATCAAAGCATACTCTATGGTGTTTTACAGTCAATGCAAGGTATAGTGCCAGCTGAGTCTCGACCATTGAACTTAACCAGCTGTGATGGGACAAAATGGAGAGGGATAAATGATAAGTTACTAAGGATAGCTTTATACATTTGTACTAAATTCAATTGAAAAAATGGAGGAGACATAGTTGATTCAGTGAAAATGATTGGTATTTTTTATGATGTCAAATAACTGTTTTGACTTGTTCTTTTATTCAAGTGAGTAAAATTGCTCAAAATTAATTTTATGTAAAGACAGACCCCACATTTTTTACTTTACTTCCTTCTCCCATCTTTGTACAATTTAACTTTCTGAATAAGGGAGTATTATTTGCCAGCTCATTATTTTGCATATTTGGACATTGTCATTTCCTTATCATTTAATAAGAGACTATAAAATTTAAAATAGATACAATGAAAATTTGACAGAAAGAATGTGATTTCAGTATCAAGTAGAGAAGAGGTTCTTATCTTTTTTTTGTGTGTCACACATTACTTTGGTAGTAAATCTGGCAAAGCCTGTGGACCTCTTCTTAGCATTAATATTTTAAATGCCTAAAATACATAGCATTATTGAGGAAATCAATATTGGAAAATAGTTACTAAAATATTCATGAATTCCAGGTTAGGAATTCCTGTACAAGAAAAATCTTCTAAGTCTATCAATTAACATATAAAATTAAAGAGTAAGAAAGCCAAAAGAAGGAATCTTCCATTGCCCCCCCCCCCAGTTAGGCAGAAACATGTCAATCTATGTAACAGAAAAATTGTGGGATAAATGAGGATAAATAGGTGATAGCATGGGTGTCTAAGTGTACTTATAAAAGTAAATGTTCTGTGTTCCAAAAAAGTATCAAATCTGGCACTAGAAGACCTAAGCTTGAGTCTTAACTCCACTCCTACTTTGTGCATTGCCACAGACAAAACCACTGATGACACTGAACCTCCATTTCCTTTTTTTGTAAAATTGTGATACTACCTGTACCATCTGTCTGATAGGGCTGGCATGAGGAAATGTTTATTCTAAACTTTGAAGTATGATGTAGATGTTAGTTGATATTAGTTCACTTGTCTGACCTTAGTTTCCTGATCTATAAAATAGGGATGATGGTATTTAAACTGTATACTTTAAAGTATTTTTGTAAGGCAAACATTGTCAATTGTAAAGTGAGTAAAAAAAATGTGATTTTCTTTCAAACTGTTACTCATCTTATTGATTCATCCAGGTTAAAATTACTAAATTCCTGAACCATTAGTTTAGCATTTTCTTCTAATCAGTCCCACCAAAAATTATAGTCCAGGTTAGACAAACTCCTATGTTTACTTTTAGGGAAAAATATAAAAGCTATGACACCCCTAGAAAAATGACAAAGATGTTTAAAAATCATTGGTCACATTCACCAACTCTCCTCAACTTGAGAAATTAAAAATAAATGAATTACATATAAAGACCTCACAATCTTGCCATTAGGGATTGAAGGAAATAAATTATACAAACATATACAACCTAAGGAACCTTTATTGAGCAAAATAGAATCTCATGTGAAGTAGTAATATGGTAACTGAATTAAATAGTGCTAAAGGGTCATTGAGTAGAGGTGAAAGAAGTGTTGGAATTATGTTGTAAATGTTAGTTTCTGGGCCTGGGCCATGTCAATGCTTGAAATTCTGGGGTGAGGAGAAAAGAAACAAAGGATAGTAGCTATGTGACTGCAGTTTTGACCTACAAGGACAGTTGTACTGAATATGTGTGAAATCTGGAAAGATGGTGTTATTTGTTGTGATACTCTTAACTCTGCCTGTCAGCTCAAGTTATTATTTATTTCCCCTCACTGGCCAGTGCTAGAGAGGAAGTGAGTAAAAAGAATGTCTTTAGAAACATGAATATGCTTGAACTTAAATTGGAAGAAAAGAGGAAGTAAACTAAGAGATTTAAATAGGGGCAAATTGAGAGGGATGCTGTAATGAGTGAGAAAGATAAATTTTTTTCCTTTAATCACTTTGGATGAAGTAGAAAGGAAATATAGAGGAAAAGAGCTATACTAATCAAGATGAGATATGACCAAGCACAGAATGGCCTTAGCTGTGGGGATAATAAGAGAATGAAAAATTGTAAAGTGGTGAAAACTCTGATGTGTAATGCTACAGAGGAAGAAACCAAAAACATTATATTTGACTTGTTGAATTGCTGTGGGAATTATGGTGGCAAGGAACTTTTTCCTTCATTGAAATAATATTTTAAATTGTTTTCCTCCATTTCATTGAATTTGCTGATGTTGTTCTTCTTTTAAGTTAAAATTCTGTTACTTGCTAATTTGGAGTCAGAAAAATCTGAATTTAAATCTGGCCAAAGGTAGTTACTAGCTATGTACCCCTGGGCAAAGCTGTTAACCTGTGTTTGTGTCAGTTTCCTCACCTGTAAAATTGAAAATAATAGTATCTTCATCCTAGGGTTGTTGTAAAGGTCACATGAGATAATAACCATAAAGCACTCAGTACAATTCCTGGCACCTTGTAAGCACTATTATGTCAGATATTTTTAATAGTTTTATTATTGCTTGAAGAATTTTAACTGATTTGTTAGCACAATAACATATAATCTATACATCCCTATAAGCAATCAGTCAAGGAGTTTTTTATTAAGCACTTATTTTGGGCCAGGTACTGTGATAAGCTGTGAAGACACAAAGAAAGACTCCTACTTATCAAGAGCTCATATTCTAATAAGAAACACATCACAGTAATACCTAAACTTTCTTGAAATATATCAGAGAAAAGGAAAGTAGTTTCTGAAGCTATTAGTAGTGATAGTAGGCGATGGGGAAGGGGTTTTGAAGAAAGTGGCATTTGATTTGACTGTTGATGGGAGTCAGGGGAGCCAAGAGGCAGAAGTAAGGAGGGAGAACATTCCAGTCAAGTGGGACTGCTAATAAGAAAGCACTGAGTCCAGAAATGGAGTGTTTTATGTAAAGTAGAGGGAAAAGACCAGTGTTGCTAGATCATAGAATGCATAAAAGGGAGAAGAGTATGTAAAACTGAAGAGGGAGGAAGAGACTAGTTTGTGAAGTGTTTTAAATGACAGATTTATATGTGTGTGTGTGTGTGTGTGTGTGTGTTTATGTGACACTGAAGGTAATAGGAAGTCACTCAATTTTATTGGGTGGTGAAGTTTGACATTGTCAGACTTGTGCTTTGGGAAATCACTTTAACTATAAGAATGTTTCCTAAGAGCTGAAATAAGTGGGATGGAATTTATCACTATACTTCAGTTCCTAAAAGGAAGTGCTGCTGCTGATGCAAGGAAAATCCCAGCCCTCACCTCTGGTTGGATGTGTAATTTTGGCCAGCCCTTTATGTTTCCTAAACCTATAGCCCCTGGAACCTCATTTTATTGTGTGCTTCATTGTGTGCCCCGGA
>NW_020949482.1:0-29119 GCF_900497805.2 Vombatus ursinus | reverse complement strand
ATATGGTGAGACACAAGTAGAAATTAGTCTGAAATTAAGGATGATGATAGAGTGGAATTGTTGTTGCAGAGGGCAGAAAAATTTCTAGTTGGGTCAAGAGAAGGGGCAATTTAACCCCCAGAAAATCCATAAGGGGACATATATCCCTTTTGTGTTTCAGGGGATAGTAACCCTAAGAAAAGAAAGCATTATAGAGCGATTGGACCATGGAAGTGTTGGCTCAGAATGACTGAACTTGGCAGTCTAATGGAGAAATACAGGGTGAAGCAGTGAGCTAAATCATTATGGAAAGAGCACCCCCTTCCCCAGAGGTAGCTAGGTAGCATGGTGGAAAGAGTGCTAGATCTGTAGTCTGGAAGACTTTAATTCAAATCTGCTCTCAGACACTTATTATTGGTGTCCCTCTCTCCATCTTTTCTTTCTTTCTTTCTTTCTTTCTTTCTTTCTTTCTTTCTTTCTTTCTTTCTTTCTTTCTTTCTCCTTTCCTTTCCTTCCTTCCTTTCTTCTTTCCTCTCTCCTTGTATTTCTTCATTCTTCTATATTAAAATATACCTTTTAAAATCCCTAGATCCTTTCAAAATTCAGCTTAAGTGCCACATTCTACAGGAAACCATTCCTGATCCCAGGAGTTATTAGACCTTTGCTTTCTTTCCCAGCCTAGTTTGCATTTATTTTGTCTTTTTATATATTGTACTTTAACAGGAGGAGAATGTGATGTCATCACAGTGCAGGAGATTTCTACTTACATTCAGTAGTACATTCTTAATTTCAGGTGATTTATTAAGTTGGCTTAATTTAAGTTCAAGTTCAAGGCCCACTTATTTGACTTTGCTTAGTCTTAAAATAGCAAGATAAGAAATATAAACTTTGTTCTGAAAGGTGTTTTGAGACAAATGTGGAGAAATTATGGAATCCATACAGTTTTCCAATTTTTCACTAGAGAAATCCAAGATACTTAGAGAAGCCATTTTTTTTCTTGGATTTGGAAAATTCACAAAATATTTGAAGTCTATTTTTTTCCTTCCTTTCAGACATCACCCAAACATTCAAAGTACTCTCATTCACCAGATAATTTTTTTGCTCTGACTAAAATATCTGACTGAAATATTTCACACAAATAGCATTGTGCCTTTTTATTGACTAATGGGCTACTGAAAGAAAAGGTTAGCTTGATTAGTTTTTCAGGAGAAAAGATCAAAATTCATTACATTACTTTAATGAGTAATGCCCTATCCTAATGTTACAGAAGTACACGTGCAGAACAAATCATTTGTTTGACAGCATGCCTGTAGGTACTCTCTTAAAGGCTGCAAAAAAGCAATGTTTCCAGGTCGACAAAAAGAACACACAGCATGACTCATACGTCTATGTCAATGCATTTTTCCCCTTTCTCAAAAACATTTTAAGAAAGAACACAAAAGCTGGTGCTGAGAATTTTCCTGAAGAATGACCTCATGCATTAATCATCTTAAGAGTTTCTTATTGAAAGGGAAGGTAGGAATGGGGAAGTAGGGGATATTAACATTGCACGTATTGTTCAAAAATCAATGGGTGTTAGCAACTTGTGATTGAAAATATGAGACAGGAGGTCAAGTGGTCCTCGTATAAGACAGCAAGGATGAGATTACTGCATCTTCTGAATGTGCCAACTACTTTAGTGTTTTATACAGGATTTGCATTTTTATTTTCACAGAGTGTGCCAAATTGCACAATGAGGTTGGCAAATATACTGACTTTTGATAGATGGCCAATTATTCAGAGGAATAGAAGACACCTGCTCTAATACTAGTTCTCTGATTCTTTAAATTTTTATTTGCATTTCTGATCAAATTGTTTCCTTGCAAATGTTTACTGATGCTTAATATGAAGGTATACAGAAGCAAAGTCAAACCTCATCCACTATTCTACAATGAAAAATTGGTTCTATTTGATTCAATGGTGCAAAAATATATCAAAAATATATTGTGTACAGTACACTTAGCTCAGAACCAGAGAAGATACAATATTAAGGTAAGATATCTCTGCCTTCAAAAAGCTTTTAGTCTCAAAGATTATGGTAGGTTTTGATACATACTCTGATAATTACAAAGTGAAATGCAAAATAATGAATTAAAACTGGGTAAAACTATGTGATACTTGAGTTGAGAGTGCAAAAAGTTGTGACTGATTAGAGAGGGGGTAAGGATAAAATGATAATGAGCAAGTATCAGAGATGGGATTGAAACATAGGTTTGGTGACTTTCTAGAGTCAGTGCTCTTTTCTATACTATTCTGCTGCATTATGATACCTACTATTCATCAGTCCTTCTTGTGATCCATTTTACTACTTTATTTTGAATCTCTCAAAGAAAGGATGTGTGCTAAAAGTTGAATCTGATCTCCCCAAATATGTTTATTAATGACATCAAAAACTATTTCCACTGAAAGAGGTTCAGTGAAAGTGGATTCCCAGATGATTGTATTGTAAATACAATCCTTGTGGTATTGCTTCAAGGCATGGGACTTGGGTCACTAGGTGGATAGAGTGGAAGGCTGGAAGTGGGGAAGATGAGCTCAAAGCTGGCTGCAGGCATTTATTAGCCATGTAACACTGGGCAAATCACTTAACCTCTGCCTGCCTCAGTTTCCTTATTTGTAAATTGAGTATAATAATAGCATCTACCTCAAAATGTTGTTGACACATAGTGAGCACTATATAAAATTTAGCTATTATTATGACTGGAGGTTCTTGATGCATCAATCTCAATTTATTCTCCATTACCATTACTAACCAATTTTAGTCAATAAGGATTACTGCCTATACCAAATATGCCAAATGCTTTAATGTTTTATATACTTCAAGAATTCTATTTGCTATTCTTCTAATTCAGCACAGGATTGAATATAGAAGCTTCTTTGTCAAATATACCTTGGCCAGAGGATTCAGAGAGTACTTAGTGCCAAATTGTCATACTTCTATTTTAAAAGCAGTTTACGTTATGTTTGCTTTTCAAGAATGCCTGTTTTCCAGAACCATGATTATTACCAATCAATCAATCAATGAGCAAATCTTTGTAGATCAAATTCTATAAGCAAATCACTGTCAGAATTTGGAGATATAATGGGCTCCAAAGGCAAAAGAATAGATATATGTCTAAGGTTGGAGAGGAACACGGTTTCCAGGTATTCTCTGAGTGATTTTAAGAGTGTCAGTAATCAGTTCCAGAACTATTATTTGTTCTGTGCAATTTCAAAGCTCCCTAGTTATGATGAAGAGGCACCATGAGCAGAGTGTAAAGTGCTTAGTAACTCCTGAACCTGACTACGGAAAAATAATTAATCAGTAAAGAGTTAGAGGATTTAGAAAATAGTATGTGGAAAAAGAAAAAAAATGAGATAAGCTCTGGACAAATTATGAGCTGCCCCTCCCTGTTTGGGTTTTATTCCCATCATCTTATCCTATTTCATGTAGCATATATCAACATGTTAAGCAATGGAGAGGAGATTTTAAGCAGAATTGGGCTCTTATATATCTGAACCATGTTGCCTGAGTTCTTCCATTTCTCTTAGCAAGATATTCCTCATCACAGAGAACAATAAAACAACTGTGGGCACATGGCATTTATGGCTGTAAATGAAAACACTAATTCTGAGCGAGGCAAGAAGACACACAAATTTAAATGTCAATACAAGAATTTACAAATGATACATGAGAATAATAAAAGTGCATGTTCAAAGCAAACAATAGTCAAAATAAAAGGTATTTGGAGTCAAAACGCCTCTGTTCAAATCTAAGCTCTGTTCCAGTCTAGATATTTAGCCTCAACAAAGACATTCCTTTGCTTTAGTTTTCACTCACTTCCCCATCTGTACAATGAAAAGTTTATATTAGATGATGTCTAAAAATATTTCTAGTTCAAGTAGTAATATTGTAGCTGCAAATGAGTTGCATAGCCAATAAATGATATCAGCTCAAAAGGGGGAGAGATCATTATGAGTAGGCTGAAATGGTCTTAGAAACATTAATAATTAAATGGGACATGAAAATAGTAAAAATTTCATAAATGGAGAAGAGACACAAGGGCACACCAGGTAGCTGAAGGCATGGGCAAAGATAAGAATATAAAAAAGTTCAAAGTAAGGAAAGCAGTTTAGTTGGAATAGATGGTTTCTGTAAAACAGTAGCAAGAGGTAAGATTATTAAAATGTTAGTGTTCCATTGTGAATGGCTTTGAATGTCGTAATACTCATACTTAATGAGTATAAATTAAATAATACTTAAACCTCATAACATTGGGAGCAATCTAAGGATTTTTAGCAAGGAATAGCATTGTGAAAATGTTATTTTGGGAGGATTAAGATATATTTGAACACGAACTAGAGAAGGAAGAAATTGGGAGAAGCAAGGTCAGACAGAAGTTAGAGTAGTTGAGACTAAGTAAGAAAGTTATTTAAACTATGGTGAAACATTGGAAATCTAAAATAAGTAATAGGAGAGAAATTATGAAAATAAATTAGTGTGATAGTTTAAATTAGTTTAATCAAATACATTGATGCAAATGAAGTATTTTTTTTATTTTATCTTCAAATTTCTATTTTCAACTCTCTTTAATTTGTTATTAATCATACTTCATTTATTCTACCTAGTCCACTTTTTCCTTTGCAACTTCTTTCCTCCCACTCATACATTATTCTACAATATTCTCTTCTTCTCCCCTCCCATTTCTTTATATAGACAATAAAGCAAAGATAATATCAACAGTAGGCAGCTAGTTGATGCAGTGGGTAGAGCACCAGCCCTGGAATCAGGAAGACCTGACTTCAAATCAACCCCTAGATACTTACTAGATATGTGACCCTGGACAAGATATTTAACTCTGTTTGCTTCAATTCCTCATCTGTAAAATGAACTAGAGAAGGAAATGAAAAATCAGTCCAGTATCTTGGTCAAAGAAAACCCCAAATGGGAAGACAGAGTCAGACACTACTGAAATGACTCAACAGCAATAATTTTTTTTTTCCATTTTACTTCCATTGCATTATTAAGTACACGTTCATTTCCTTCTTTGGTAAATCTGAGTAATGCTATGGATATAATACGTGTGAATTTTAGCCAGACATTTGACAAAGTTTTTATGATATTCTCATTGGCAAGATGAGGAAATGTCCCTTGGTTGATACATTTAAGTGTATGTGTAACTAGTTGAATGACTAGTGCCAAAGAAGGTTTCTAGTGATTAGGTACTGCTGATAACTTGTATGAAGTCATAGATGGCTTGTTACTCAGATTTTAAGATGACAGAAACCACACCATATCTCTCCTCTGGTGATATCTTAGAAAAGATCTGTGTTATATTTTTTGGTTTTCTTGTTTCTCTAGCAGATTTTGTTTCATCCCCAAGGTTTACCAATATTTAGATTTTCTTTTGCAAAATGTTTTAATTCCTGACCTCCCAGAAGAAATATGATTTTTAAGTTTTCTCCTTAAATTTTAGTGTTTTTACTTAAATCTGCTTTTTAAAAATTTTTTGTTGAACTCTCATGATTTATTCCAATTTTAGTATTCTGTTTTGTATCACTGTTTATCATTTTTGTATTAGAATAATGTTATCTTTTGCAAAGACTATTCATACTGATAGTGTGATTACATAATAATTTGTTTCTGAAGAAATGGAATATCTATTATCATTTCTTTGGTGTTTCACTTAATATTTGATTGAGCTTCCACCCATTCTGAAGTTTTTAGAGTTTTGCCATTGTTATTTAATTGGCTTTGAAGTTTGTGGTAATATCTTTATCTTCACATAGAATTTTGTCTTAATTTCTTTTGTTGCAGGATTGTCTATTTAATTGTCCATTAAAAGAGTTATACTCATTTAATGTTAATTTCTCCTCAAAGAGTTTTTCTCTATTTTTTCAATTACTCTGCTAGTAACTGTGTTTTTTTTTGCTGCAAAAAATGCTTCTTCATTTTTAACTTTAAAAAATAGCTGAAATCTTTTCAATTTCCTTCACCTATTTTTTTATATATAGTACTTCCTCTCCCAGAAAGAATTCTTTTTCAAACAAAGAATTGAATTAAAGAAAAACAGTTTAGAAAAAAAGTCAAAAATTATTCAAGTACACTACTTTATGCTGTTACATACCTGTAATTCACTTTTATCCCTTCTACCTCTACAAATATGATACTGAGATACATTCTGATATCTCTTCTGTGGGGTCAAGCTTTGATATAATTTTACTTCATTCTATTGTTACTTATCTTAATTATCTTTTCACTTACAGAGTTGTAATAATTGTGTATTTTGTTGTTCATCCAGGATCTGGATACTTTGTGTATTAGTTCATACATCTTCTGATGCCTTTTTTCTATTCATCATATTCATTCTTCCTTATATTGAAGTAAAAGTTTATGATGTTCATGAACTCTGTTTATGAAATAAACTAAGCTTCAAAATAAAGCTGAACTTTGTTTAGTTATTTTTCAATCAGTGATATTATATTTTCCTTCTATTTCTTTACTCTCCCCAAGATACATATTTTATCATTTACTAATTCTGAGCATAAGTTTAGTATTGGGATATCTTAGTATTGGGTACTCCTATTTTAACTGGGATTTTAGCATTATTTCAAATTGCTTTTCCAGAATTGGTAGATCAATTAACAGTTCCACCAATATTTTATTAATGAAAGTCTCCCCACACCATATCCAATAATGATGATTTCCACACTTTCAACTTTGCTAATTTTCTGAGTGGTGTGGTTGAACTTCAGAGTTATTTTTATTTACTTTTCTCTCATTATTCATGATTTGAAGGCATTTTTCATACATTAAAATAGTTTGCATTTGTTATTTTGAAAATTGTATCTTTTGACTACTTGTTTGGGGATGGCTTTTTGTCATATATTTGTTTAAATATATATATATGTACATATATATATATTTATATATACATATATATATATATATATGCTCAACAGACCCTAATCAAAGATTCTTGATGCAGCAAATATTTTTCCCTCTAATTGAGCACTTCCCTTTTTATCCTAGTTGCTTCTTGTCCCAATTTTCCTTGGGGAAACTTTTAAATTTCATGTAATGAAATTATTTGTTTTGGGGGGGGCATCACCCTTATCTCATTTTATCTTTTCAAGTTCAAATGTTTGACTCTTATTACATGTACATGTTCTTTTAAGGTTATTGACTTCTTTTATATGATATTTAAACACTTCTTTTTTTGTTTCAGAATTGTTTATCTTTCTTTCATTTCTTTGAGACATTATCCATTTTGCTTTTGCTTTTCCCTAATGTGATAATTCTGTATTTTTAAAATTCTGTTTTGACAACATTATTAAAATCATTTTTATTCCTAATTTCTTCTTTCATAGATGTTATAGTTATTTTGAATCATGAGTAACTTCTGATGGGATAAATTCAGGTTAGTTTTAGTCTTTTGGGGAGGGCCAACATACAACTAACTATTGTGACATTCCACCTGATTCCTCCTTCTATTCTCCTACTTTTCCTCATGTATGTAGGAAGAATTAGTATCTGTTTTTTCCTATTAAGCCAGAAGATGAATTTTCAAGAGAAGTCACTATAACCTTAGAGATATGCTATCCTATGGCCAGATCCACTCAAAAGGAAACATATTTCCTTCTTTCCTATATTCCTTTGTGTGACTAAGCAGAATTAAATTCTACTACTTCTTTTGTGTGATCAGGGTTTGTGGGAGTATTTGAGCATTCATTGTATTCACATATATCTACTGTAGGATTGGTTTCTAACCAGTCTTTGAATTTGTCATGCCCTTGTCTAGTTTTTTCAAATTCCTGGCAGATTAATCTTAAGCCTCAGGATTTGGGAGAGAGAAATTCCTGAGAATTCTTGAGATTTGCTGAAATATTGTTATTCTATAGTCTTCATATCATTTTTTGTTTTCCAAAAATTAGTGACCATAACAATAAACAGTGTATTAGTTTCAGAAATGTTCTATTAAAACACAACAATGATGCACAGTTTATTACTATTATGAGCAAATATATCATGAAAATGAAAAAATATAACTGAATGTGAGACAACTGATTAAATTTATATACTTTTAAAATACTTCCTAAGTTATGCATATTCTTTACTCATTTTCATGGATACCTTAAATTTTTCAATAAATAAAAACTGTGAAGTTTAATAATATTTATAATTAATTGAAGCTTACAACAAATTTTGAAACACTGGAAAACACTGTTAAACATTACTGAGTAGTATACAAAACTGAAACTTAGCAGGATTAACAACAGTACATGAAGTCATGTGTTGGAATGGCCAAATTTAAGGATTTATTTTGCTTCTAAAATTGGCTCTTAGAAAACACTCATAGAATTTGTATAAAGTACACTTTCACTGTGTAGTTGATAATTCTTTTATTAGAAAGAATGATCATTTTTAGCAGCAAACAAGTCTAAAAACACAGATTTATAACATGGCAAGTTGGAAGCAAGATTGATAAGTTTGTGACTTTTTTTCTGTGTAGTCCTGTCCTGGGGAAATGTCAGCTATAACCTCCAACTCAGTGTATTAGCTTTTTCTACTCTTGCTTTCAACCTCAGGTCAGTGGATTCCTTCAAAATATTAATGTCTTTACATTAATTGCTAACATTTACTTTCTGCAGCAAAACTCCACAACTTTTTTCCCCCAATTTCTTGACTGATTTTTCTTGGGACTCAGCATCCTGAAAAGCCTCTTTCCAAGAGATGTTGATATACAATTTCTTTGTAAAAATATTGTCTGCCATGGAATGTAGAGGTTTGCAGGGTGGTGTGATAAGTGATTACTCTTAATATTAGAGATACTTTAGGCTAATTCACAAACTATTTTTTCAGGGATTATATCTATTTCTATTGGTTGTTACTAATTTCTGTCTGTCAAATAATTTATCTTACTGATGGTTTGGGGAGTTGGGATATTGAAGAAAATGTGACTAACCTACCAATTTCCTAATGATGTGAAGAGTCCTGTAAACTTATTTTGTATCTCAAATCCTTTCTCTTATTAAAGACAAGTACTTTGGTATGGCAGACAAGAATCAAGAATATTGACCTTTGTGAACATAGGGCTTGAATAAATGTTTTGATGCAGAAGATAAGAATAACAACTCAAATTTGTAAGTACTTTAAGTTTGTTTCACTAAACAAATGAAAGCATCTACAAAATCATCTACAAAATGGGGATAATAACAGCACCTACTTTGCAAGGTTGATGTGAAGATAAAGTGAAATAATATTTTTAAAGTACTTTACCATTTTTAAAATGTTCCATAAATGCTAATATTATTATTATTATGGTGATTATTATTAATAATAATACTTTGTGAAGAGCATCATGATAGATACAGAAGTAGATTGTTTTGTTGGATGCATGAAATCATGAAATTTGTTGTCTAATTTAAGGATAAGAAACCAACACAAGTAACTAGAGTAAACAATAATACCTTAAAATGCATTACAAAGTTGCAAAATAAAGTGTTTCATGAGGTCTGAGGACATTACAAATGTTCATCACAAAAGCACTATGAGGTAGGTAATAAAAGTATTAACGTCCTTATTTTTAAAATGAATTTATAAGAGAAGAGAAAGAAATTGAAGGAATTAGAATAGGCAGGGAGGAAACAAAACTATCACTCCTTGCGGATGGTATTATGATATACTTAGAGAATCCTAGAGAATTGAGTAGAAATAAAGTTGAAATGCTTAACAAAATCAACATAGTTGCAGGATATAAAATAAACACACAAAAATTATAAGAATTTCTATAACCAATAAAGTCTGTCAGTAAAAAATAGAAATAGAAATTCCATTTAAAATACATGTACAAAATATAAAGTACTTGGGAGTCTACTTGCCGAGGCAAATTTAGGTATTATATGAACACAATTTCTAAACTCTTCAAACAAATGAATTTAGACTGAAACACTTGAAGAAATATCAATTGCTCCATGGTTAGGTTGGGCCATATGTGAATAGACAATTTTCAGCAGAAAAAAAAGCTATTAATAGTCACATGAAAAAATACTCTAAATCTTTATTGATTACCACCTAATACCTTTCAAATTAGCCAATATGACAAAAGAGCACCTGGGGGATGGATGCAGTGGATAAATCGCCAGGCCTTGAATCAGGAAGACCTGCATACAGATGCAGCTTCACACACTGTACGAGCCTGGACAAGTCGCTTAACCCTGTTTGCCTCACTTTTGTATCTGCAAAATGATCTAGAAAAAAAAAAAGGTAAACCATTCCTGTATTTTTGCCAACAAAAACCCCAAATGGGGTCCCAAAGTGTGAGACATAATTGAAAGTGACTAAACAACAACAGTATGGCAGAAAAGGGAAATGACAGAAGTTGAAGTGGATGAAGAAAAATCAAGATATTAACACACTGTGGGGGGAGTTGTGAGCTCATCCAATTATTCTGGAGTATAATTTGGAACTATGCCCAAACAGGTATAAAACTGTGCATATCCTTTGACCAAGAAATAGTGCTACTAGATCTTTATCCCAAAAAAGATTAAAAAAAAAAGTAAAAGGACCTGTGTGTACAAAAATATTTATAATAGCTGTGTGTATGTGTGTGTGTGTGTGTGTGTGTGATGTTAAAGAATTGGAAATTGAGGTGATGCCCATCAATTGGGGAATCACTGAACCAGATGTAGTATATGATTGTGTTAAAATACTATTTTGTTATTAGAAATAACAAGCAGGATTGTTTCAGAAAAAAACCTGTAAAGGCTTATGTGAAATGATTTAAAGTAAAATAAGCAGAACCAGGAGACCATTTTACACAGTAACAGCAATATTGTAAAGTGATTGATTGTGAATGACTCAGGTATTCTCAGCAATACAAATATCTAAGACAATTCTAAAGTGCTAATGATGAAAAATGCTATTCACTTCTAGAGAAATGTGCAGCTCAAAGAATATTTTTTTATTTTATTTTTCTTGCTTTTTTATGTTTTGTTTTACAACATGGATAATATAGAAATAATTTTTGTGTGTATATTTTGTGTATAATCTGTATCAAATTCCTTGCCTTCTCAAATCAGGGAGATGAGAGGGAAGGAGGGAAAGAATCTGGAAATCAAAATTTAAAAAAATAATGTTAGAAATTATTGTCATATGTAATTAAAAATATGCAACACAAAAAAGAAGAAAATGAAATGATTAAATTTTGAAACAGTAAAGTCTATTGCCTAGGGTCACTCATAATAAAAATCAGACTTGTGACTCAATTCATGTCTTCTGTACTTAAAACCTTTTGGGGGTGGTGTTGTTTTGTTTTCTCAGAACATGATCCTGCCTCTTACAATAAAGGTATGTAGATGTTAGGAAACAGATCTAGAGCTGAAAAGGACCTTGGAAATCATTTGCTTCAATTTTGTCATTATACAGATGAGTGAAAAGAGACTGTCAGCTTAAGCAATTATATCATGTCAAAGATGGAGAAGAACAGGGATTTGAAGGCACTTCTCTGATGGTGAGCCTGTTACTCTTACAGTAGGACAAAGCAAATTTACCTATTAATATTCCTGAGACTTTAATCTTGGAAATTATAAAATCATATTATCCCTGCAGAATAATCTTACTATTTATTGGGACCATGTGAATTTTAATCAGTTATTTCATTTCTCTGTGACTCTGTTTCATCATCTGTAAAATGAAACAGTTGAATTAGATGATTTCAAAGTATGTTCCAGATGAAGAGTATGATTTATGATTAAAGTGATAGATGGATACCTAGATGGTATAAAAGTCTAATAAGACCTTTGTTATTTTTTCTATTTGTTCCCACTCAGCAAATGAAGACTTATACTTGCACATAGTATACACTTAATAAATGTTTTTAATTGATTGATTAATGTTGCAACATAGAATTAAACTATTATATGTGAATAATCATTGGATTTTGTGAAACTTAGCTTTTTGAAGGAATAGAGAATCACGTTTCGGTTTTTTTTTTTTAACAAGGTAGACCTAATTAACAATGCAGACTTTAAAAATGTAATTGGTGGGTAAATACACTACAATATATGGAGCAACAAGGGAAGCATGTATATGTGTGTTTATGAACAATTTTAATTGAAAATTAGATTAAATTGAACAGAAGAAAATCCTGATAACATCTTAAATAAAATCCATAGAATTTCAAGGCAAGCATTTGAGAATTTGGAAGCCAGTCAATTAAAATAAATTTGTTAAATGTTAGGTTTTTTTTTAAGTTTTTTTGTGTCCTTATTTTTCAGTATTGTCACTGAGTAGAAAATCATGGAATGTTATGTTATGTTATGATAAGATGGTATGGATTGATTTGAAGATGAAGGAAATGGAATTAATGAAGATGATGATGAGACACAAAAATCATGTGAAGTAAGGAATAAAATTATTATTTTCCTTAATTTTAAAAATGAGGAACTGGAGGAGGGATCACAGAGATGAAATGGCTCTAACAATGTCATACAACTAATAAGTGACACCTGGGGAGTAAACCCAGAGCTCTTGGTTTCAAAACCAACATTATGAGGCTTGCCTAAGTATACACAACTAGATATTGACAAAACCCAAGTTTCCCCACTCCACATTCAATTCTTTTTACACTGCATCATGCTAACTCTAATCATTGATAAGTTACCTTATCCCATTTCAAGCTTATTTCTTTCAATTTCTGTTCATTATCATAGGACCCAAATAACTTTATATATGAATGAGAAGGCAAAAGTCATTAAAGTACTTGATAGTGATACTATTTTTAAAGTTAATTGTAACTTAATTTATGCAACAGGACCACAAATACTAAATATCAACATTATTTTTGGGAAATGAAATTTTGACATATCTAATTGTAGATGGTTCATTTGTGACCTTAGATTTAGCCAGGATTTTTATTTCTACCTTGCTACTTCTTCATGTATGAAATTTTGATTATAGTGTTCTTATTATTTCTTAACACTAAATTCTCACTGCTATTCCCTGAAAAATATTTAATAATTATGAATATTGCCCTTGAGGAATTTCCATTAAAAGAGAAAAAAGACATATGGTACCCAACTCTGTGTTGTACGGATCAGTAAGCATATGAAGGACAGTCCTTTGCAGATGTTTTTTGAAGGAAGTGAAGAATATCTGTACCACCCAATACAGAGTCAGAGCAGCACAGTCATATGCTTCCATGCTTTGCTTGGCATCTAAGTGCATCAGTGTACTCTTCTGGGTTTCTAGAAACTTAGGGGTGCACTCATGAACACACACACACACACACACACACACACACATAGCACTAAAAGAGTGATTATTTCATCACCAGGTCATCAAGGATGGTGGGGAATCTCAAGATCATTCACTATATTCAACTGGGGTACCATTCCTGACATTTTTAAGGGGTAGCCTTCACTTGAACTTCCAGAGGTTCCAAATACAAGGGTCCTGAAATGAAAATAGCATTTGTGTTAACCCTGACATTCTTACATTCTGCTTTATGAAGAGGATTAATAGATTACACACAAATACACACATGCATATACATGCATACACAGACATATACAGAAATACATTAAAATAATGATAAAATGTAAAATATATATATATGCATTAATCAAAAAGTAGTGAAGAAATTCTGAACAATTTGCTCTATTAAATACACTTAATAATTCCAAATAGAATAAAATCAATCCATAGCCTCTAATCTCCTAAGTGTCTCCATTACCCCTAGGTCAGTGAGTATGTCAAAAGCTAACATACTCTATTGGTTAAATTCTGCTAATCAAAATATCAAGGAATTTCCCAGAGCCAGTCTCACATTCAGCTCACTCCAGTCTTACATGAATCTGAAGCTCCCATTTTGAGAAAGACACAAGAAGTATCTTTTGACTGCTTACATTCAAAGCTCTTTTTAGAAGGAAGGGGCAGGTGAGGGGAAAGGCATTAGGGGAAGAATTGAGCAGGTTATATTTTGTAAATATTCACCCATATCACTTAGGTTGTCAGTTTTACTTTCATATAATTGGGCAAAAAAAACTACTATAGTGTAGTTGCTTTAATTGCATATTCATTAGTAGTACATTCACCCTTTTCCTTTTTGATAATGGTGATTTGGTGATTAATTGGAGATTTTTAATTTGTTATTTATCTAGTTGTTTTTTTTAAGTTGCAGGTCTAATTTATTGACCTGCTTTTTCTTTCTTTTATTAATGTATCCAGTTAGATATATAAATTTATTACTCAAATATAAATTTTGTTGGAGAAGATGTGGGAAAATTGGAACACTAATGCATTGCTGGGGGAGTTGTGAAATGATCCAACCATTTTGGAGAGCAATTTGGAACTATGCCCAAAGGGCTATAAAAATGTGCATTCCCTTTGACCCACCAATAGCACTTCTAGGGCTATATCCCAAAGAGATCATATGAACGGGAAGAGGACCCACATGTACAAAAATATTTATAGCAGCTCCTTTTGTGGTAACAAAGAATTGGAAATTGAGAGGATGCCTATCGATTGGGGAATGGCTGAAAAAGTTGTGGTATAGGAATGTAATGGAATACTATTGTGCTATAAGAAATGATGAACAGGCAGACTTCAGAAAAAACCTGGAAAGACTTGTATGGTCTGATGCTGAGTGAAGTGAGCAGAACCAAGAGAATGTTGTACACAATAACAGCAATATTGTACAATGACTAATACTTATAAACTTAACCCTTCCCAGCAATACAAGGATCTGAGACATCTCCAAATGCCTTGCAATGGAAAATGCTATCCACATCCAAAGAAAGAACTAAGTAGTTTGAATGCAGATTGAAGCCTACTATTTGCTATTTTTTTTCTTTCTTCTGTTGAGTTTTGTTTCCTTTTTCTGGTGGCTCCTCTGATTGGCTCTAATTCTTACTTACAACATCTCTAATGTGAAAATATGCTTAATAGGAATGTATATGTATAGCCTATATCAGATTGTGCACCATCTTGGGGAGGGTGGTGGAGAGGAAGAGAGAGAAAAATTTTAAACTCAAAAGCATATGGGAGTGATTATTGATAAATCAAAATAAATTAATTAAAAAAATAAATAAATATAAATTTTGCCTAGCTACTGTTTTGGCTCTATTTCACAAATTTTGGGATGGTTTCCTATTATTGTCATTCTCTTTAATGAAATTATTGATTTTTTCTGATTTATTCTTTGATATATTCATTGCTTAGGATTTGATTAGTTTCCAATTAATTTTCAATCTACTTTTCAATGGGCCTTTATTGAATATAATTTTATTGTATTATGATTTTAAAATGATGCATTTAATAATTATGCTTTTTTTGCATTTGATTCTGAAGTTTTTATGCCCTATTACATGGTCAATTTTTGTGATGGTGCCATGTACAACTGAGCAAAATGTTTACTCCTTTTTATTCCCATTCAGTTTTCTCTGGAAGCCTATCATATCTAACTTTTATAAGCTTCTATTCATCTCCTTAACTTCTTTCTTACTTATTTTATGACTAGATTGATCTAGTTCTGAAGAGAAAAAGTTGAGATCCCCCCAATAGTATAGCTATACATACATACATACATACATATATACACACACATACATATATATACACACAGACACATACATACATATATGTGTGTGTATATACATATATACACATATGTACACATACATACATACATACATATATAAAACTATAATTCAATTAACTCTTCCTTTAAGAATTTGGCTGCTATGCCATTTGGTACATATATGTTTAATATTGATATTACTTCATTGTCTATGGTGCCTTTTAACAAGATATAATTTCTCAGCCTTAATTTTTCTTTTGCTTTTTTTGAGATCACAAATCTTTATTTCTGACCTCTGAAGTTGTCTTGGGCTAGAAGAATATCTCACTCTGATCCTCTGGTGGTCTGCCACTCCTGAGTTACATTTGAATAGTTGTTTTAAAGTTGTTTGGAGGGGAATATTGAGAGAGCTCAGCTGAATGATTTTTCTACTCTGTCCCAGGAACAGAAAAGTCTTTTATTGTATGGTAAGTTGCTTGAGTTCTCAGACAAAAAGAAATCAATAAGCTGGGTACTGATGTCTCTGTACTATAAGGTACAGTCCCAAGATGTACAGCTATCTCCTTAATGGAAACTTTTGATACATTATACTTTGTGAGTCATACCTGGGTCAGAAATTATAGAATTCTACTTTTGATATCTATTTGAGCAGCTAAGTGACTCAGTGAATAGATACTGGACCTGAAGTTAGGAAGGCTCATCTTCTGAGTTCAAATCTGGCCTCAGACACTTACTAGCTAGTGTGATCCTGGGCAAATCATTTAACTCTATAACCTCAGTTCCTCATATATTTCTCTTTTATTGATATAACTTGTCTCACAGATGAAGGAATGAATTTAGAGAGCCTTAAAATATGTTCCTTGCATGCTTGACATTTTTCATTTATATAATCCCCAAACTCTATGTATAAAGGTTTCCCCTGGATAAACTAGTTTTTGCTAAAAACTGTGCACTAAACTTGGATTAAAATTATGTACAAAAACAGTATACGTTAGTTCAATAATAGACTTGATTACTTTGTAATCTTATCTTTTTATGTTACCCATCTGTTGCTTTTCACTCTCCTTGGCAGCTAATTCATATTCAAAGCACGATCTGTATCTTCTGTGTTTTACATACTCTTGATGAGTCTCTTCAGTTTATCTCCTTGATTTAAGACTCAAACACAATCAATAGGTTAAAACAAATTTTCTCCTAATAATTAAGAAGCAAATTCATTAAAATTTTTTTCTTATGTAATTGCTATATGAGTATCTATTTAAAATGTCATATTTTTCTAAGCAGTTTGATTCTCTTCCAAAGTAGTCAAAAATTCAAAAGGTTCTGATTGAATTTTTTTCAACAAATTTTCCTGTGGTGTGATATAGTGTGGGAGGATTTTTTTTTCATTCAAGTGATTTCACTTAAGAAATTTTCTTCAGGTTCCCTATTGAATTTGATTCAAAGTTCACTGAGTCTTTAAAAAAATTCCTATTTATTTAATTTTTAATTTATGGGACTAAACAAGCATTTCCACAACAAAGTAAAATAATAATAAAAGACTGCACATGAAACTGCAAATCAATTGTGCACAACTTACTATTCCATTTAATTGTATAATAAAGTCATTATGTAAACTTTTTTTCTTACCTTTCTCCATCCTAGAGATGTCTACCATTAAACACATATATGTAAAATAATTTTATACATACTTCTATTTATTAATAAATTTAAATAAAATTTATGAATAAATTAGTCTTAATGAGAATCCATAGTGATGTAAAATCCTTCTAAAAAGTTTGTGACCTATAAACTATTGTCATGCTTATTAGTCCCAGTTTTAATATCCTGTGGTATATTTAAGCAGTTTGTAATGACTAATGTCTTTTTTTTTTCTTAGCACCAATTGAACTCAGTTCAAGTGTGAGAAAGGCTTGTGAAACTTGTTCTAGTACAGTGTGAAACTTTAAGTCACAAATTCACCAGGCTTTTGACTGCTGGCCTTTCTCTTGATCAGTATTTATAATTTTGTCCTTTTTTTACCTTTTGACCTTTCATTTTAGGTCAAAGATGTCTGTCTCAAACCCAATTTAAAGACTTTTATTATGAATAGTTCCAACTTTTTACACAACCTTTTACTCTTACAGTACAGCACAAAGAAACATAATCTGGATTGGAGATTGAAGATTTCTGGGTTTCAGTGTTCTATGCTGTGGTTTCCTGGGGACTTCTGGAGACCATTGTCATAGTGCTCTCTCATTCTTTAGACTTGTGTTCCATTTATCCAAAATCACTACTCTTCTTCCTTTAGAGCACATAGAGCAACTCCCTGTGGGGGAGACCTTGTAAACTATTGCAGAGCCATAGAGATGGGGCATTGATCTCCATCTACATTCTGCTGCATTTCATTTGATGGCAGGCATGTGTCAAGGATTGTTGTCTGTCATCACCTTAGACTGCACTTCATATGGAAACATGTGGAACTATCATATTGCCACTGTGCATATCTTGTCAAATATTGCCTAGTTCTAAAACAGAAACTCTACTGGTGGTTCACATAGTTAACATTCATTTGTTCCAGTTCTCTGTTAGCATATCAAGATAAATATGCTTTTTTCATGCATCCATTTTCAGTATTTTATGAGCCCTTCCAGTAGGAGTACATTGGATTAAGTGTTATGGGAGATGCAAGTTGATTACTATGTAGCACCAGTCAACCAATAAAGAATTTAAAATGTAGTTGGAGAGGCAACACACATAAAAATTAACTTCATGGGTTAAATGATAATACCAGGGAACCAAGAGATCATACAAAGCATAGATCTTAAAAGTCATTTAGTCTAGCTCCTCATTTTACAGATGAAGAAACAAGATCATGAGACAGAAAATGACAAATGAATGATATAGCTGATAAATCTAACAGCTTCAGAAGACAGAGAAATCACTGTAGGCTGGAGTGCTCAGAGAAAATTTAAACATATTGCTACTCTCCTTGGTGTTTGATGTAAGTTCTCTTCTGAGAAAGTGGCAGTAACATCAACATGAAAAATGTAAGGTACCATGAAATCAACATACTCTAGCATAGCTGTTACCAATAGTTTCTGTTTAAGAATTTCAAATGTTTCTTGGTATGTTGAATACTATCTGTCTTTCTAGGAGCATCCTCCATGATTGTTATTTCCTCTGAATCTCCTACTAGAAGTGTATACAGAGATTCAGCAATAGAACACTTGTGAACAAACTGTATCTAATAACTTGCATACCTAATGGAGCTATAGAATTCTCTAGCAGTGTTGAATCCTAGACTCCCTACCATTTGCCCTCCTCACATCCTCTTCCTTTTCTTTTAGTATTCCAGTATCTGGGTCTAAGACATTTATTTCTACATTTTCCTGATGTTGACTATCTTTTCATTGGGTCTCTATTAATTGATTCCTTGTGTTTCCCTAGCCCATGCTGAGAAACCTGGTCTTTGACTCTTCTCAGTTCTTGGCTTAATTAAGGATTCATATTCTTTCTTATAAAATCAGGACTCTATAGCTGTAATTCATCTAGCCTAACCCCCTCATTTTATAGATAGGAAAATCAGGTCTAGAGATTTCATCTTCCTCACTTGCTAAAGATCACATTGAGTGTCAGAGGTGTGATTTGAACATAGATCTTTGGTTTCTCAAACTCATTTCCTTTTCACTGTAGCATATTGCTTTTCTTAAATAGACTGTCTTCTTACTTTATTTTTTTTTTCTGGATTCATGCCTTTCCCTAGAAAACTTGCATCCTAGACATTATTCACATGTTTAGGTAAATGACATATGATCAACTCTCTAAGTGTCCCTTAAGTTATGGTCTTGGCATTCATTGGCATGACTCATACTATTGCTCTAGTCCCATTTATACCATTTTATAATTTATATAAGTCTTGAATTTAATAATTAAAGTCTTATAAAATTAACTTTGCATAACATGTTTTCATGGAGTCTCAATCAATATGAAATATGTGTCTAATACATAAACACTTTTGCTCTCAATTCAGTAAAATCTTTAATAAGTAAAGTTAAAAGTTGCTTTTAAAAGAATGTATTACTACTACTCAGTAGTTAGAGATCATACATAATAGCACAGGTAGGCAATATAATATAATAGAAAAAGCACTGACATATGCAAAAAATTCTGTCATGATTCAGATCCAGGTATCTTAACATTTAATTGTGGTTCATTAATTTATCAGTAAATGTGCCACTGGTTTAACATTTCTGAGGCTGTTTCATTATATGTAAAATGTTGTTAATAGTGATCATCATTTATAATATTATTAGCTAAAGTTTTCAGGATTGTCTTTGGAATCTATATAATACCAACACATACAGACAAAGGAATACACACACATGTGTGCACCCACACACACTAGCACGCACACACAGCACAGTCATTAACTCAATTATTCAGATTTTTTTTTAAAGAATAACTATGCACAATGGTAAATGTCCCAATAGTACCATGATTCTAGAAAGAAAACAGAGGATACTACCATCTATTTGGGAGAGTGTTTGAAATTTTATATTCTTCCTACTAATAATAGCACATTATAACAAATATTTTCCTCTTAATAATACAGTAAAAATGTAATAGATTACTGTATTCTTATTAGATTATTTTAACAGATAAGGAAACACATGTTTAGAGAGGTAACAGGATCATACAGCTAGTAAGTAGCTAGTAAGTGGAAGGGCTAGAAGTTAAACCTTGTTCTCCTTACTATCTTAATCAACATCATTCCTATTACAATATGATGCACCTTTATATATATATGTGTGTATATATATATATATACATATATATAATATACATATACATATGCATGTGTATTACCTTATGTAACCTACCCAGAACATGTAATGATTTCTATAGGAAACTGGAAATTTCATTAAAAGTTTCTAATCTCATTTACATACTGTTTATTGAGAGTCAACATTCTATTACCTTCTTGCCAGTAGCAGTAAATGTCATACATGTTCTTGTATGGGAAATCTGTTAGCAGGATTGGACTTTTAATGAGAGTTTATAGGTGAGGAAGGTAAGAATAGAAACTCCAAAGTGTGGTGGTTAAGAACCTTAAGTGACTGGGTTCTCAAACATCTGTGTCTGATATGAAAGCATTAAGATCTTGATACCCTAAGGAAATAGGGAGCAGATGAGAGCACTAAAAGTTTATTGATGCCTTGCTAGGGTATAGGCAGAAGTAAAAGGCTCTTTAATAGATGTATGATTCTAGGAGATTCTAAAACCTAAGAGCCAAAAAGGTAACATTTGAAAAACAAAGCTAATTGTTACTTGTAAGAACAATAATACAAATAACAAGATAAGAAATTAATTTCAAGTAGCTTTAAAGTGAGTTCTGATGAGATTGTGATTTGACTTGTTAGACATATGTTAATATTTAAAAATGGTATGAAGATCCTTAGGGCTCCCAGGATTTATATTTTCCTAAGTTTTGCTTGATTTTTTATTGTTAATTCATGTCATATTGAATGATTGCTTTTCATGTTTAATAATAATAGTTTTAGATAAGTCAGACACAAATAAGAGAATCACAGAATGTTGGTTCTAAAAGAATCATAGAAATCATTCCCTTCATCTTATAGGTGGGAGAACATTTGCTTTACTTTTACTATTTATTTGGAGAGACTTTTATTGTTTTGCTTTTACTGCACAACAAAGTACCTTTGCAAATGGTGACAGTCAGATAATTAAACTCCAAAAAGAAAATGGAGGTAAATGTAGTTTCCAGAAGATGTGTCTTGCCAATTCAATCCACATTCAGTGCTGTAAATATTGTATCTATTTTCATTTTGACACTTGCCATTGCTTGGGCATGAATTCATTGACTCATCTTAAACACTCTCAGTCTGTATCTCCTTAGAAGAGCCCCTAAAACACTGTGAAACCAGGCACAGGTGGTAGCAGTGGGTTTTTTGTTTTTTATTTTGTTTTTTTTTTTTTGTTTTCTGGAAGAGTATTGGAAGAGCTTAAGTGTGCAGACAGGAAAGGCAACCTGAGGAAGGGAACCTGGACACTGAGGCAGAGCCAGCAAGAAGCATTATGAGTGACTGGGAGCTGAAGTCCTAGAGAAGATGACTCAACTTGTCAAAATGCTCCAGCAACACTGAAATAAAATTATGCTTGATATTTGCCTGTTTACCTAGGAGGACATTGCCTCCACTAGAAACACTTTGATAAACTAATGAGGAGAGCAGCCTATCAAGGAGCCCAAGTATTTGAGATCAAATAATTTTTTCAAATGCACAAGTAAAGTAAACAATGGTCTTTCTCAATACTACAGCTTGCAAAGTCAGAAATCTTTTTGAAAAACAAAAATCTTAACCCAATGTCTGGATGATTGTGATTACATTCCAGACAGATCATGAAAGGACAAGCCAAGAAGCTGTTAAAATTAAAGGAAAACATTGTAGGAAAGGGGAGTCTACAGTAGATAATTCCATGGCCTACTGATTAATTGCATCATGGCATTAAAAACAGCAAGAACTTTATATCACTAAAATTTAATAAATTTTTTGCACAGTGTTTGAACAATTGAAGCATAATTATATATATTTTCCATTACCTGCATGGATAGGGTTAGAAAGATTCAGACTGTATATGTATATGTATATGTATATGTGTATGTGTATGTGCATGTGTATATATGTATATGTGTGTGTACATACACACACATACTTTCCTACATCTAATTTAGGGTTAGACAGAATTGTAAACTGTAAAATCTTTGGGGAACAGAAGAATAATCACTTGCCCTAGAGTTAACGGGTCCTGGGTTATCATCTTTAACATGACTTTGTTTACTTGGGCAACTCACTTAACCTTCTTGAGCTTCAACTTCGTCATACATAAGTTCAAAGTGTTGTAATCAACAAATGGCCTTTGAAGCCCCCTCTATCTCTTGTATTAAGATCTCTTGATTCTGGGTAAAATCACAAATATTATAGTTTAGTTCCAAAGAAACATTTTAACTGTTTAGATAAGTTAATGTTGGTTTTATTGAAGGTTTGTTGTTGCTGTTATTATTATTTTAGTTGTTTGTGCTACTTGATAATGTGCTACTTGTTTCATTCATTGTTCTATGTATTGAGATTGGTGGGAACACTCTCCCTCTCCCTCTGTCTCTGTCTCTGTCTGTCTGTCTGTCTGGCTCTGACTCTGGCTCCCTGGCTCTGGCTCTCTGACTCTCTCTCTCTCTCTCTCTCTGTGTGTGTGTGTGTGTGTCCTTGGCTCTCTCTCTCTCCTCTCTCTCCAAATACACACATATACATATATCAATAATGGCTAATAAAGGTTAGTTTAACAGTTGTATTACACTTTTATTTTTTTCTTTAAAGAAAATATATTCACTGCTAGAAATGCTGAAGGTTAAGCACGCAATGATCTGATTGACTGCTTTGCCTGTCAAGTAGGGAAGGTCTTGGGCATGTGTGTGTGTGTGTGTGTGTGTGTGTGTGTGTGTGTGTGTGTGTAAATAAGCCACAGGATTTGTAAACAGAACAGCAATGAAAAAATATTTGATGATCTTTTTAATATGCAAAGGAATGTGGTAATTTAATTAAATGTACCATAATTAAAAATGAAAAAGAGAGGTATGCACAATGATCTTGGAAAAAATGTTAATTAGAAATACTTTAACATTTTTAAAATATGTGAATCTGAAAAGTATGAAGGTTCATTCACTAAGGTTGTGAAAATGGCAGCCTAGTGACATTAACTTGGATAATGGGAACATTTTATAGAGATCATGATATTTTTCATTTCCTTTTGACACCTGAAGGACAAAAACCCAATCAATATAGTATGTCCTTGGATATTAGTCATAAAGGATATATTGTAGAGTAAGGAAAATGAAATCTACAGCTTAAAGACAAAGTATGAAAGAGATAATCACTTTTTTTAATCTTCCCACTGAACATGGAAAGACAGCTGCAGGATTCAGCTAAAATATCAAATGCCTGTAAACTTTCTAAAAACAAGCTTAACAAAATAACATTGGGAGGAGATTATTTTTATTCTGCTTTCCTGAAATTTATTTTTCAAATGCCTGCTTAATTTATTTCACTTATTTTGGAGGAAACAATAGGCAAAAATTGATTGTTAATTGCTTAACAATTTTAATTAGCTAAGAAATTGATAGCTACATGTGGATTGATTTTACTATTCTAAAATAGCATATTTCATAATCTGTGAACTATTATTTAATAATAGATTACATTACATTTATTTTAAGTAAAAATATATTAATATGAATATGGTACCAAAACTTCCCAAATCAGGATTGGTATTTAGAGCTTTCCAGCAATAACAAATCCTTTATTCTAATACTAATATGTCTGAAATGCTCATGCTTGGAGTGGAAAGTTTGTGAAGGTTCATCTGTGCGACAGTTCTTATACTTCATTTTCCATATATATGCCAAAGTGATTTTCCTAAAGTGTTTATTCTGACCATGTTACCCACATCCTCAGTAAAATTCACTCCCTCCATGTTACCTCTAGAATAAAAAAGAAAGTCCTCCTTTTGGCATTTAAAGTTCTTCACAATCTGGTTCCTTCCTATCTTTCCAGTCTTTTCACATATTACTTTTCTACAGATACATTTTAGCCACATATGTACACATTTATTATTTAACCTGGGTGTTGGAATGTAAAGCTCTCAAAGATAGGAACTCTTTAATTTTTTTGCTTTTGTATCTCCAGGATCTAGTACAATATCTATGTCACCTTGTGTTCAGTCATTTTTCAGTCATAGACATCTCTTCATGACCACATTTGTGGTTTTCTTGGCAAAGATACAAGAATGTATTTCCTTCTCTAGCTCATTTTACAGATGAGGAAGCTGAGGCAAACAGGGTTAAGTGACCTGCCTAGGGTCATATAGCTAGTAAGCATTTGAGGCCAAATTTGTACTCAGCAAGATGAGTCCCCCTGACTTGCAGGCCTGGCACTCTTTCCATTGTGCCACCTATCTGTCCCAAAGCATATACCATATACCACATAGTAGGCACTTAGCAAATGCTTGTTGATTCTTTGATGTTAGATTCCAAATAATAATCTGTGTAATACAGTTTAACTAAATATGTCTAAAATTACATTCTATTTCTTAGACTTTTTCTTAGACAAATGAAAATGAGACTCTCCTTAGTAAAACAAAGGGTTCAAATGGAACTTTCTAAAGGAGGTATTAAAACTGCTTAATCAGTACTGAATAATTTTAAATTGTGCACAAAAAGAAAGCCCATGAGTAGGGAAAAAATGACATAACTGTGGGTTTTATATATAACTGTGGTTTTTGTGGACATGGATTTGTGTCTGTGAGAAATGTCTTGTAATTATATGTAGACCATCCTTCATGGACTTTATAGATGCTTCTAAGTGGTATGGTGGATACAGTGTTTGATTGGGTGTCAGGAAGACATGGAATTGTTTCTTGCCTCACTTACTAGCTTTGTGAGCTTGCTCAAGTAACTTAATCTCTCCAAACTTCAGCTTTCTCAGCTTTAAAATGAGGACAATAATAGCACCTACTTCAAAAGGTTGGGTGAGGCTCAAATGAGATTCATCAAGCCCCTTGCAAATCTTAAGGGCTACCAAAGGGCTAGCTAATAAGGCAGAGGTGAGAGAACACAAAAGGCTTGCATCTATTTGGAGTTCCATTACCTTTATGATATACTTAACCAGGGCCCCTAACAGTCTGCTTTAGAGGTAATTTTAGAGTTGTTTTAGGAGCTTGAATTGGCTGAAAAGGATTGGGTGCTGCAGCTGGCCTTCACTAAAGGGAAATAGACAATCATTGTAATTGATAAACACTCAGACCACTGGCTGCCTCAGTGATTCCTACAAGGTTACTTAAGGCTGACTTAAGGAAACGAATAAGGAAGCAGGAAAGGAGGAGCTGCCTCTCTCTAATGTATTCAGAGGATAATCATTACTTAGTATACACAGATGGGTCTAGGCACTACAGTGATACCTAATTAATCTGGGATTAATAGCACATGTCCCTGACTTCTTAAACAGAGTAGACTAAACCTAATTTAATATTTTCTTACTAATTCAATAACCATTTTGGAATACAAATTGTTCCACTGTTATACAATAAAACTATTGAGATTTGTAGGGCTATTTGCAGTAAAAACAAATAACAATAATATTGTTAATGATAAATACTTTAAATACTGTGTGAGGTTTATAGGACATTCTTTTCACAATAGCCATATGTTATTTCCATTTTACAGATAATGAAACTGACATTTAAAGAAGTGAAATGACTTTCCCATGGTCACAGAGCTAGAAAATTTTTAGAATTAAGAATAAAATCCAGGATCTTTACTCTAGCTTCATCATTTTCATCATATCCTAAAGAATCATAGAATAATGCTTTTGAAGTCTTTTTTACACTCTTAAAAAACATCTTTAGGCTTAGATTCTCAAAATCTAGCCACTGCTTAGATCCTTATAATCTATCCAATAGCTCACTAACATTCAGACTCCTCTAGGGTCTGACCAACATTATGAATGTTCTAATAAACCTTCTCTTTGGCTGAAAGAAGGCTTGGGTCCAATTCTTTCGGGCAAGACCTGCGTGTCGTGATCTCGGGGTCCCAGCACCTCTAATCCTCTAGACCTTATCATATGGTTCCCTGCACTGGGAAAAACTGCCAAATACCAAGCTCTTCAC
Organism: Vombatus ursinus; assembly: GCF_900497805.2. Taxonomy (NCBI): domain Eukaryota; kingdom Metazoa; phylum Chordata; class Mammalia; order Diprotodontia; family Vombatidae; genus Vombatus; species Vombatus ursinus. The sequence goes on along the minus strand of NW_020949482.1, from coordinate 2,825 downwards.
CAGCCATGACTGGAAGGTACATAAGCCTCTACTCTTCCCCAATCCCTTTTTTGCCCTGAAATTGGGTAGATTTCCAAGCAACAAGGAAAGCTTGGCTTGGAGGTAGTTTTCAGGCCTGACCTCTCAGGTCCAATAAGGTCAGACAGCTACAAGGTTGTCTTGAACTTAGCCTGATGCTCTTGGTCCAGTGGTTCTGTTCAAGGCCATGGACCTGGGCACACCTTCAGACTCCTTATCAGGAAGCACAGGCCCAATCCTCTCAATTCTCTCAGTGCTAGGGACTTGGGAAAACTTAAAGTACTTTTTTGGGCTTTTGTTTTTTTTTGTTTGTTTCCAGAGGCTTATTCCCAAATCCTCCTGCTATTATGGCCAGGAAAAGACCCAAGGGTGTTCCTAGCAACTCCTGTAGTGGGAAAACCTATTTTTGGTGCCACCAATAGGGTCACTGGTCCAAGAAGTGCCCCTCCAGAGTGTCCCATTGGAGGAAACCCATTAACTTGGGCAGTGAGGGCTACAAGGAGGCCCACTGGTTCAAGGAATGCCCCTCCAGGGCACCCTCCCCCCCAAGACTGATGCCTCTGGGACTGAGCCCAAGATGTGAACAGGATTTACCTATCAGATATACAGAGAACAGAAGAATTCATGAACAAACATGAGATAGAGAACATTATGAAAAGCAAAATGGATAATTTTGATTACATTAAATTGAAAAGTTTCTGCACAAACAAAGCCAATGCAACTAAGATTAGAAGGAAGGTAGAAAATTGGGAAAGAATTTTTACAACCAGTCTCTCTGATAAGGGCATCATTTCTAAAATATATAGAGAATGAAGTCAAATTTATAAGAATACAAGCCATTCCCCAATTGATAAATGGTCAACGGATATGAACAGACAGTTCTCAGATGAAGAAATTAAAGCCATCTTTAGTCATATGAAAAAATTCTCTAAATCACTATTGATTAGAGAAATGCAAATCAAAACCACATTACACCTATCAGATTGACCAACATGACAAAACAGGAAAATGATAAATGTTGGAGAAGATGTGGGAAAATTGGAACACTAATGCATTGTTGGTGGAGTTGTGAAATGATCCAACCATTTTGGAGAGCAATTTTGGAACTGTGCCCAAAGGGCTATAAAAATGTGTATACCCTTTGACCCAGCAATAGTACTTCTAGGGCTATAACCCAAAGAGATCATAAAAATGGGAAAAGGACCTACATGTACAAAAATATTCATAGGAGCTCTCTTTGTGGTGGCAAAGAATTGGAAGTTGAGAGGATGCCCATCAATTGGGGAATGACTGAGCAAGTTGTGGTATATAAATGTGATGGAATACTATTGTGCTATAAGAAATGATGAACAGGCTGACTTCAGAAAAACCTGGAAAGACTTGTATGGTCTGATGCTGAGTGAAGTGAGCAGAACCAAGAGAACATTGTACACAATAACAGCCACATTGTGTCATGACTAATATTGATAAACTTAACCCTTCCCAGTAATAAAAGAATCTAAGACATCTCCAGAGGCCTTGTGATGGGAAATGCTATCCACATCTGAAGAAAGAACTATGGAAATTGAACTGCTATTTTTTTCCTCTTCTGTTGAGTTTTGTTTCCTCTTTCTGATGGTTCCTCCTATTAGTTTTATTTTTTACTTACAACATCACTAATGTGAAAATATGTTTAATATGAATGTAAATGTATAACCTATATCAGATTGTGTGCCATCTTGGGGAGGATGGTGGGGGGGAAGGGGGAGAAAAATTTTAAACTCAAAAGTATTTGGAAGTCATTATTGACAAATCAAAATAAATTAACATAAAAATAAAAATAATAAAGAATAGCAACAGGAAAAAAGAGAAAAGATAAAAAAATAAAAAAATAATAGAAAGGAGGGAAAAGAAAAAAAAAGACGTGACCAGGAGGGACATTGGAGGAAGGATTTCCCCTGAGGTTGGAAAAATGGTGGAGTCACCCACCAGTACCCCATCCTCCAGTCTTCTCAAGACTGGAATTGACAGGGGAACATGGGGCTTGGTAGCACTCTCACTTTCTCCATTTCTAGCTGAGTCCTGGGCCAAAACCAAGGCCAAAGGTAAGGTAACCCACTTTATCATGGCTATGTTCTCTATTTTAAGTAATTACTGTGTGGCCCTACCCACCCCCCTCAACCATCTGGTCATGGGCATTGAAGGGAAAACTAAGAGATGTCTCCTGACGTACCCCCTGCCCTGCCTATTTGAGGATCTGTTGTTTGAACACACCTTCCTTATCATCTCCTCTTGTCCCACCTGCCCTTGTTGAGAAATGACCTGGTAGTGAAATTGGGAAGCCAATTTTCTCTAGTTAAGCCTTCCATCTCCCTTTTCCCTCTGTTCCCCAGACCTCCCCTTATTCCTCAGAAGTGTGAGAGACAGCTGAGCTAATTGTTTGGCATCAGGGAATTATGTCAAGCAACTTTTTTAAATTTGGTTACCTCTAAAATGATTTAGCTATTGTTGATTATTGTTTCAATGTGTAAGCTTGCCAAAAAGCTTTTTTGGGTTTTGTCTTGCTGAGAATTTGCAAGTGTATAGGAATCTCTCATGATTGACTTTTTACACCAGACAAATTTAAGTTTGAGATGTAAATCCTGGAAAAGTTTTTCCAAAGTTATGATTAGTGAAACTTGCTGTGTGAGTTAAAACCTCATAGGATTTTATTTTGAGTTGTCTGATGGATCATAATAATCTATCAATAATCAATAATCCACCATCTGAGAAATGCCACAAGTTACTCAGAGAGAATGTGATACTGGTGATGATGAGGATGGGATCTG
>NW_020949481.1:0-29147 GCF_900497805.2 Vombatus ursinus | reverse complement strand
ATATGGTGAGACACAAGTAGAAATTAGTCTGAAATTAAGGATGATGATAGAGTGGAATTGTTGTTGCAGAGGGCAGAAAAATTTCTAGTTGGGTCAAGAGAAGGGGCAATTTAACCCCCAGAAAATCCATAAGGGGACATATATCCCTTTTGTGTTTCAGGGGATAGTAACCCTAAGAAAAGAAAGCATTATAGAGCGATTGGACCATGGAAGTGTTGGCTCAGAATGACTGAACTTGGCAGTCTAATGGAGAAATACAGGGTGAAGCAGTGAGCTAAATCATTATGGAAAGAGCACCCCCTTCCCCAGAGGTAGCTAGGTAGCATGGTGGAAAGAGTGCTAGATCTGTAGTCTGGAAGACTTTAATTCAAATCTGCTCTCAGACACTTATTATTGGTGTCCCTCTCTCCATCTTTTCTTTCTTTCTTTCTTTCTTTCTTTCTTTCTTTCTTTCTTTCTTTCTTTCTTTCTTTCTTTCTCCTTTCCTTTCCTTCCTTCCTTTCTTCTTTCCTCTCTCCTTGTATTTCTTCATTCTTCTATATTAAAATATACCTTTTAAAATCCCTAGATCCTTTCAAAATTCAGCTTAAGTGCCACATTCTACAGGAAACCATTCCTGATCCCAGGAGTTATTAGACCTTTGCTTTCTTTCCCAGCCTAGTTTGCATTTATTTTGTCTTTTTATATATTGTACTTTAACAGGAGGAGAATGTGATGTCATCACAGTGCAGGAGATTTCTACTTACATTCAGTAGTACATTCTTAATTTCAGGTGATTTATTAAGTTGGCTTAATTTAAGTTCAAGTTCAAGGCCCACTTATTTGACTTTGCTTAGTCTTAAAATAGCAAGATAAGAAATATAAACTTTGTTCTGAAAGGTGTTTTGAGACAAATGTGGAGAAATTATGGAATCCATACAGTTTTCCAATTTTTCACTAGAGAAATCCAAGATACTTAGAGAAGCCATTTTTTTTCTTGGATTTGGAAAATTCACAAAATATTTGAAGTCTATTTTTTTCCTTCCTTTCAGACATCACCCAAACATTCAAAGTACTCTCATTCACCAGATAATTTTTTTGCTCTGACTAAAATATCTGACTGAAATATTTCACACAAATAGCATTGTGCCTTTTTATTGACTAATGGGCTACTGAAAGAAAAGGTTAGCTTGATTAGTTTTTCAGGAGAAAAGATCAAAATTCATTACATTACTTTAATGAGTAATGCCCTATCCTAATGTTACAGAAGTACACGTGCAGAACAAATCATTTGTTTGACAGCATGCCTGTAGGTACTCTCTTAAAGGCTGCAAAAAAGCAATGTTTCCAGGTCGACAAAAAGAACACACAGCATGACTCATACGTCTATGTCAATGCATTTTTCCCCTTTCTCAAAAACATTTTAAGAAAGAACACAAAAGCTGGTGCTGAGAATTTTCCTGAAGAATGACCTCATGCATTAATCATCTTAAGAGTTTCTTATTGAAAGGGAAGGTAGGAATGGGGAAGTAGGGGATATTAACATTGCACGTATTGTTCAAAAATCAATGGGTGTTAGCAACTTGTGATTGAAAATATGAGACAGGAGGTCAAGTGGTCCTCGTATAAGACAGCAAGGATGAGATTACTGCATCTTCTGAATGTGCCAACTACTTTAGTGTTTTATACAGGATTTGCATTTTTATTTTCACAGAGTGTGCCAAATTGCACAATGAGGTTGGCAAATATACTGACTTTTGATAGATGGCCAATTATTCAGAGGAATAGAAGACACCTGCTCTAATACTAGTTCTCTGATTCTTTAAATTTTTATTTGCATTTCTGATCAAATTGTTTCCTTGCAAATGTTTACTGATGCTTAATATGAAGGTATACAGAAGCAAAGTCAAACCTCATCCACTATTCTACAATGAAAAATTGGTTCTATTTGATTCAATGGTGCAAAAATATATCAAAAATATATTGTGTACAGTACACTTAGCTCAGAACCAGAGAAGATACAATATTAAGGTAAGATATCTCTGCCTTCAAAAAGCTTTTAGTCTCAAAGATTATGGTAGGTTTTGATACATACTCTGATAATTACAAAGTGAAATGCAAAATAATGAATTAAAACTGGGTAAAACTATGTGATACTTGAGTTGAGAGTGCAAAAAGTTGTGACTGATTAGAGAGGGGGTAAGGATAAAATGATAATGAGCAAGTATCAGAGATGGGATTGAAACATAGGTTTGGTGACTTTCTAGAGTCAGTGCTCTTTTCTATACTATTCTGCTGCATTATGATACCTACTATTCATCAGTCCTTCTTGTGATCCATTTTACTACTTTATTTTGAATCTCTCAAAGAAAGGATGTGTGCTAAAAGTTGAATCTGATCTCCCCAAATATGTTTATTAATGACATCAAAAACTATTTCCACTGAAAGAGGTTCAGTGAAAGTGGATTCCCAGATGATTGTATTGTAAATACAATCCTTGTGGTATTGCTTCAAGGCATGGGACTTGGGTCACTAGGTGGATAGAGTGGAAGGCTGGAAGTGGGGAAGATGAGCTCAAAGCTGGCTGCAGGCATTTATTAGCCATGTAACACTGGGCAAATCACTTAACCTCTGCCTGCCTCAGTTTCCTTATTTGTAAATTGAGTATAATAATAGCATCTACCTCAAAATGTTGTTGACACATAGTGAGCACTATATAAAATTTAGCTATTATTATGACTGGAGGTTCTTGATGCATCAATCTCAATTTATTCTCCATTACCATTACTAACCAATTTTAGTCAATAAGGATTACTGCCTATACCAAATATGCCAAATGCTTTAATGTTTTATATACTTCAAGAATTCTATTTGCTATTCTTCTAATTCAGCACAGGATTGAATATAGAAGCTTCTTTGTCAAATATACCTTGGCCAGAGGATTCAGAGAGTACTTAGTGCCAAATTGTCATACTTCTATTTTAAAAGCAGTTTACGTTATGTTTGCTTTTCAAGAATGCCTGTTTTCCAGAACCATGATTATTACCAATCAATCAATCAATGAGCAAATCTTTGTAGATCAAATTCTATAAGCAAATCACTGTCAGAATTTGGAGATATAATGGGCTCCAAAGGCAAAAGAATAGATATATGTCTAAGGTTGGAGAGGAACACGGTTTCCAGGTATTCTCTGAGTGATTTTAAGAGTGTCAGTAATCAGTTCCAGAACTATTATTTGTTCTGTGCAATTTCAAAGCTCCCTAGTTATGATGAAGAGGCACCATGAGCAGAGTGTAAAGTGCTTAGTAACTCCTGAACCTGACTACGGAAAAATAATTAATCAGTAAAGAGTTAGAGGATTTAGAAAATAGTATGTGGAAAAAGAAAAAAAATGAGATAAGCTCTGGACAAATTATGAGCTGCCCCTCCCTGTTTGGGTTTTATTCCCATCATCTTATCCTATTTCATGTAGCATATATCAACATGTTAAGCAATGGAGAGGAGATTTTAAGCAGAATTGGGCTCTTATATATCTGAACCATGTTGCCTGAGTTCTTCCATTTCTCTTAGCAAGATATTCCTCATCACAGAGAACAATAAAACAACTGTGGGCACATGGCATTTATGGCTGTAAATGAAAACACTAATTCTGAGCGAGGCAAGAAGACACACAAATTTAAATGTCAATACAAGAATTTACAAATGATACATGAGAATAATAAAAGTGCATGTTCAAAGCAAACAATAGTCAAAATAAAAGGTATTTGGAGTCAAAACGCCTCTGTTCAAATCTAAGCTCTGTTCCAGTCTAGATATTTAGCCTCAACAAAGACATTCCTTTGCTTTAGTTTTCACTCACTTCCCCATCTGTACAATGAAAAGTTTATATTAGATGATGTCTAAAAATATTTCTAGTTCAAGTAGTAATATTGTAGCTGCAAATGAGTTGCATAGCCAATAAATGATATCAGCTCAAAAGGGGGAGAGATCATTATGAGTAGGCTGAAATGGTCTTAGAAACATTAATAATTAAATGGGACATGAAAATAGTAAAAATTTCATAAATGGAGAAGAGACACAAGGGCACACCAGGTAGCTGAAGGCATGGGCAAAGATAAGAATATAAAAAAGTTCAAAGTAAGGAAAGCAGTTTAGTTGGAATAGATGGTTTCTGTAAAACAGTAGCAAGAGGTAAGATTATTAAAATGTTAGTGTTCCATTGTGAATGGCTTTGAATGTCGTAATACTCATACTTAATGAGTATAAATTAAATAATACTTAAACCTCATAACATTGGGAGCAATCTAAGGATTTTTAGCAAGGAATAGCATTGTGAAAATGTTATTTTGGGAGGATTAAGATATATTTGAACACGAACTAGAGAAGGAAGAAATTGGGAGAAGCAAGGTCAGACAGAAGTTAGAGTAGTTGAGACTAAGTAAGAAAGTTATTTAAACTATGGTGAAACATTGGAAATCTAAAATAAGTAATAGGAGAGAAATTATGAAAATAAATTAGTGTGATAGTTTAAATTAGTTTAATCAAATACATTGATGCAAATGAAGTATTTTTTTTATTTTATCTTCAAATTTCTATTTTCAACTCTCTTTAATTTGTTATTAATCATACTTCATTTATTCTACCTAGTCCACTTTTTCCTTTGCAACTTCTTTCCTCCCACTCATACATTATTCTACAATATTCTCTTCTTCTCCCCTCCCATTTCTTTATATAGACAATAAAGCAAAGATAATATCAACAGTAGGCAGCTAGTTGATGCAGTGGGTAGAGCACCAGCCCTGGAATCAGGAAGACCTGACTTCAAATCAACCCCTAGATACTTACTAGATATGTGACCCTGGACAAGATATTTAACTCTGTTTGCTTCAATTCCTCATCTGTAAAATGAACTAGAGAAGGAAATGAAAAATCAGTCCAGTATCTTGGTCAAAGAAAACCCCAAATGGGAAGACAGAGTCAGACACTACTGAAATGACTCAACAGCAATAATTTTTTTTTTCCATTTTACTTCCATTGCATTATTAAGTACACGTTCATTTCCTTCTTTGGTAAATCTGAGTAATGCTATGGATATAATACGTGTGAATTTTAGCCAGACATTTGACAAAGTTTTTATGATATTCTCATTGGCAAGATGAGGAAATGTCCCTTGGTTGATACATTTAAGTGTATGTGTAACTAGTTGAATGACTAGTGCCAAAGAAGGTTTCTAGTGATTAGGTACTGCTGATAACTTGTATGAAGTCATAGATGGCTTGTTACTCAGATTTTAAGATGACAGAAACCACACCATATCTCTCCTCTGGTGATATCTTAGAAAAGATCTGTGTTATATTTTTTGGTTTTCTTGTTTCTCTAGCAGATTTTGTTTCATCCCCAAGGTTTACCAATATTTAGATTTTCTTTTGCAAAATGTTTTAATTCCTGACCTCCCAGAAGAAATATGATTTTTAAGTTTTCTCCTTAAATTTTAGTGTTTTTACTTAAATCTGCTTTTTAAAAATTTTTTGTTGAACTCTCATGATTTATTCCAATTTTAGTATTCTGTTTTGTATCACTGTTTATCATTTTTGTATTAGAATAATGTTATCTTTTGCAAAGACTATTCATACTGATAGTGTGATTACATAATAATTTGTTTCTGAAGAAATGGAATATCTATTATCATTTCTTTGGTGTTTCACTTAATATTTGATTGAGCTTCCACCCATTCTGAAGTTTTTAGAGTTTTGCCATTGTTATTTAATTGGCTTTGAAGTTTGTGGTAATATCTTTATCTTCACATAGAATTTTGTCTTAATTTCTTTTGTTGCAGGATTGTCTATTTAATTGTCCATTAAAAGAGTTATACTCATTTAATGTTAATTTCTCCTCAAAGAGTTTTTCTCTATTTTTTCAATTACTCTGCTAGTAACTGTGTTTTTTTTTGCTGCAAAAAATGCTTCTTCATTTTTAACTTTAAAAAATAGCTGAAATCTTTTCAATTTCCTTCACCTATTTTTTTATATATAGTACTTCCTCTCCCAGAAAGAATTCTTTTTCAAACAAAGAATTGAATTAAAGAAAAACAGTTTAGAAAAAAAGTCAAAAATTATTCAAGTACACTACTTTATGCTGTTACATACCTGTAATTCACTTTTATCCCTTCTACCTCTACAAATATGATACTGAGATACATTCTGATATCTCTTCTGTGGGGTCAAGCTTTGATATAATTTTACTTCATTCTATTGTTACTTATCTTAATTATCTTTTCACTTACAGAGTTGTAATAATTGTGTATTTTGTTGTTCATCCAGGATCTGGATACTTTGTGTATTAGTTCATACATCTTCTGATGCCTTTTTTCTATTCATCATATTCATTCTTCCTTATATTGAAGTAAAAGTTTATGATGTTCATGAACTCTGTTTATGAAATAAACTAAGCTTCAAAATAAAGCTGAACTTTGTTTAGTTATTTTTCAATCAGTGATATTATATTTTCCTTCTATTTCTTTACTCTCCCCAAGATACATATTTTATCATTTACTAATTCTGAGCATAAGTTTAGTATTGGGATATCTTAGTATTGGGTACTCCTATTTTAACTGGGATTTTAGCATTATTTCAAATTGCTTTTCCAGAATTGGTAGATCAATTAACAGTTCCACCAATATTTTATTAATGAAAGTCTCCCCACACCATATCCAATAATGATGATTTCCACACTTTCAACTTTGCTAATTTTCTGAGTGGTGTGGTTGAACTTCAGAGTTATTTTTATTTACTTTTCTCTCATTATTCATGATTTGAAGGCATTTTTCATACATTAAAATAGTTTGCATTTGTTATTTTGAAAATTGTATCTTTTGACTACTTGTTTGGGGATGGCTTTTTGTCATATATTTGTTTAAATATATATATATGTACATATATATATATTTATATATACATATATATATATATATATATGCTCAACAGACCCTAATCAAAGATTCTTGATGCAGCAAATATTTTTCCCTCTAATTGAGCACTTCCCTTTTTATCCTAGTTGCTTCTTGTCCCAATTTTCCTTGGGGAAACTTTTAAATTTCATGTAATGAAATTATTTGTTTTGGGGGGGGGCATCACCCTTATCTCATTTTATCTTTTCAAGTTCAAATGTTTGACTCTTATTACATGTACATGTTCTTTTAAGGTTATTGACTTCTTTTATATGATATTTAAACACTTCTTTTTTTGTTTCAGAATTGTTTATCTTTCTTTCATTTCTTTGAGACATTATCCATTTTGCTTTTGCTTTTCCCTAATGTGATAATTCTGTATTTTTAAAATTCTGTTTTGACAACATTATTAAAATCATTTTTATTCCTAATTTCTTCTTTCATAGATGTTATAGTTATTTTGAATCATGAGTAACTTCTGATGGGATAAATTCAGGTTAGTTTTAGTCTTTTGGGGAGGGCCAACATACAACTAACTATTGTGACATTCCACCTGATTCCTCCTTCTATTCTCCTACTTTTCCTCATGTATGTAGGAAGAATTAGTATCTGTTTTTTCCTATTAAGCCAGAAGATGAATTTTCAAGAGAAGTCACTATAACCTTAGAGATATGCTATCCTATGGCCAGATCCACTCAAAAGGAAACATATTTCCTTCTTTCCTATATTCCTTTGTGTGACTAAGCAGAATTAAATTCTACTACTTCTTTTGTGTGATCAGGGTTTGTGGGAGTATTTGAGCATTCATTGTATTCACATATATCTACTGTAGGATTGGTTTCTAACCAGTCTTTGAATTTGTCATGCCCTTGTCTAGTTTTTTCAAATTCCTGGCAGATTAATATTAAGCCTCAGGATTTGGGAGAGAGAAATTCCTGAGAATTCTTGAGATTTGCTGAAATATTGTTATTCTATAGTCTTCATATCATTTTTTGTTTTCCAAAAATTAGTGACCATAACAATAAACAGTGTATTTTTTTCCGTGAAATGGTTATACTTAGTTTCAGAAATGTTCTATTAAAACACAACAATGATGCACAGTTTATTACTATTATGAGCAAATATATCATGAAAATGAAAAAATATAACTGAATGTGAGACAACTGATTAAATTTATATACTTTTAAAATACTTCCTAAGTTATGCATATTCTTTACTCATTTTCATGGATACCTTAAATTTTTCAATAAATAAAAACTGTGAAGTTTAATAATATTTATAATTAATTGAAGCTTACAACAAATTTTGAAACACTGGAAAACACTGTTAAACATTACTGAGTAGTATACAAAACTGAAACTTAGCAGGATTAACAACAGTACATGAAGTCATGTGTTGGAATGGCCAAATTTAAGGATTTATTTTGCTTCTAAAATTGGCTCTTAGAAAACACTCATAGAATTTGTATAAAGTACACTTTCACTGTGTAGTTGATAATTCTTTTATTAGAAAGAATGATCATTTTTAGCAGCAAACAAGTCTAAAAACACAGATTTATAACATGGCAAGTTGGAAGCAAGATTGATAAGTTTGTGACTTTTTTTCTGTGTAGTCCTGTCCTGGGGAAATGTCAGCTATAACCTCCAACTCAGTGTATTAGCTTTTTCTACTCTTGCTTTCAACCTCAGGTCAGTGGATTCCTTCAAAATATTAATGTCTTTACATTAATTGCTAACATTTACTTTCTGCAGCAAAACTCCACAACTTTTTTCCCCCAATTTCTTGACTGATTTTTCTTGGGACTCAGCATCCTGAAAAGCCTCTTTCCAAGAGATGTTGATATACAATTTCTTTGTAAAAATATTGTCTGCCATGGAATGTAGAGGTTTGCAGGGTGGTGTGATAAGTGATTACTCTTAATATTAGAGATACTTTAGGCTAATTCACAAACTATTTTTTCAGGGATTATATCTATTTCTATTGGTTGTTACTAATTTCTGTCTGTCAAATAATTTATCTTACTGATGGTTTGGGGAGTTGGGATATTGAAGAAAATGTGACTAACCTACCAATTTCCTAATGATGTGAAGAGTCCTGTAAACTTATTTTGTATCTCAAATCCTTTCTCTTATTAAAGACAAGTACTTTGGTATGGCAGACAAGAATCAAGAATATTGACCTTTGTGAACATAGGGCTTGAATAAATGTTTTGATGCAGAAGATAAGAATAACAACTCAAATTTGTAAGTACTTTAAGTTTGTTTCACTAAACAAATGAAAGCATCTACAAAATCATCTACAAAATGGGGATAATAACAGCACCTACTTTGCAAGGTTGATGTGAAGATAAAGTGAAATAATATTTTTAAAGTACTTTACCATTTTTAAAATGTTCCATAAATGCTAATATTATTATTATTATGGTGATTATTATTAATAATAATACTTTGTGAAGAGCATCATGATAGATACAGAAGTAGATTGTTTTGTTGGATGCATGAAATCATGAAATTTGTTGTCTAATTTAAGGATAAGAAACCAACACAAGTAACTAGAGTAAACAATAATACCTTAAAATGCATTACAAAGTTGCAAAATAAAGTGTTTCATGAGGTCTGAGGACATTACAAATGTTCATCACAAAAGCACTATGAGGTAGGTAATAAAAGTATTAACGTCCTTATTTTTAAAATGAATTTATAAGAGAAGAGAAAGAAATTGAAGGAATTAGAATAGGCAGGGAGGAAACAAAACTATCACTCCTTGCGGATGGTATTATGATATACTTAGAGAATCCTAGAGAATTGAGTAGAAATAAAGTTGAAATGCTTAACAAAATCAACATAGTTGCAGGATATAAAATAAACACACAAAAATTATAAGAATTTCTATAACCAATAAAGTCTGTCAGTAAAAAATAGAAATAGAAATTCCATTTAAAATACATGTACAAAATATAAAGTACTTGGGAGTCTACTTGCCGAGGCAAATTTAGGTATTATATGAACACAATTTCTAAACTCTTCAAACAAATGAATTTAGACTGAAACACTTGAAGAAATATCAATTGCTCCATGGTTAGGTTGGGCCATATGTGAATAGACAATTTTCAGCAGAAAAAAAAGCTATTAATAGTCACATGAAAAAATACTCTAAATCTTTATTGATTACCACCTAATACCTTTCAAATTAGCCAATATGACAAAAGAGCACCTGGGGGATGGATGCAGTGGATAAATCGCCAGGCCTTGAATCAGGAAGACCTGCATACAGATGCAGCTTCACACACTGTACGAGCCTGGACAAGTCGCTTAACCCTGTTTGCCTCACTTTTGTATCTGCAAAATGATCTAGAAAAAAAAAAAGGTAAACCATTCCTGTATTTTTGCCAACAAAAACCCCAAATGGGGTCCCAAAGTGTGAGACATAATTGAAAGTGACTAAACAACAACAGTATGGCAGAAAAGGGAAATGACAGAAGTTGAAGTGGATGAAGAAAAATCAAGATATTAACACACTGTGGGGGGAGTTGTGAGCTCATCCAATTATTCTGGAGTATAATTTGGAACTATGCCCAAACAGGTATAAAACTGTGCATATCCTTTGACCAAGAAATAGTGCTACTAGATCTTTATCCCAAAAAAGATTAAAAAAAAAAGTAAAAGGACCTGTGTGTACAAAAATATTTATAATAGCTGTGTGTATGTGTGTGTGTGTGTGTGTGTGTGATGTTAAAGAATTGGAAATTGAGGTGATGCCCATCAATTGGGGAATCACTGAACCAGATGTAGTATATGATTGTGTTAAAATACTATTTTGTTATTAGAAATAACAAGCAGGATTGTTTCAGAAAAAAACCTGTAAAGGCTTATGTGAAATGATTTAAAGTAAAATAAGCAGAACCAGGAGACCATTTTACACAGTAACAGCAATATTGTAAAGTGATTGATTGTGAATGACTCAGGTATTCTCAGCAATACAAATATCTAAGACAATTCTAAAGTGCTAATGATGAAAAATGCTATTCACTTCTAGAGAAATGTGCAGCTCAAAGAATATTTTTTTATTTTATTTTTCTTGCTTTTTTATGTTTTGTTTTACAACATGGATAATATAGAAATAATTTTTGTGTGTATATTTTGTGTATAATCTGTATCAAATTCCTTGCCTTCTCAAATCAGGGAGATGAGAGGGAAGGAGGGAAAGAATCTGGAAATCAAAATTTAAAAAAATAATGTTAGAAATTATTGTCATATGTAATTAAAAATATGCAACACAAAAAAGAAGAAAATGAAATGATTAAATTTTGAAACAGTAAAGTCTATTGCCTAGGGTCACTCATAATAAAAATCAGACTTGTGACTCAATTCATGTCTTCTGTACTTAAAACCTTTTGGGGGTGGTGTTGTTTTGTTTTCTCAGAACATGATCCTGCCTCTTACAATAAAGGTATGTAGATGTTAGGAAACAGATCTAGAGCTGAAAAGGACCTTGGAAATCATTTGCTTCAATTTTGTCATTATACAGATGAGTGAAAAGAGACTGTCAGCTTAAGCAATTATATCATGTCAAAGATGGAGAAGAACAGGGATTTGAAGGCACTTCTCTGATGGTGAGCCTGTTACTCTTACAGTAGGACAAAGCAAATTTACCTATTAATATTCCTGAGACTTTAATCTTGGAAATTATAAAATCATATTATCCCTGCAGAATAATCTTACTATTTATTGGGACCATGTGAATTTTAATCAGTTATTTCATTTCTCTGTGACTCTGTTTCATCATCTGTAAAATGAAACAGTTGAATTAGATGATTTCAAAGTATGTTCCAGATGAAGAGTATGATTTATGATTAAAGTGATAGATGGATACCTAGATGGTATAAAAGTCTAATAAGACCTTTGTTATTTTTTCTATTTGTTCCCACTCAGCAAATGAAGACTTATACTTGCACATAGTATACACTTAATAAATGTTTTTAATTGATTGATTAATGTTGCAACATAGAATTAAACTATTATATGTGAATAATCATTGGATTTTGTGAAACTTAGCTTTTTGAAGGAATAGAGAATCACGTTTCGGTTTTTTTTTTTTAACAAGGTAGACCTAATTAACAATGCAGACTTTAAAAATGTAATTGGTGGGTAAATACACTACAATATATGGAGCAACAAGGGAAGCATGTATATGTGTGTTTATGAACAATTTTAATTGAAAATTAGATTAAATTGAACAGAAGAAAATCCTGATAACATCTTAAATAAAATCCATAGAATTTCAAGGCAAGCATTTGAGAATTTGGAAGCCAGTCAATTAAAATAAATTTGTTAAATGTTAGGTTTTTTTTTAAGTTTTTTTTGTGTCCTTATTTTTCAGTATTGTCACTGAGTAGAAAATCATGGAATGTTATGTTATGTTATGATAAGATGGTATGGATTGATTTGAAGATGAAGGAAATGGAATTAATGAAGATGATGATGAGACACAAAAATCATGTGAAGTAAGGAATAAAATTATTATTTTCCTTAATTTTAAAAATGAGGAACTGGAGGAGGGATCACAGAGATGAAATGGCTCTAACAATGTCATACAACTAATAAGTGACACCTGGGGAGTAAACCCAGAGCTCTTGGTTTCAAAACCAACATTATGAGGCTTGCCTAAGTATACACAACTAGATATTGACAAAACCCAAGTTTCCCCACTCCACATTCAATTCTTTTTACACTGCATCATGCTAACTCTAATCATTGATAAGTTACCTTATCCCATTTCAAGCTTATTTCTTTCAATTTCTGTTCATTATCATAGGACCCAAATAACTTTATATATGAATGAGAAGGCAAAAGTCATTAAAGTACTTGATAGTGATACTATTTTTAAAGTTAATTGTAACTTAATTTATGCAACAGGACCACAAATACTAAATATCAACATTATTTTTGGGAAATGAAATTTTGACATATCTAATTGTAGATGGTTCATTTGTGACCTTAGATTTAGCCAGGATTTTTATTTCTACCTTGCTACTTCTTCATGTATGAAATTTTGATTATAGTGTTCTTATTATTTCTTAACACTAAATTCTCACTGCTATTCCCTGAAAAATATTTAATAATTATGAATATTGCCCTTGAGGAATTTCCATTAAAAGAGAAAAAAGACATATGGTACCCAACTCTGTGTTGTACGGATCAGTAAGCATATGAAGGACAGTCCTTTGCAGATGTTTTTTGAAGGAAGTGAAGAATATCTGTACCACCCAATACAGAGTCAGAGCAGCACAGTCATATGCTTCCATGCTTTGCTTGGCATCTAAGTGCATCAGTGTACTCTTCTGGGTTTCTAGAAACTTAGGGGTGCACTCATGAACACACACACACACACACACACACACACACATAGCACTAAAAGAGTGATTATTTCATCACCAGGTCATCAAGGATGGTGGGGAATCTCAAGATCATTCACTATATTCAACTGGGGTACCATTCCTGACATTTTTAAGGGGTAGCCTTCACTTGAACTTCCAGAGGTTCCAAATACAAGGGTCCTGAAATGAAAATAGCATTTGTGTTAACCCTGACATTCTTACATTCTGCTTTATGAAGAGGATTAATAGATTACACACAAATACACACATGCATATACATGCATACACAGACATATACAGAAATACATTAAAATAATGATAAAATGTAAAATATATATATATGCATTAATCAAAAAGTAGTGAAGAAATTCTGAACAATTTGCTCTATTAAATACACTTAATAATTCCAAATAGAATAAAATCAATCCATAGCCTCTAATCTCCTAAGTGTCTCCATTACCCCTAGGTCAGTGAGTATGTCAAAAGCTAACATACTCTATTGGTTAAATTCTGCTAATCAAAATATCAAGGAATTTCCCAGAGCCAGTCTCACATTCAGCTCACTCCAGTCTTACATGAATCTGAAGCTCCCATTTTGAGAAAGACACAAGAAGTATCTTTTGACTGCTTACATTCAAAGCTCTTTTTAGAAGGAAGGGGCAGGTGAGGGGAAAGGCATTAGGGGAAGAATTGAGCAGGTTATATTTTGTAAATATTCACCCATATCACTTAGGTTGTCAGTTTTACTTTCATATAATTGGGCAAAAAAAACTACTATAGTGTAGTTGCTTTAATTGCATATTCATTAGTAGTACATTCACCCTTTTCCTTTTTGATAATGGTGATTTGGTGATTAATTGGAGATTTTTAATTTGTTATTTATCTAGTTGTTTTTTTTAAGTTGCAGGTCTAATTTATTGACCTGCTTTTTCTTTCTTTTATTAATGTATCCAGTTAGATATATAAATTTATTACTCAAATATAAATTTTGTTGGAGAAGATGTGGGAAAATTGGAACACTAATGCATTGCTGGGGGAGTTGTGAAATGATCCAACCATTTTGGAGAGCAATTTGGAACTATGCCCAAAGGGCTATAAAAATGTGCATTCCCTTTGACCCACCAATAGCACTTCTAGGGCTATATCCCAAAGAGATCATATGAACGGGAAGAGGACCCACATGTACAAAAATATTTATAGCAGCTCCTTTTGTGGTAACAAAGAATTGGAAATTGAGAGGATGCCTATCGATTGGGGAATGGCTGAAAAAGTTGTGGTATAGGAATGTAATGGAATACTATTGTGCTATAAGAAATGATGAACAGGCAGACTTCAGAAAAAACCTGGAAAGACTTGTATGGTCTGATGCTGAGTGAAGTGAGCAGAACCAAGAGAATGTTGTACACAATAACAGCAATATTGTACAATGACTAATACTTATAAACTTAACCCTTCCCAGCAATACAAGGATCTGAGACATCTCCAAATGCCTTGCAATGGAAAATGCTATCCACATCCAAAGAAAGAACTAAGTAGTTTGAATGCAGATTGAAGCCTACTATTTGCTATTTTTTTTCTTTCTTCTGTTGAGTTTTGTTTCCTTTTTCTGGTGGCTCCTCTGATTGGCTCTAATTCTTACTTACAACATCTCTAATGTGAAAATATGCTTAATAGGAATGTATATGTATAGCCTATATCAGATTGTGCACCATCTTGGGGAGGGTGGTGGAGAGGAAGAGAGAGAAAAATTTTAAACTCAAAAGCATATGGGAGTGATTATTGATAAATCAAAATAAATTAATTAAAAAAATAAATAAATATAAATTTTGCCTAGCTACTGTTTTGGCTCTATTTCACAAATTTTGGGATGGTTTCCTATTATTGTCATTCTCTTTAATGAAATTATTGATTTTTTCTGATTTATTCTTTGATATATTCATTGCTTAGGATTTGATTAGTTTCCAATTAATTTTCAATCTACTTTTCAATGGGCCTTTATTGAATATAATTTTATTGTATTATGATTTTAAAATGATGCATTTAATAATTATGCTTTTTTTGCATTTGATTCTGAAGTTTTTATGCCCTATTACATGGTCAATTTTTGTGATGGTGCCATGTACAACTGAGCAAAATGTTTACTCCTTTTTATTCCCATTCAGTTTTCTCTGGAAGCCTATCATATCTAACTTTTATAAGCTTCTATTCATCTCCTTAACTTCTTTCTTACTTATTTTATGACTAGATTGATCTAGTTCTGAAGAGAAAAAGTTGAGATCCCCCCAATAGTATAGCTATACATACATACATACATACATATATACACACACATACATATATATACACACAGACACATACATACATATATGTGTGTGTATATACATATATACACATATGTACACATACATACATACATACATATATAAAACTATAATTCAATTAACTCTTCCTTTAAGAATTTGGCTGCTATGCCATTTGGTACATATATGTTTAATATTGATATTACTTCATTGTCTATGGTGCCTTTTAACAAGATATAATTTCTCAGCCTTAATTTTTCTTTTGCTTTTTTTGAGATCACAAATCTTTATTTCTGACCTCTGAAGTTGTCTTGGGCTAGAAGAATATCTCACTCTGATCCTCTGGTGGTCTGCCACTCCTGAGTTACATTTGAATAGTTGTTTTAAAGTTGTTTGGAGGGGAATATTGAGAGAGCTCAGCTGAATGATTTTTCTACTCTGTCCCAGGAACAGAAAAGTCTTTTATTGTATGGTAAGTTGCTTGAGTTCTCAGACAAAAAGAAATCAATAAGCTGGGTACTGATGTCTCTGTACTATAAGGTACAGTCCCAAGATGTACAGCTATCTCCTTAATGGAAACTTTTGATACATTATACTTTGTGAGTCATACCTGGGTCAGAAATTATAGAATTCTACTTTTGATATCTATTTGAGCAGCTAAGTGACTCAGTGAATAGATACTGGACCTGAAGTTAGGAAGGCTCATCTTCTGAGTTCAAATCTGGCCTCAGACACTTACTAGCTAGTGTGATCCTGGGCAAATCATTTAACTCTATAACCTCAGTTCCTCATATATTTCTCTTTTATTGATATAACTTGTCTCACAGATGAAGGAATGAATTTAGAGAGCCTTAAAATATGTTCCTTGCATGCTTGACATTTTTCATTTATATAATCCCCAAACTCTATGTATAAAGGTTTCCCCTGGATAAACTAGTTTTTGCTAAAAACTGTGCACTAAACTTGGATTAAAATTATGTACAAAAACAGTATACGTTAGTTCAATAATAGACTTGATTACTTTGTAATCTTATCTTTTTATGTTACCCATCTGTTGCTTTTCACTCTCCTTGGCAGCTAATTCATATTCAAAGCACGATCTGTATCTTCTGTGTTTTACATACTCTTGATGAGTCTCTTCAGTTTATCTCCTTGATTTAAGACTCAAACACAATCAATAGGTTAAAACAAATTTTCTCCTAATAATTAAGAAGCAAATTCATTAAAATTTTTTTCTTATGTAATTGCTATATGAGTATCTATTTAAAATGTCATATTTTTCTAAGCAGTTTGATTCTCTTCCAAAGTAGTCAAAAATTCAAAAGGTTCTGATTGAATTTTTTTCAACAAATTTTCCTGTGGTGTGATATAGTGTGGGAGGATTTTTTTTTCATTCAAGTGATTTCACTTAAGAAATTTTCTTCAGGTTCCCTATTGAATTTGATTCAAAGTTCACTGAGTCTTTAAAAAAATTCCTATTTATTTAATTTTTAATTTATGGGACTAAACAAGCATTTCCACAACAAAGTAAAATAATAATAAAAGACTGCACATGAAACTGCAAATCAATTGTGCACAACTTACTATTCCATTTAATTGTATAATAAAGTCATTATGTAAACTTTTTTTCTTACCTTTCTCCATCCTAGAGATGTCTACCATTAAACACATATATGTAAAATAATTTTATACATACTTCTATTTATTAATAAATTTAAATAAAATTTATGAATAAATTAGTCTTAATGAGAATCCATAGTGATGTAAAATCCTTCTAAAAAGTTTGTGACCTATAAACTATTGTCATGCTTATTAGTCCCAGTTTTAATATCCTGGGGTATATTTAAGCAGTTTGTAATGACTAATGTCTTTTTTTTTTCTTAGCACCAATTGAACTCAGTTCAAGTGTGAGAAAGGCTTGTGAAACTTGTTCTAGTACAGTGTGAAACTTTAAGTCACAAATTCACCAGGCTTTTGACTGCTGGCCTTTCTCTTGATCAGTATTTATAATTTTGTCCTTTTTTTACCTTTTGACCTTTCATTTTAGGTCAAAGATGTCTGTCTCAAACCCAATTTAAAGACTTTTATTATGAATAGTTCCAACTTTTTACACAACCTTTTACTCTTACAGTACAGCACAAAGAAACATAATCTGGATTGGAGATTGAAGATTTCTGGGTTTCAGTGTTCTATGCTGTGGTTTCCTGGGGACTTCTGGAGACCATTGTCATAGTGCTCTCTCATTCTTTAGACTTGTGTTCCATTTATCCAAAATCACTACTCTTCTTCCTTTAGAGCACATAGAGCAACTCCCTGTGGGGGAGACCTTGTAAACTATTGCAGAGCCATAGAGATGGGGCATTGATCTCCATCTACATTCTGCTGCATTTCATTTGATGGCAGGCATGTGTCAAGGATTGTTGTCTGTCATCACCTTAGACTGCACTTCATATGGAAACATGTGGAACTATCATATTGCCACTGTGCATATCTTGTCAAATATTGCCTAGTTCTAAAACAGAAACTCTACTGGTGGTTCACATAGTTAACATTCATTTGTTCCAGTTCTCTGTTAGCATATCAAGATAAATATGCTTTTTTCATGCATCCATTTTCAGTATTTTATGAGCCCTTCCAGTAGGAGTACATTGGATTAAGTGTTATGGGAGATGCAAGTTGATTACTATGTAGCACCAGTCAACCAATAAAGAATTTAAAATGTAGTTGGAGAGGCAACACACATAAAAATTAACTTCATGGGTTAAATGATAATACCAGGGAACCAAGAGATCATACAAAGCATAGATCTTAAAAGTCATTTAGTCTAGCTCCTCATTTTACAGATGAAGAAACAAGATCATGAGACAGAAAATGACAAATGAATGATATAGCTGATAAATCTAACAGCTTCAGAAGACAGAGAAATCACTGTAGGCTGGAGTGCTCAGAGAAAATTTAAACATATTGCTACTCTCCTTGGTGTTTGATGTAAGTTCTCTTCTGAGAAAGTGGCAGTAACATCAACATGAAAAATGTAAGGTACCATGAAATCAACATACTCTAGCATAGCTGTTACCAATAGTTTCTGTTTAAGAATTTCAAATGTTTCTTGGTATGTTGAATACTATCTGTCTTTCTAGGAGCATCCTCCATGATTGTTATTTCCTCTGAATCTCCTACTAGAAGTGTATACAGAGATTCAGCAATAGAACACTTGTGAACAAACTGTATCTAATAACTTGCATACCTAATGGAGCTATAGAATTCTCTAGCAGTGTTGAATCCTAGACTCCCTACCATTTGCCCTCCTCACATCCTCTTCCTTTTCTTTTAGTATTCCAGTATCTGGGTCTAAGACATTTATTTCTACATTTTCCTGATGTTGACTATCTTTTCATTGGGTCTCTATTAATTGATTCCTTGTGTTTCCCTAGCCCATGCTGAGAAACCTGGTCTTTGACTCTTCTCAGTTCTTGGCTTAATTAAGGATTCATATTCTTTCTTATAAAATCAGGACTCTATAGCTGTAATTCATCTAGCCTAACCCCCTCATTTTATAGATAGGAAAATCAGGTCTAGAGATTTCATCTTCCTCACTTGCTAAAGATCACATTGAGTGTCAGAGGTGTGATTTGAACATAGATCTTTGGTTTCTCAAACTCATTTCCTTTTCACTGTAGCATATTGCTTTTCTTAAATAGACTGTCTTCTTACTTTATTTTTTTTTTCTGGATTCATGCCCTTCCCTAGAAAACTTGCATCCTAGACATTATTCACATGTTTAGGTAAATGACATATGATCAACTCTCTAAGTGTCCCTTAAGTTATGGTCTTGGCATTCATTGGCATGACTCATACTATTGCTCTAGTCCCATTTATACCATTTTATAATTTATATAAGTCTTGAATTTAATAATTAAAGTCTTATAAAATTAACTTTGCATAACATGTTTTCATGGAGTCTCAATCAATATGAAATATGTGTCTAATACATAAACACTTTTGCTCTCAATTCAGTAAAATCTTTAATAAGTAAAGTTAAAAGTTGCTTTTAAAAGAATGTATTACTACTACTCAGTAGTTAGAGATCATACATAATAGCACAGGTAGGCAATATAATATAATAGAAAAAGCACTGACATATGCAAAAAATTCTGTCATGATTCAGATCCAGGTATCTTAACATTTAATTGTGGTTCATTAATTTATCAGTAAATGTGCCACTGGTTTAACATTTCTGAGGCTGTTTCATTATATGTAAAATGTTGTTAATAGTGATCATCATTTATAATATTATTAGCTAAAGTTTTCAGGATTGTCTTTGGAATCTATATAATACCAACACATACAGACAAAGGAATACACACACATGTGTGCACCCACACACACTAGCACGCACACACAGCACAGTCATTAACTCAATTATTCAGATTTTTTTTTAAAGAATAACTATGCACAATGGTAAATGTCCCAATAGTACCATGATTCTAGAAAGAAAACAGAGGATACTACCATCTATTTGGGAGAGTGTTTGAAATTTTATATTCTTCCTACTAATAATAGCACATTATAACAAATATTTTCCTCTTAATAATACAGTAAAAATGTAATAGATTACTGTATTCTTATTAGATTATTTTAACAGATAAGGAAACACATGTTTAGAGAGGTAACAGGATCATACAGCTAGTAAGTAGCTAGTAAGTGGAAGGGCTAGAAGTTAAACCTTGTTCTCCTTACTATCTTAATCAACATCATTCCTATTACAATATGATGCACCTTTATATATATATATGTGTATATATATATATATACATATATATAATATACATATACATATGCATGTGTATTACCTTATGTAACCTACCCAGAACATGTAATGATTTCTATAGGAAACTGGAAATTTCATTAAAAGTTTCTAATCTCATTTACATACTGTTTATTGAGAGTCAACATTCTATTACCTTCTTGCCAGTAGCAGTAAATGTCATACATGTTCTTGTATGGGAAATCTGTTAGCAGGATTGGACTTTTAATGAGAGTTTATAGGTGAGGAAGGTAAGAATAGAAACTCCAAAGTGTGGTGGTTAAGAACCTTAAGTGACTGGGTTCTCAAACATCTGTGTCTGATATGAAAGCATTAAGATCTTGATACCCTAAGGAAATAGGGAGCAGATGAGAGCACTAAAAGTTTATTGATGCCTTGCTAGGGTATAGGCAGAAGTAAAAGGCTCTTTAATAGATGTATGATTCTAGGAGATTCTAAAACCTAAGAGCCAAAAAGGTAACATTTGAAAAACAAAGCTAATTGTTACTTGTAAGAACAATAATACAAATAACAAGATAAGAAATTAATTTCAAGTAGCTTTAAAGTGAGTTCTGATGAGATTGTGATTTGACTTGTTAGACATATGTTAATATTTAAAAATGGTATGAAGATCCTTAGGGCTCCCAGGATTTATATTTTCCTAAGTTTTGCTTGATTTTTTATTGTTAATTCATGTCATATTGAATGATTGCTTTTCATGTTTAATAATAATAGTTTTAGATAAGTCAGACACAAATAAGAGAATCACAGAATGTTGGTTCTAAAAGAATCATAGAAATCATTCCCTTCATCTTATAGGTGGGAGAACATTTGCTTTACTTTTACTATTTATTTGGAGAGACTTTTATTGTTTTGCTTTTACTGCACAACAAAGTACCTTTGCAAATGGTGACAGTCAGATAATTAAACTCCAAAAAGAAAATGGAGGTAAATGTAGTTTCCAGAAGATGTGTCTTGCCAATTCAATCCACATTCAGTGCTGTAAATATTGTATCTATTTTCATTTTGACACTTGCCATTGCTTGGGCATGAATTCATTGACTCATCTTAAACACTCTCAGTCTGTATCTCCTTAGAAGAGCCCCTAAAACACTGTGAAACCAGGCACAGGTGGTAGCAGTGGGTTTTTTGTTTTTTATTTTGTTTTTTTTTTTTTGTTTTCTGGAAGAGTATTGGAAGAGCTTAAGTGTGCAGACAGGAAAGGCAACCTGAGGAAGGGAACCTGGACACTGAGGCAGAGCCAGCAAGAAGCATTATGAGTGACTGGGAGCTGAAGTCCTAGAGAAGATGACTCAACTTGTCAAAATGCTCCAGCAACACTGAAATAAAATTATGCTTGATATTTGCCTGTTTACCTAGGAGGACATTGCCTCCACTAGAAACACTTTGATAAACTAATGAGGAGAGCAGCCTATCAAGGAGCCCAAGTATTTGAGATCAAATAATTTTTTCAAATGCACAAGTAAAGTAAACAATGGTCTTTCTCAATACTACAGCTTGCAAAGTCAGAAATCTTTTTGAAAAACAAAAATCTTAACCCAATGTCTGGATGATTGTGATTACATTCCAGACAGATCATGAAAGGACAAGCCAAGAAGCTGTTAAAATTAAAGGAAAACATTGTAGGAAAGGGGAGTCTACAGTAGATAATTCCATGGCCTACTGATTAATTGCATCATGGCATTAAAAACAGCAAGAACTTTATATCACTAAAATTTAATAAATTTTTTGCACAGTGTTTGAACAATTGAAGCATAATTATATATATTTTCCATTACCTGCATGGATAGGGTTAGAAAGATTCAGACTGTATATGTATATGTATATGTATATGTGTATGTGTATGTGCATGTGTATATATGTATATGTGTGTGTACATACACACACATACTTTCCTACATCTAATTTAGGGTTAGACAGAATTGTAAACTGTAAAATCTTTGGGGAACAGAAGAATAATCACTTGCCCTAGAGTTAACGGGTCCTGGGTTATCATCTTTAACATGACTTTGTTTACTTGGGCAACTCACTTAACCTTCTTGAGCTTCAACTTCGTCATACATAAGTTCAAAGTGTTGTAATCAACAAATGGCCTTTGAAGCCCCCTCTATCTCTTGTATTAAGATCTCTTGATTCTGGGTAAAATCACAAATATTATAGTTTAGTTCCAAAGAAACATTTTAACTGTTTAGATAAGTTAATGTTGGTTTTATTGAAGGTTTGTTGTTGCTGTTATTATTATTTTAGTTGTTTGTGCTACTTGATAATGTGCTACTTGTTTCATTCATTGTTCTATGTATTGAGATTGGTGGGAACACTCTCCCTCTCCCTCTGTCTCTGTCTCTGTCTGTCTGTCTGTCTGGCTCTGACTCTGGCTCCCTGGCTCTGGCTCTCTGACTCTCTCTCTCTCTCTCTCTCTGTGTGTGTGTGTGTGTGTCCTTGGCTCTCTCTCTCTCCTCTCTCTCCAAATACACACATATACATATATCAATAATGGCTAATAAAGGTTAGTTTAACAGTTGTATTACACTTTTATTTTTTTCTTTAAAGAAAATATATTCACTGCTAGAAATGCTGAAGGTTAAGCACGCAATGATCTGATTGACTGCTTTGCCTGTCAAGTAGGGAAGGTCTTGGGCATGTGTGTGTGTGTGTGTGTGTGTGTGTGTGTGTGTGTGTGTGTGTAAATAAGCCACAGGATTTGTAAACAGAACAGCAATGAAAAAATATTTGATGATCTTTTTAATATGCAAAGGAATGTGGTAATTTAATTAAATGTACCATAATTAAAAATGAAAAAGAGAGGTATGCACAATGATCTTGGAAAAAATGTTAATTAGAAATACTTTAACATTTTTAAAATATGTGAATCTGAAAAGTATGAAGGTTCATTCACTAAGGTTGTGAAAATGGCAGCCTAGTGACATTAACTTGGATAATGGGAACATTTTATAGAGATCATGATATTTTTCATTTCCTTTTGACACCTGAAGGACAAAAACCCAATCAATATAGTATGTCCTTGGATATTAGTCATAAAGGATATATTGTAGAGTAAGGAAAATGAAATCTACAGCTTAAAGACAAAGTATGAAAGAGATAATCACTTTTTTTAATCTTCCCACTGAACATGGAAAGACAGCTGCAGGATTCAGCTAAAATATCAAATGCCTGTAAACTTTCTAAAAACAAGCTTAACAAAATAACATTGGGAGGAGATTATTTTTATTCTGCTTTCCTGAAATTTATTTTTCAAATGCCTGCTTAATTTATTTCACTTATTTTGGAGGAAACAATAGGCAAAAATTGATTGTTAATTGCTTAACAATTTTAATTAGCTAAGAAATTGATAGCTACATGTGGATTGATTTTACTATTCTAAAATAGCATATTTCATAATCTGTGAACTATTATTTAATAATAGATTACATTACATTTATTTTAAGTAAAAATATATTAATATGAATATGGTACCAAAACTTCCCAAATCAGGATTGGTATTTAGAGCTTTCCAGCAATAACAAATCCTTTATTCTAATACTAATATGTCTGAAATGCTCATGCTTGGAGTGGAAAGTTTGTGAAGGTTCATCTGTGCGACAGTTCTTATACTTCATTTTCCATATATATGCCAAAGTGATTTTCCTAAAGTGTTTATTCTGACCATGTTACCCACATCCTCAGTAAAATTCACTCCCTCCATGTTACCTCTAGAATAAAAAAGAAAGTCCTCCTTTTGGCATTTAAAGTTCTTCACAATCTGGTTCCTTCCTATCTTTCCAGTCTTTTCACATATTACTTTTCTACAGATACATTTTAGCCACATATGTACACATTTATTATTTAACCTGGGTGTTGGAATGTAAAGCTCTCAAAGATAGGAACTCTTTAATTTTTTTGCTTTTGTATCTCCAGGATCTAGTACAATATCTATGTCACCTTGTGTTCAGTCATTTTTCAGTCATAGACATCTCTTCATGACCACATTTGTGGTTTTCTTGGCAAAGATACAAGAATGTATTTCCTTCTCTAGCTCATTTTACAGATGAGGAAGCTGAGGCAAACAGGGTTAAGTGACCTGCCTAGGGTCATATAGCTAGTAAGCATTTGAGGCCAAATTTGTACTCAGCAAGATGAGTCCCCCTGACTTGCAGGCCTGGCACTCTTTCCATTGTGCCACCTATCTGTCCCAAAGCATATACCATATACCACATAGTAGGCACTTAGCAAATGCTTGTTGATTCTTTGATGTTAGATTCCAAATAATAATCTGTGTAATACAGTTTAACTAAATATGTCTAAAATTACATTCTATTTCTTAGACTTTTTCTTAGACAAATGAAAATGAGACTCTCCTTAGTAAAACAAAGGGTTCAAATGGAACTTTCTAAAGGAGGTATTAAAACTGCTTAATCAGTACTGAATAATTTTAAATTGTGCACAAAAAGAAAGCCCATGAGTAGGGAAAAAATGACATAACTGTGGGTTTTATATATAACTGTGGTTTTTGTGGACATGGATTTGTGTCTGTGAGAAATGTCTTGTAATTATATGTAGACCATCCTTCATGGACTTTATAGATGCTTCTAAGTGGTATGGTGGATACAGTGTTTGATTGGGTGTCAGGAAGACATGGAATTGTTTCTTGCCTCACTTACTAGCTTTGTGAGCTTGCTCAAGTAACTTAATCTCTCCAAACTTCAGCTTTCTCAGCTTTAAAATGAGGACAATAATAGCACCTACTTCAAAAGGTTGGGTGAGGCTCAAATGAGATTCATCAAGCCCCTTGCAAATCTTAAGGGCTACCAAAGGGCTAGCTAATAAGGCAGAGGTGAGAGAACACAAAAGGCTTGCATCTATTTGGAGTTCCATTACCTTTATGATATACTTAACCAGGGCCCCTAACAGTCTGCTTTAGAGGTAATTTTAGAGTTGTTTTAGGAGCTTGAATTGGCTGAAAAGGATTGGGTGCTGCAGCTGGCCTTCACTAAAGGGAAATAGACAATCATTGTAATTGATAAACACTCAGACCACTGGCTGCCTCAGTGATTCCTACAAGGTTACTTAAGGCTGACTTAAGGAAACGAATAAGGAAGCAGGAAAGGAGGAGCTGCCTCTCTCTAATGTATTCAGAGGATAATCATTACTTAGTATACACAGATGGGTCTAGGCACTACAGTGATACCTAATTAATCTGGGATTAATAGCACATGTCCCTGACTTCTTAAACAGAGTAGACTAAACCTAATTTAATATTTTCTTACTAATTCAATAACCATTTTGGAATACAAATTGTTCCACTGTTATACAATAAAACTATTGAGATTTGTAGGGCTATTTGCAGTAAAAACAAATAACAATAATATTGTTAATGATAAATACTTTAAATACTGTGTGAGGTTTATAGGACATTCTTTTCACAATAGCCATATGTTATTTCCATTTTACAGATAATGAAACTGACATTTAAAGAAGTGAAATGACTTTCCCATGGTCACAGAGCTAGAAAATTTTTAGAATTAAGAATAAAATCCAGGATCTTTACTCTAGCTTCATCATTTTCATCATATCCTAAAGAATCATAGAATAATGCTTTTGAAGTCTTTTTTACACTCTTAAAAAACATCTTTAGGCTTAGATTCTCAAAATCTAGCCACTGCTTAGATCCTTATAATCTATCCAATAGCTCACTAACATTCAGACTCCTCTAGGGTCTGACCAACATTATGAATGTTCTAATAAACCTTCTCTTTGGCTGAAAGAAGGCTTGGGTCCAATTCTTTCGGGCAAGACCTGCGTGTCGTGATCTCGGGGTCCCAGCACCTCTAATCCTCTAGACCTTATCATATGGTTCCCTGCACTGGGAAAAACTGCCAAATACCAAGCTCTTCACCAGCCATGACTGGAAGGTACATAAGCCTCTACTCTTCCCCAATCCCTTTTTTGCCCTGAAATTGGGTAGATTTCCAAGCAACAAGGAAAGCTTGGCTTGGAGGTAGTTTTCAGGCCTGACCTCTCAGGTCCAATAAGGTCAGACAGCTACAAGGTTGTCTTGAACTTAGCCTGATGCTCTTGGTCCAGTGGTTCTGTTCAAGGCCATGGACCTGGGCACACCTTCAGACTCCTTATCAGGAAGCACAGGCCCAATCCTCTCAATTCTCTCAGTGCTAGGGACTTGGGAAAACTTAAAGTACTTTTTTGGGCTTTTGTTTTTTTTTGTTTGTTTCCAGAGGCTTATTCCCAAATCCTCCTGCTATTATGGCCAGGAAAAGACCCAAGGGTGTTCCTAGCAACTCCTGTAGTGGGAAAACCTATTTTTGGTGCCACCAATAGGGTCACTGGTCCAAGAAGTGCCCCTCCAGAGTGTCCCATTGGAGGAAACCCATTAACTTGGGCAGTGAGGGCTACAAGGAGGCCCACTGGTTCAAGGAATGCCCCTCCAGGGCACCCTCCCCCCCAAGACTGATGCCTCTGGGACTGAGCCCAAGATGTGAACAGGATTTACCTATCAGATATACAGAGAACAGAAGAATTCATGAACAAACATGAGATAGAGAACATTATGAAAAGCAAAATGGATAATTTTGATTACATTAAATTGAAAAGTTTCTGCACAAACAAAGCCAATGCAACTAAGATTAGAAGGAAGGTAGAAAATTGGGAAAGAATTTTTACAACCAGTCTCTCTGATAAGGGCATCATTTCTAAAATATATAGAGAATGAAGTCAAATTTATAAGAATACAAGCCATTCCCCAATTGATAAATGGTCAACGGATATGAACAGACAGTTCTCAGATGAAGAAATTAAAGCCATCTTTAGTCATATGAAAAAATTCTCTAAATCACTATTGATTAGAGAAATGCAAATCAAAACCACATTACACCTATCAGATTGACCAACATGACAAAACAGGAAAATGATAAATGTTGGAGAAGATGTGGGAAAATTGGAACACTAATGCATTGTTGGTGGAGTTGTGAAATGATCCAACCATTTTGGAGAGCAATTTTGGAACTGTGCCCAAAGGGCTATAAAAATGTGTATACCCTTTGACCCAGCAATAGTACTTCTAGGGCTATAACCCAAAGAGATCATAAAAATGGGAAAAGGACCTACATGTACAAAAATATTCATAGGAGCTCTCTTTGTGGTGGCAAAGAATTGGAAGTTGAGAGGATGCCCATCAATTGGGGAATGACTGAGCAAGTTGTGGTATATAAATGTGATGGAATACTATTGTGCTATAAGAAATGATGAACAGGCTGACTTCAGAAAAACCTGGAAAGACTTGTATGGTCTGATGCTGAGTGAAGTGAGCAGAACCAAGAGAACATTGTACACAATAACAGCCACATTGTGTCATGACTAATATTGATAAACTTAACCCTTCCCAGTAATAAAAGAATCTAAGACATCTCCAGAGGCCTTGTGATGGGAAATGCTATCCACATCTGAAGAAAGAACTATGGAAATTGAACTGCTATTTTTTTCCTCTTCTGTTGAGTTTTGTTTCCTCTTTCTGATGGTTCCTCCTATTAGTTTTATTTTTTACTTACAACATCACTAATGTGAAAATATGTTTAATATGAATGTAAATGTATAACCTATATCAGATTGTGTGCCATCTTGGGGAGGATGGTGGGGGGGAAGGGGGAGAAAAATTTTAAACTCAAAAGTATTTGGAAGTCATTATTGACAAATCAAAATAAATTAACATAAAAATAAAAATAATAAAGAATAGCAACAGGAAAAAAGAGAAAAGATAAAAAAATAAAAAAATAATAGAAAGGAGGGAAAAGAAAAAAAAAGACGTGACCAGGAGGGACATTGGAGGAAGGATTTCCCCTGAGGTTGGAAAAATGGTGGAGTCACCCACCAGTACCCCATCCTCCAGTCTTCTCAAGACTGGAATTGACAGGGGAACATGGGGCTTGGTAGCACTCTCACTTTCTCCATTTCTAGCTGAGTCCTGGGCCAAAACCAAGGCCAAAGGTAAGGTAACCCACTTTATCATGGCTATGTTCTCTATTTTAAGTAATTACTGTGTGGCCCTACCCACCCCCCTCAACCATCTGGTCATGGGCATTGAAGGGAAAACTAAGAGATGTCTCCTGACGTACCCCCTGCCCTGCCTATTTGAGGATCTGTTGTTTGAACACACCTTCCTTATCATCTCCTCTTGTCCCACCTGCCCTTGTTGAGAAATGACCTGGTAGTGAAATTGGGAAGCCAATTTTCTCTAGTTAAGCCTTCCATCTCCCTTTTCCCTCTGTTCCCCAGACCTCCCCTTATTCCTCAGAAGTGTGAGAGACAGCTGAGCTAATTGTTTGGCATCAGGGAATTATGTCAAGCAACTTTTTTAAATTTGGTTACCTCTAAAATGATTTAGCTATTGTTGATTATTGTTTCAATGTGTAAGCTTGCCAAAAAGCTTTTTTGGGTTTTGTCTTGCTGAGAATTTGCAAGTGTATAGGAATCTCTCATGATTGACTTTTTACACCAGACAAATTTAAGTTTGAGATGTAAATCCTGGAAAAGTTTTTCCAAAGTTATGATTAGTGAAACTTGCTGTGTGAGTTAAAACCTCATAGGATTTTATTTTGAGTTGTCTGATGGATCATAATAATCTATCAATAATCAATAATCCACCATCTGAGAAATGCCACAGGTTACTCAGAGAGAATGTGATACTGGTGATGATGAGGATGGGATCTG